>NW_023425403.1:99321061-99921061 GCF_014108415.1 Molossus molossus
TACAACCTACAGCCAACATCATACTCAATGAGCAAAAACTAAAAGCATTCCTCTTAAGAACAGGAACAAGACAAGAATGCCTACTTTCGCCACTCTTATTTAACATAGTACTGGAAGTCTTAGCCACAGCAATTAGACATGAAGAAAAAATAAGAGGAATCCAAATTGGAAAGGAGGAAGTGAAACTGTCATTATTTGCAGATGACATGATATTGTACATAGAAAACCCTAAAGACTCCATCAAAAATCTACTACACTTAATAAACAAATTTGGCAAAGTAGCAGGATACAAAGTTAACATCAAGAAATTGATGTCATTCTTATACACCAATGATGGAACTCACAGAAAGAGAAACAAAAAACCAATTCCATTTACCATTGTGGCAAAAAATTAAGATACCTAGGAATAAACTTAACCAGAGAGGTTAAAGACCTCTTCACAGAAAACTACAGATCATTGAAAAGAGAAATAGAGCAAGATATAAAAAAGTAAAAGCACATACCATGTTCATGGTTTGGAAGAATTAACATCATTAAAATGTCCATACTACCCAAAGTAATCTATAGATTCAATGCAATCCCCATCAAAACACCAACGATATACTTCACAGAACTAGAACAAATACCAGAAAGTTTATATGGAACCAAAAAAGACCCCAAATGGCCACAGCAATCTTGAAACAGAAGAACAAAGTAGGAGGGATCACATTACTAGATTTTAAGTTATGCTCCAAAGCCACTGTAATCAAAACAGCCTGGTACTGGCACAAGAACAGACATATAGATCAATGGAACAAAACACAAATCTCAGGAATTAACCCAAGACAATATGTTCAATTAATATTTGACAAATGTGTCAAGAGCATACAGTGGATTCAAGACAGCCTCTTTAATAAATGGTGTTGGGAAAATTTGATAGCTACATGCAAAAAAAATGAAACTAGACCATCAACTTACACCATACACAAGAATAAACTCAAAATGGATAAAAGAGTTAAATGTGACACATGAATCCATAAAAACCCTTGAAGAAAATGGAGGCAACAAAATTTCAGACATCATACACAGCAGAATTTTCACTGATACAACATCTAAGGCAACAGAAACAAATAAAAAAATGAACACATGGGACTACATCAAACTAAAAAGCTCTGCACAGCAAAAGAAGCAACCATCAAAATGGAAAGGTAACCCACTATATGGGAGACCACAGTTGCCAATGATACATCAGATAAGGACTTAATTTCCAGAATATATGGAGTACTTATACAACTCAACAAAAGGAATACATAGAACCCAACTAATAAATGAGCAGAGGACCACCCTAGCCAGTTTGGCTTGGCAGTTAGAGTGTCTGCCTGTGGTCCAGAGAGACGCTAAGGGCATGTGCCTTGGTTACAGTTCGTCCTCAGCCCTCGTTGGGGTCATGTGGGAGGTAGTCATTCGATGTTTTCCTTTCATGTCGATGTTTCTGCCTCTCTCTCCTCCTCCCAGTCTATCTGAACAAAAATGGAAAAATGTCCTATTTTAATCCTTGGGTGAGGATTACAAAAAAAGGCAGGGGACTTAAAGAGACACCTCTCCAAACAGGACATACAAATGGCAAAGAGACATATGAAAAACTCCTCAATATCACTAATCATCAGAGAGATGCAAATTAAAACAAAAATGAGGTATCACCTCATACCTGTCAGAACGGCCGCCATCAACAAATCATCAAATAACAAGTGTTGGTGAGGGTGTGGAGGAAAGGGGACTCTAGTACACTGATGATAGGAATGTAGACTGGTACAGCCACTATGGAAAGCACTATGGTGTTACCTCAAAAAGATAAAAATTAAATTACCATTTGACCCAGTGGTCCCACTTCTAGGAATATACCCTAAGAAGCCTGAAACAGTAATCAGAAAGAATATATATACTCCTATGTTCATAGCAGCACTATTTACAATAGGTAAGATCTGGGAAACATCTCAAATGTCCATCAGTAGATGAGGGCATAAAAAAGCTGTGGTACTTATACACAATGGAGTACCATACAGCTGTAAGAAAGAAAAATCTCTTATTCTTTGAGACAACATGGAGAATATTATCCTAAGTGAAACAAGCCAAGCAGAGAAAGACAATATCACATGATCTCACTTATTTGTGTAATATAATGAACAAAAAAAACTGACGAACAAAATAGACCCAGAGACATAAAAGTAGGGTACAGACTGACAATCCTCAGGAGAGGGAGTGGTGGTGGAGGGGGAGATAAACCACATAACTTATATGCATGCATGCATAACCAATGGACATAGACAACAAATCTGGGGACGCGGCGGGGTGGGACATGAGGAGGAGGATGTCAATAGGGAAAAAAAGAGAATTATCTGGAACAAAAATAAATTAACAATAAATAAAAATAACTAATCCCCATATTCAGCCTACCCTAGTTTCTACAAAGTGATAACAGGCCTTGCTTTATATCCCAGGTCACCCAACACCTAGCTACCTCCCTAAGAATTCATTACCACCTCTATTCCTCATGGAGGCCTCAGCAAGAAGAAAGGTAGAAAGGGCTAATCTTTAAATACTTTAAGTTCCTCTTTAGAAAACTAAGCCAAGAAACAGCTTTCCCATGGGTCAAAACCCTTCCCATAGCTCTTCTTCAGGTATCAATTGCTCCACAATTCTTTCTAAATTAAGCCCCTATGAAATGCTACATGGATGGCCTTCCCAATATTCAGATCTCCTATTCAATTCTGAATTCCTTACCTTAAAGTAATGTATAATATCCCTCAGAGAAGTTCAAAAGGCCTCCAAGATTATGGCAACAAGAGACTCCCGGACCCTAGAGCAGATACCTGGGAGGGACAGCTTTCCCACCAGGAACACAAGACAAAAAACCTGGAAAAAAGTACCCCTCAAAATCAGCTAACTCCATATTGGAAGGGCCCCTTCCCTGTACTGTTATCAAGGTAACTGCAATTGCAAGCTGGATACAACTCACGGGAGTCAAACCTTACATGACAGAAGACCTGACACCCACTCAGTATCCAGAATACTCCTAAAAGCCAGTTGGAGACCTCAAATTCCTCTTTAAACAGTTAGACAAATCAAATGATTATTTCCCTCTTTACCCTGCATCTAGGCCTGGCTTTAGGGGTCTATATGCTTCCCTAGATGTCTAATCATACTGCTTCTTTCCTTATCTCTACCTGGCCTTGCTGGATATGTATCCATTCTCAGAACTAAGGACAAATAGCTCCTGCAACCTTTACCAATTGGTCTATCACCCCCACTTTCCTACACATATAGACAAATCACATCTTGCCTGGCAAAGAAGTACTAAATGCAAAGGAGAAAAAGACTTCTTCCCTTGGTATCAACAACAACTAGATGCCCTATGCCAGTGTGGAGGAAATTAGAGAATTCTACCTGAATTCTTATTCACTCATTTGGTAGATGTAAGAGTCATCCAATTCTTTTTTATTATTATTATTTATTAATTTATTTATTTTTATTACAGATGTTTCTCCTTTTTCCCCCACTGATTCTCCCCTCCAACGCCCTCCCCGCCCTGTCCCCAGCTTTGTTGTCCATGTCCATTGTTCATGCACACATGCATATAAGCTCTGTGGTTTATCTCTCCCCCACCACCCCCTCTTCTGGGGATTGTCTGTCTGTACCCCACTTCCCCGTCTCTGGGAGTACCCCATTCCTCAGACTGTTATGTTCATTATATTCCACAAATAAGTGAGATCATATGATGCTTTTCTGTCTCTGTTTGGCTTGTTTTGCTTAGGATAATACTTTCCAGGTCCCTCCATGTCATCTCAAAGGATAAGAGATCTTTCTTACAGCTGCATAGTACTCCATTGTGTATATGTACCGCAGCTTTTTTATTCATTCGTCTACCGATGGACATTTGGGTTGTTTCCAGATCTTAGCTATTGTAAATAGTGCTGCTACGAACATGGGGGTACATATATTCTTTCTGATTAGTGTTTCAGGCTTCTTAGGGTATATTCCTAGAAGTGGGATCACTGGGTCAAATGGAAGTTCAATTTTTACTTTTTTGAGGTAACACCATATTGTTTTCCATAGTGGCTGCACCAGTCTGCATTCCCACCAGCAGTGTACTAGTGAGACACCCAATTTTTGATCTGCATTCATAGCCCTTCTCCTGGTTCCTTAAACCAGAGACCAATTATAGAAAACCTGACCACACCCAATGTTTACATATTTTGACTGTCCCCACCCACAACAAAGGAAGAAGCCTAAGACTATAAGCCTCAATAGGATAAGAGGGAACCTGTGAGATAATCTTCCACTGGCCCAAAGAATAAACTCTCAATAACCAAAGTTACAGCAGCTCTAAGGGAGCATTATTCTGTGAGGGTTGGCCTGCTAACTTTACTAGACCCTCCTTCTTCCTCAATGTAATATGACCAGGTGTGAAGTGTTATCCACTTCTAAACACACTTAGTTCACCTCACCAAAATCATTATCTTTAGGAGCTTACCCAATTCAATTTGTTTCTTGAAAGAAAAGACCAAGATGATTCCTAGTGACCAAGCACCCTCACATCTACTAATATGGCAACTCAAAGAATTTTTATTTACTCTCTTATCTGAGAAAAAAAAGGAAAAGACTACGTGACTCTATAGAAGAAAGGGCAGGACTCCTACCAGGACGGGAGGTCATCCAAGCATTCATATTGCCCATGTGGTACACTACTCGCACAAGGCCTATACTTTTTCTATGAGTCTCATACTTATCTTTTACCTGCATGCAGATGATGAGGCCTTTGTTCCCTAAATACATAACCCCACATATTGACATCACCTGGATTAATGTCTTCTCTCCCCCAGTCACGTTTTAATATGGGAAAGAGCATTTCTCCTCATCCCACTCTCGGTGCTGCTGCAGGAACAGGAGGATCAGTTGCTGCAGGGTTAACCCTCCAAGCACAATCCCAACTCTTCCAAGACACCACATATTTCTTTAAAAAGAAAGATTCTTTCTCAGCTACAAGACCAACTTGATTCTCTTGCGGCAGTAGTCCTACAAAATAGAAGGGCTTTAGACTTATTGACTGCTAGCCAGGGAGATCATGCGTATACTTAAAAGAAAAAAGTGCTTTTATGTCAACTAGTTCGGGTAGGTACAACAAAACATCAAGGACTTAGTGAAGTCAGATAATATCCAGAATCTAGGTCAACTAGCCTGGAGGCCTCCCAGTGTCCTTAACTGTATACTCCCTTTCATCAGACCATTCATCATAATTCTTGTCCTTCTAGCTTTTGTCCTAAATTATTAATATTTATAACACAATTTATCTCTACCAGGTTATAAGTCCCACTTGTACTCCAGGAATACCGTAACTTGATGACACTATTGCAACCTCCTTTCATGCCCAGGCCTCATTGTCTCTTTGGCAAAGATCACTTAGCTCTGAAGGAAAACTCACCACTCTTTAGCAGGAATCAGCTAAGAGACCCTACTCCCCTTTCCCTTAGAGAATTTAGAGCCTAGAGTCCTTGAGAAGGGAATGTTCGAGTACAGCAGGACAATAGGTCAAGTATGGAATGTTACCAGGGCAGAGGGTCCCAGGTACCTAGCAATAGGCAGAATTTGGGAAACAAGTATTGTAAGACAGACCCTCCCCTGGGGTACCTTTTCCTCTCCTTGCCTATCACTGGTCATGCATTTTAGACCCCCTAACCTTTTATATTGCTGGCCATGCAGGTTGGACCCTCCTCTGACCTTTCTTCTTATGATATGTCTCTAGTCATGTGGGTTAGGCCCCATTAGAGGGGAAACAAGGGAGCCAGAGAAAAGCCTCACGTGACTTCCATACAAAGACAGGAGGTGACAGGACAAGCCCTGATAGGTCAACTTAAAGAAGGAAGTAATTGGCCCCACCAGACTAGAAAAGGAGCCCTTGCCAACACCCCAGGCAGTTCTTTGAATGACCTGCTCAGTTCTGTTCTCCAGAGTGTACTTTCACCTTGCTTGCTGAATAAACTTTCACTTTCAATTTGAGCTCTTGCTCTGAATTCTTCTCTTAGCCAAACTCAAGAAATGATGTCTCTGAACCAAGGTCTAACCTCTGGTGTCACTCACCATTGACACATTATTTTGACATGGTTTACAAAACCTCCACTAGCTAGCCCTGTCTACTTCTCCAATTCCATTTCTTCCCATTTGCAAACCTCCTTTTTACATGCTACTTACTCTCCAGCCATACTGAATTGTTTCAGTTCCTTCAAGGTACCTTATAAACCTTCTTGTGCCTGCATCATCTTTTGCTCACACTTCACGCAGTTAATTTCTTGTCCCTAACTTAATCATCTCTTTCTTAAAAGGGCTGTCGAGTTCAGTTCCGCTGCCTACATGTTATCAGAGAAACCTGTGCTTCCTCTGTCATAGTACTTCCCATACTTTATTGGTTTCATATATATAATGATCTGTCTTCTACTTAAAAATCTTGTCTTCCACTTGCCCAATACTACATCACTAGCTCACCACTATATCCCTAGTTTCTCACACAATGCCTGAAACATAGGACACTATGATTGTATATAATGAGTTCACACATTTTTCCTGCTGTTACACTATTTACTTGTGTTCCTTTCTTGTGGAGTTTCTCTTGTGGAGTTTTTTAGCATTTACAAATCTATGATTTTTTAGAGTCACCTAACTCTAAGGACAGACTCCATCAGTCTTCTAAAGAATTCCCTTTTAATCACTTGGTACATGGTCAGGTGATTGCCATTTCTTTGCACTGTATTGTAACTTTCTCAGGGGTTTAACTCTCCCTACAGTCTCAGGGTCCAAAGATCACAATGAACTCTCTGACCTCTCTCATCTGTAGGCTAAGAGAGGTTATTCTTTCCACAGTTCTTTAAGATGAGAAGATACTACTAGAAATTATTTTCTTATAGGCTAACTTTTCAAGATAAGACCTTCTTTTGCTTTTCTGGGATGAAGTTCTGAACCTATTTTACCTGCTGATTCAGGTATGCCTGATTATTTCAATCCTAATCAAATCTCTTAGAATCTTCATTTCTAAGAGTATACAAAGTCTGAATTTAGTTTTCATCTGCCTGAATAGTGTCTAGTGTGTCTAGGATACACATACTGGTGTGCATTAATGTTGGATCAGGGGAAAAGCAAAATGTCAATAACTGGGAAAATAATTAAACAATGATGGTGCTGTAACTTTAATAATAACATGGCCCATAGTAAACTTATAGCACCAAAGAAAAATAGTGAACTTGAATCCAGCCTGGATTGATAGTATGCCCAATAAGCTAAATCTGAACGATGTAGCCATCAAAATAGGATATTCTGCAAAGTGGTGACCCTCAAAATCAGGAGGATAGCAAGCAGTTGTATTTCTTCAGAATGAAATCACTTAGTTTGAAACAAGGTCTCAATCAATTACTTGAGGGTAGGAAAATGGTCCATCTTTTTCCAGAGAGTGTGCATTCTAGGATTAGATAGATCATTAAAGAAGTAGTTAGGCAGGCTGAGCTTCATACTGTGCATGAACCAGAACATATTATTCAGAGTGTAGTCAGAATAACAGGAGCTTACCAAGTACATCAAACAGAAGGATTTTAATTTGGGCAATGGATTCCACTGGTATAGAAATGCTGAAAGAGCAAAAAGGGTCCAGAAGGGGGGGGGGGGGGCAGAAAAAGAAGAGGCAGCTACCACTCCTGAAAGAAAGAGTGAAGCAAACAGAATTAGAATCTCTGGAATGGATCCTTTGAAGCTGTTCCCAGGGATCTTATAAAAATCAAACATACAAAAAAAGAGTAAATATGGTGAGGATAGATATGCATGTGCTTGGTACATATGCCCTAGGAACTCTGAACCTGGTCCAATGCAGAAGAAAACTATATCTAGGACTCATTTGTTCTTAAAATGAAGTTCCTAAGAGATTTGGCCAGGATTGAACCAACTGTAAAGGCATTAACCAGCAGGTGAAACACCTTCAGAACCTCAGCTGATAAGACTGAGGCAGGGAATATCTTGAAATTTTAGCATTAGGTGATGAGGTGCTTTATGTTAGACTGAAATATATGGGATGATAAAGAGACAGAGTATAACAGGGTTAGTCATGGTACCTGAAAAACGCTATATAGGCATGTAGATCAGTGGGAAAGGGAGAAAAAATATGGTCAGAAAGGTAGCAATTACTTCAAGAAATGCAGGTTGTTGGGCTTTTTTTGCTTTTTGTTTTTTTAATACAAAGAATGAACAATTAAAAAAATTAAATTGACTTTAGAGAAAGGAAGCAGGGAAAGAGAGAAAGAAACATCAGTGTGAGAGAGAAACATTGATCAGCTACCTCCTATACACACCTCTACTGGGGACTGAACACCAACCTGGGTATGTGCCCTGACTGGGAATCAAACCTGTCACCTTTTTCTATATGGGATGATGCGCTAACCAACTGAGCCACACTGGCCAGGGCCAAAGAGTGAGCAATTTTTAAGGAGGAGGACAAAGTTAATAATATACATTCTCCAGAAAAGTTAAATATGATGAGAACTAAGAAAATGCATTACATTTAGTGTCCATGTTGTCATCGGCAACCTATGGAAAGAAAGTTTCCACAGCATTACTGCACTGGATTGATGAAAGAATGTGATGTTGAAAGTGTGAGTAGTTTATTCTAACTTCTTTTTTAAGGTGCTGATGATACAGGGAAGTAGAGAAGAGCGTGATAATTTGAAATAAACCAGGTCCACTAAAAGAAATAAAAAATATTTTGTCATATCTGTAGCATTAAGAGAAAGGATATAATAGAAGTAAAGAATATTAATATCCAAGAAAGAAAAGGAAGGAATTAAGTCTAGGATAGAAGAATGACATAAAATAACAATCTATCGATGGCTCAAGCCCCAGAAATATTCTTCTAAGTGAGCTGGAGACATTTCTTTGGTGGAGATGTAGTTGGGGCTCCTTACTAAATGTCCCCTGTGCATAGCCTCCTTTTACCCTGAAAGAGAACAAGCTGTACCACTTTTATGGGAGACCCAAAGATATCCATTATCATGAAGGAAAAATGAAAAGGTTAAAAACTAATCTTTGCCACCAGGTAGAAATACGCAAATACACAGAGAGGAGTTGTAACCATCACATTCTTAAGCAATTCTGTTAGCTGTTTTCTCTCCAAGCCATTCAAATCTAGCAAATGTCCTAACCACTCAGCTGAAACTGCTCTTGTAAACTTATCAGTCATTTTCATGCTGCTAAAGTTATAGAACCTTTTCTGTCTTCAGCAGATGAGAAGTACAATTTACCACTCCCCTGTCCTCTCCTGGCTTCCATGACACCACACTCACCTGGTTTTCCTTCCACCTAAAAGTATAGTAGTAGTTTCTCTCTACCTCTCTTTCTCTCTCTCTCTCCCTCCCCCTTAAATAGCTCATCTTTCTCTACCTAAACAGTGAATGTCAGAGTCCTTGGTGCCTGGGCCTAGGCCCTATTCTAAAACATGATTTTAAATATCATTATAAATCATTAAATGACATCAGTACCTCTAAATACCATTTGTACATGATAGCAACTCCATCCCAGACCTATCCTTTGAGTTCCACACCAAGAATGCCTACTTACCAACTCCAGGCAGATGTTCATATTTATACCGGCACCCTTAATTTTCTATCCCCACAAAAACTATTTCTTTCATTTTCCCTATCTCAGTAAAGGGCACCATTAGTCACCCAGTTGCTTAAGCCAGAAACCTTAAAGTCATACTTGATTTCTCCTTTTATTAACTCTCAAATCAAAGTCAACACCAATTGTTTTTTTATCCTCTAAAGTGTAGTCTAAATAGGAGGAAGGGAGAGAGAGAGAAACATCAATCCACCACCTCCTGCACACCCCCTACTTGGAATCAATCTCACAACCAGGTCACTTACTCTGACCAGAAACTGAACTGGGATCTCTCAGTCCATGGGACAACACTCAATCTACTGAGCCAGACTGGCCGGGCCAATTATTTAATTTCAATTTATAAGACACTCAATTCAAAAGGCTTAGAGAGCCCTGGCCGGTTTGGCTCAGCGGTTAGAGCGTCCGCCTGCGGTCCGGAGAGACCCGGGTTCGGTTCCCGCTAAGGGCATGTACCTCGGTTGCAGTTTGTCCCCGGCCCTGGTTGGTCGTGCGGGTGGCAGCCACTCGATGTGTCCCTTTCACGTCGATGTTTCCCTCTCTCTCTCTTCCTCTCTCTCCCTCCCACTCTGTCTGTACAAAAAATGGAAAAATGTCCTCGGATGAGGATTAAAAAAAAAAAAAAGGCTTAGAGAATTGGATATTTTATTATCTCACATAATAAGAAAATGCATAAATTGAGCAGTCCTAACCTTTCAAATTTATACATCAAATATTTCATTAAAAATGGAATTTCCGCCCTGGCCAGTTTGGCTCAGCGGTTAGAGCGTCGGCCTGCGGTCCGGAGAGACCCGGGTTCGGTTCCCGCTAAGGGCACATACTTCGGTTGCAGTTTGTCCCCAGCCCTGGTTGGTCGTGCGGGTGGCAGCCACTCGATGTGTCCCTTCACGTCGATGTTTCTCTCTCTCTCTCCCTTCCTCTCTCTCCCACCCACTCTATCTGTACAAAAAATGGAAAAATATCCTCGGGTGAGGATAAAAAAATTAAAAAAAATGGAATTTCCTTCTTCCTGCATTGCCCTAATGAGACTCAGAGAACAAAGGGGAACCAATGCAAACCTGAAATCATGCTGCTTGCTGTGCCACAATAGAGTCCTTTGTCTCTGACCTCATGTCAGAGACAAAAGAATCTCATGTCTTCAGCCAACAACCATAAAACTGTGGCAGGCTAACTTGTTAGTTTGCAAGACAGGTAGAAATCTCAAACCCTTCAGAGTTCTTGATAACTCATAGAGTCCCTTTTGCCATGGACTTGTAGAATCATTATTCTGTGATGCTAGCAACTTGCTTCAAATACCTTTTCTCTGTATCCATGTCCTGTCCACACCACTGGACAGTATTTTCTAACATTATCTGAATCTAGTCAACAATTTCCAACATCTGTCCAATATTTTCAGGCAGGTCAAGTCTCAAACCTGTCCTGGCTATTTATTCTTCTCCACCGTATCATTTTATTAACCAAATACATTATAACCAAATTATTAACAACATTAATAAGGAGGATTATCTGGCACCAAATGTCAGCACTTGGTAGACAAATGACCACATTGAGCTTTCAGTGCCAAGGGTGGGTTTGTTCAGGAAGGACAGGAAACCAATCATCCTCTATGACCCATACCATTCTAGTTTGTCAACCATTCATAAAATGTGGTTGAACTAAAAGATAGACATAAAACCAGGGCCATCCTCTGAGTTCTCCCAGATGGTTTGGAAAGTGTAATGAAGCAATGGTAATTGAATCAAGAGCAGGAAATGTTGCCATCACCATTTTGCTGGACATATGCCTGACAGTGCACAGAGACCATAGCTCAGACTACTGGAACGGATGCCAGACAAATAGCTGTCATGACTGTGTGAGAGCTCTTGTGTGCTGATTGCTGAACAATGAACACTGGGGCAATGGTAGCTTTTACAGCGATTAAGGTTACATGTCTAACTAAAATTGTCACGCCCTCAGAGTTTGTTTCACATCTAATAACAATACTCATCAAAGAGATAATAATCATATTAATTACAGTTGTAAAAATAGTGCCTCACACTTATGCCTCACTTTATAAGCTACACAATACTTTTCACTCATGTTATCCTCACAGCTCTTTGAGACCAGTACTCCTGACTTCATCTTATAACTAAAATATAAAATGGAAGAAGGGGCTGGGGTTACAAAGGTACATGCATTGGTCAAAATTCAGCAAAAGTATAATTAAGATTTATGTATTTTAATGTATGTTCATTTTACATCAAAAGAAAAAAATGTAAGTAAATATTTAATTCTAATTAAATAAATGATATATATGCTTGCCTGGCCAGTGTGGCTCACTGGTTGAGCACTGACCCATGAACCAAGAGGTCACTGGTTTGATTCCCAGTCAGGGCACATGCCCAGGTTGTGGGCTCAATCCCCATTAGTGGGGGGCATGCAGGAGAAGGCCAATCAATGTACTCTCTCATCAAGGTTTCTATCTCTCTCACCCTTTTCCTTCCTTTCTCTCTAAAATCAAGAAAGAACATTTTCAAAAAAATAATATAGAAGGACATGGAAGATAGCAGCAGGCAGGACCGGAGAGAAGGTGAGTGTGTAAGAGAGTGAGCTAGTGTGTGAGAGAGTGTGAGTGGACATGAAGGTGGATGACCAAACTCCTGCAGTGTAGAAACTCGGAGCAGAAGGTTCCTGTGCTGTGGACCAGAGCAGCCTGCTACCGCAGTAAGATGCTCTTCAGGGTGCTTCTCCCTGCCCCATGGGGAAGTCCCACCATTTTGGAAAATCACAGGTCTTCCTTGGGAGGAGGCAGTGGGAGCAGCTAGGGCCCAGCAACCTGAGCCCGCCTGGCACCATCAGACCAGTGGACACTCTGTGTCAACACAGACCAGGGCACAGTAGTGGAGCTCCCAAGGTGCCAGTCTCAGAAGCCACAGACAGCTGCGAGCCCAGCACCCTCCCCCTTAGTAGCAGCCTGATCAGAGTCCAGATATACCCCCAGCAAGAGAGGCTGGGGAGCAGACATCCATCCCCAGGCAGCAGAAGCACAGACCAGCAGCTGAGACCCATCCCCGAAAACTATAGCAAAAGCTGGGCAGGAGTTGAGTCCCATGGGGCAGCAGCACTCCCCAGCCACCAGCGACGAGACCTGGGGCTCCACAGAGGCCTGTGTGGTCCAGTAGTTCCCAAGAACAGTGGGAAGCAGGAGACAGTGAGGAACTGGTACGATCCAGCTGCCTGTGGGTCCTGCAGGGTGTTGGGGCACCAGAGAGGCCTGTGAGACCCAGCAACCACAAGAGTGGTGGGAAGCCAGAGCACTAGAGGGACTGGTGAGATCCAGCTGCCCACCAGCAGGACCTACAGGGTGCTGGGGCACCAGAAACGCCTCAGCACCCAGTAGACCACAAGAGCTGTGGGAAGCCAGAGTCTGAGAGGGACTGTTATCCAGCTGCCTGCCCTTGGGACATGCAGGATGCTGAAGCACCAGAGAGGCCTGTGCAACCCATCAGGGACAGTGACATCCAGCTACCCATGGGACCTGCTGGGTGCTGCAGCATCAAAGAGGCCTGTGTGACCCAGCAGCCCATAACATAAGCATAGAGCCGGGTCCCCAAAGGGACTGTGGGATCCAGTTACCCTCAGGATCTGCAGGGTGCAGGGGCACCAGAGAGGCCTGTGTGACCCAGCTGTGCACAAGATAGGCTTAGAGGATGTGAAAAGGGAGGCTGAGTGAATGGAAGCTACACAGAGGATCTCCCAGGGCCAAATGGGAATTACAACTCAAATAAAGACAAATTCTCGCAATAAAGCAACAGAAGATCAGCAGAACAGGACCATATAACCAGGTACACAGGTAGGGTCTGCGGAGGCACAAAAGGGTGGTGGACTAGGAGCCCAGGGACAGCAGCAGTCTTACCTGTGAGCAGCTCCTTTATAGAATAAAGACCAAGCCTGCTCCACAGTGCAGAGAACCTGGACAGAGCACTAAAATAGCCACAGCCACTCCCTTGGGGGCTATAGCAGAGGAAGGGCAGACTGGGCTGGAATTCTATGGGGACAACCAAGATTTGGAGGGCACTCAGAGTTTTTGCTGAGTTGCAGCCACGAAGGATGGTGGCCAGTGTGCTCCTTCACAGAGCTGTGGGAAAAAGCAGCAGCCTCCCACCCTCAGAGTTTCAGCCTTTTCCAGGTGAGGCAAAGAAGTGCAAATTGAGGCTGATTACCAACCACCATCTATCCCACCCTCTGGAAATACTCTTATATAGAACACCAGGGCACTGAGTAACTGAGACTACTGGTATCCATGCAAAAAGCTAGAGGATATCTGAACCTTCCCTGTCCTTGAAAATCTACCAAGGAAAGTAAGACTCGATAGTGGTGTTTAACGTGGGCCCACCCAGGCCCATGCAAACCTAGTAGAGGGAGCCACAAACAGCAAAACACCAACACCTACAGGGAAATTTTGGCAGGTTCCAAAACCCACTGAGATAGCCAAAATGGTGAAACAAACAAACAAAGAAACAAACAAAAAACAAATCCCACATGAAAGAACAAGAGAACAATATCGAAGATGAGATAAATGTAATACAGCTAAGCAAATTATCAGAGGTAGAGTTCAGAGCCATGATCTTAAGGAAGCTCAACAGCATGAGTAAGGACATCAGCACCATGAGTAAAGATATAGAAACATTAAAAACCAACCAAGTGGAAAAGAAGAATGACATAGCAGAAATAAAAAACACATTGGAAGTACTAACCAGCAGAGTAGTGTAAGCAGAGGACCGGATCAGTGAATTAGAAAGCAGGGTAGAAAAAAATTAACCAATCAGAAAAAAAAAAAAAAGGGAAAAACAATTAAAAAACAGGAAGATAGCGTAAGAGAACTGTGGGACAACTGAAAACATAATAACATTTGCATCATCGGAGTCCTTGAAGAGGAAGAAAATGGGCAAGGTTTAGAGAATATATTTGAAGAAATATAGTGACAGAAAACTTTCCTAATTTGGTGGAGGAAGAAGGCATTCAAGTTTAAGAAGCACAGAGAGCCCCAAGTAAGAAGAAACCAAAGAGGCACACACCAACACACATAGTAATTAAAATGCCAAAACACAAAGACAAAGAGTGAATCCTAAATACAGCAAGAGGTAACAAAGAGGTACTACAAAGGACACCCCATAAGGCTCTTAGCTGTCTTCACAACAGAAACACTACAAGCCAGAAGGGAGTGGCATGAAGTAATCAAGGCCATGAAACAAGGAACTAAATAGAGGTCTACTCTATCCAGTAAAGCTATCATTCAAAATAGAAAGTAAAATAAAGAGCCTACCAGACAAAAAAGGCTAAGGGAATATATTAACACCAAACCAGCACTGCAAGATATGCTAAAAGTACTGCTGTAATTAGCAGAAGAAATTGGAAGAAAAATAGAAAAACACTAAACAAAAATGGCAATAAATAAGTACATATCAATTATCACCTTAAATGTGAATGGTTTGAATGCTCTGATAAAAATACACAGAGTAGCTGACTGGATAAGAAAGCATTACTCACATATATGTTGTTTACAAGAGACCTACCCCACCACAAAAGACTCATATAAGTTGAAAGTGAAGGGAGGTAAAAAAAATCTTCCAAGCAAACAGAAAGTAAAAAAAAGCTGGGGTGGCAATACTCAATCTGATAAAGTAGATTTTAAAATGAAGACCATAACTAGGGACAAAGAAGGCCACTACATAATATTGAAAGGATCTATCCAACAGGAAGATATAACCTTGGTAAACATATATGCACCCAATATAGAACCACCAACATATATTAAAAATCTTCTGGAGGACTTCAAAGGAGAAATTGACACCAATACAATCATAGCAGGTGACTTCAACACCCCACTGACATCACTGGATAGATCATTTAAACAAAAAATTAACAAGGAAATACAGACATGTGCACATGAGAAATTCTCAAAATAGACCACATGTTAGGGCACAAACTAAATCTCTTCAAGTTCAAGAAGATTAAAATCATAGCAAGCATCTTTTCAGATCACAATGGCATGAAACTAGAAATCAATTGCAACAAGAACATGCAAAGATATTTGAAACATGGAGGCTAAATACGATGTTATTGAACAATGAATGGGTTACCATGGAAGTCAAGAAAGAAATTAAAAACTTCCTGGAAACCAATGAAAATGAACACACAACAACATAAAATCTATGGGACGTAGTGAAAGCAGTTCTGAAAGGGAAGTTCATAGCACTATAGGCCTATCTCAAGAAACAAGAAAAATTTCTAATATCTATCTAACCTCACAACTAAAGAACTAGAAAGCAAACAAAAAGAAAACTCCAGAGCAAGCTGAAGGAAGAAAATAGTAAAGATCAGAGCTGAAATAAATGACATTGGAGACGAAAAAAACAATTCAAAGGATCAATGAAACAAAGAGTTGGTTTTTTGAAAAGATAAACAAGATTGATGGACCCTTAGCTAGACTCACCAAGAAACAGAGAGATAACCCAAATACACAAAATCAGAAATGAAAGAGGAGAAATAATAACTGACACCACAGAAACACAAAGGATCATGAACAAATATTATGAACAATTATACGGCAACAAATTCGACAATCTAATCTAAATGGACATATTTCTAGAAAAACATAGTCACCGAAGACTGAACTGGGAGGAGATAGAAAACATGAACAAACCAATAACAACAAAAGAAATTGAAGAGGTAATCAAGACTCTCCCAGCAAACAAAATCCCAGGCCCGGGCAGCTTCACAGGAGAATTTTACTGAACATTCCAAGAAGAACTAATAACAATTCTCCTCAAACTATTTTAAAATATTCAAGAAGGAAGACTTCCAAACTTGTTTTATAAGGCCAGAATAATTCTAATTTCAAAACCAAAAAATACACTACAAAGAAAGAAATCTACAGGCCAATATCCCTGATAAATATACTGTCAAAATTCTGAACAAAATACAAGCAAATTGGACCCAGCAATACATCAAAAAAATTATTCACCATGACCAAGTGAGATTCATCCCAGGGATGCAAGGCTGGTACAATATTTGCAAATCAATAAATGTGATACACCACATAAACAAAATAAAAGATAAAAATTATGTGATCATATCAATAGATGCTGAAAAAGCATTCAACAAAAATTAGCACCCATTTCTGATAAATATGCTCAGCAATGTGGGAATAAAAGGATCATATCTTAACATAATAAAAGCCATATATGAAAGACCTATAGCCAACATCATACTCAATGGGCAAAAACTAAAAGCATTTCCCTTAAGAACAAGAACAAGACAAAGATGCTCACTTTCACCACTCTTATTTAACATAGTACTGGAAGTCTTAGCCACAGCAATCAGACAGGAAGCAAAAATAAAAGAGGTCCAAATTGGAAAGGAGGAAGTGAAACTGTCATTATTCACAAATGACATGATATTATATGTAAAAAAACTCCAAAGACTCCATTGAAAATCTACTAGACTTAATAAATGAATTTAGCAAAGTAGCAGGATACAAAATTAACGTCTAGAAATTGATGGCATTCTTATACACCAATGATGAACTCACAGAAAGAGAAACTAACAAAACAATCCTATTTACCATCACTGCAAAAAAATTAAGATCCCTAGGAATAAACTTAACCAAAGAAATAAAATACCTATTTGCAGAAAACTATAAGTCATTGAAAAAAAGGAATAGAGGAAGATATAAAAAAGTGGAAGCACATACCCTGTTCATGGATTGGAAGAATTAACATCATTAAAATGTCCATTCTACCTAAAGCAATCTATAGATTCAATGCAATCCCCATCAAAATACAACGACATACTTCACAGAACCAGAACAAATACTTTAAACGTTCATGTGGAACCAAAAAAAAAAACCTGAATAGCCACAGCATTCTTAAAAAGAATGAACAAAGTTCAAGGGATCAAATTACCTTATTCTAGGTTATACTACAAAGCCACTGTAATTAAAACAGCCTGGTACTGTCACAAGAACAGGAAGATAGACCAGTGGAACAGAATGAGAACCCAGAAATGGACCCAAGACAATATGCTCAATTAGTATTTTCAAAGGGGGAAAGTGCATAGAGTGGAATAAAGACAGCCTCTTTAATAAGTGGTGGTGGGAAAATTGGACAGCTACATGCAAAAAACTGAAACTAGACCAACAACTTACACCATACACAAGAATAAACTCAAAATGGAAAAAAGACTTAAATGTGACTCATTAATCCATAAAAATCATAGAAGAAACTGTAGGCAACAAAATTTCAGACATCATAAGCAGCAGAATTTTCACTGATACATCACCTAAGGCAACAAAAACAAAGGAGAAAATGAACACATGGGACTAGATCAAACTAAAAAGCTTCTGCACAGCAAAGGAAACTACCACCAAAATGGAAAGGCAACCCACTCTATGGTAGAGCATAATTGCCAATGATATATCAGATAAGGGGTTAATTTCCAATATATATAGAATGCTCATTACTACTCAGCAAAAGGAAGACAAAGAACCCAATCAAAAAATGGGCAGGGGAACTAAATAGACACCTCTCCAAACAGGACATACAAATGGCTAAGGGACATATGAATAAATGCTCAACATCACTAATCATCAGAGAGATGCAAATTAAAACAACAATGAGGTATCACCTCACACCTGTCAGAATGGCTGCCATCAACAAATCAGCAAACAAGTGTTGGTGAGGGTGTAGAGAAAAGGGGACTCTAGTACACTGCTGGTGGGAATGCAGACTGGTGCAGCCACTATGGAAAACAATATGGTGTTACCTGAAAAAAGTAAAAATTGAACTTCCATTTGACTCAGTGATCCCACTTCTAGGAATATACCCTAAGAAGCCTGAAACATTAATCAGAAAGAATATATGTACCCCCATGTTTATAGAAGCACTATTTACAATGGCTGAGATCTGGAAACAGCCCAAATGTCCATTAGTATACTAATGGATTAAAAAGCAGTGGTACATATACACAATGGAGTACTATGCAGCTGTAAGAAAGATCTCTTATCCTTTGAGACGACATGGAGGGACCTGGAAAGTATTATCCTAAGCAAAACAAGCCAAACAGAGACAGAAAAAGCATCATGTGATCTCACTTATTTGTGGAATATAATGAACATAACAGTCTGACGAACAGGGACTACCCTGTCCCAGTGAGGTGGAAGTGGGGTACAGACTGACAATCCCCAGAAGAGGGGATGGTGGGGTAGAGATAAACCACAGAGTTTATATGCATGTATGCATGAACAATGGGCATGGACAACAAAGCTGGGTACACATTGGGGAGGGAAGGAGTAGGGTGTATCAGTGTAGGGAAATGAGAAACATATGTAACAAAAATAAATTAATTAATTTAAAAAAATGCTGGAAAAATATTTAGATTTTAGAAGAAATTAAAAGTGTAAATCATTCATAGCTGTAAAAGAAATGAAAAAAAAAATAGACATGCTGACGTATTTAGGAGAAAAATAGCAACCTATTCAAATTTACTTTAAAATCCATAAAAACGTAAGATAGATTAATGGATGGATAGAGCAATGGAAATATAAATAGATACGAGATAAAGAAAGTAAAGTGTTAATGGCAAAGTAACTGATGTAATTATTAATATTCAATGTAAAAGTCTTTCAGCTTTGCCTTTCATTTGAATTCTTCATAATAAAATGTTTTGAGGGGGAAAAAATGGAGGCTTAAAGAAATTAAACCTGTCTTCAGGTTACAGCCTGAGACTCAAATCCAGTTCATCTGATCCCAGTTCCAATGCCTAACAGGAATGTTTAAGAAAATCATTATTGTTCAGCGTTTAAAGGAAGGCAGTCGTGCAGGTAAGTACTAAATTCTGGTTCACCAAGAACTCTGTTAAACCAGACATTGTGTACCATAAAAGGAATGATTATTTAAATAAGGAGACTGTTTTTAAATCCCACCTAGATTCATCTCAAGAAGTATTGCCCACTTCATAGCAGCCCCTTTGCAATGTTTGACAGTTATTTTAAGGGTGCTACCTCACTCAGAGCACTGTCACCTTTCTTAAGAGTCCTTTCAGACCTCAAAGCACCTCTTCACATATTCTCAAAAATGACAAACTTTTGTCATTTGTTACCTGAAGCCCAGTCAGGTATATAACATGCATTTTACCATATTGTCTATAAAACTATCTAGTATATGCAGAGCATCATAGAAAGTATTTTGTTTGTTTTTGTTTGATAAAATGACCCAGACCCTTAAACTAAACAAAACTGGTTTTCTTGTATACCATAAAAATTATTTCTGAAACCTGCTATGTGCCAGTGTTTGGGGCAATGGCAGCATCTCATCCATAATAGTACTTACCAACTTTTGTAACAATCATTTGTTTATCATCTATCTTAAGCAAACAGACTAAAAAATTCCTGAGGGCAGGGATCCTGGAAACTGTCTCACTCCCTTAACACTGGGCCTTTGTATTTATTCACAAAAATAATTAATAAAAAAATGAGTTAATGAGTGAATAAGTAAATGAATGGACTGATAATGTTAACTAATATGAAAACCTGTAACCTTTTGACTATATGTGGCCTAATATTTTGACTGTAATTCAATTTCTTCAGTATGACATCCCATATATATTATGCTATGCAGTGATGAAAAGTTACAAAACATACCTTTCTACCCAGTGCGTGGCCAGAGCTCTCCGCCTTGTCTGCTCTGTTCCACCGCCGCTTAACACTGGGGACGATACCGGCTTCTTGTTGGGCTTCCAACTGGGTTTAAACCCTTAGATTGGACAGTATAAACAAAACAAAACAAACAAACAAAAATCCAGAAAGTAATTGTTTATAGCAACAGATCAAACCAAACTGCTTTTGTAAAATGATAATAATAATAATAATTTCTCAAAAACAATTACAGGCAACCCCCACAGCACACGACCTAACTATAGACCATTTTCTAAGAACTAGCTTAGACCTGAACTAGGAGTGTTTGAAAGTTTCATTATACATGTAAATCTTCCATGGCGCTTTAGCAGACTTCTGCAGAGTCCTGTGTTCCATTCAAACATCTACAGAAATTCTTCCTTAGCAAACAAGTAGCTACTCATACAGTGCAGGCAAGTGTCCATTTTTAGGTAAGATCTCGGTATTTCCTTGTTCCCTTTATCAGTTTAGTTGTTAAGATGCTTAGATAAAAATTTATTCACTCAGGTTTCTAATAAAATTATTTTACATCCTTCCTTCCTTTACTATTTGGGGTCTTGTCATTTTATTCTTGTGCTTTATCACAGAAGAATCAATGGAGTCTTGATTGTGTTGCTGCTATAAATGTGGTTGAAAAAAAGAAAAAACATTAAATGTTACCCATGTGCATCTGTATGACATATTTTAAATTATTATTATTAAATAACTAAATATATCCATTATATTTTTATAATTCTTGAATAAATTCTTTTTTTCAAAAGCAGGATTAAGAAGTTAGACAAAATTACTTACTACTAAGAATAGATTAAGAATAAGAAGCTGATGTAATTAATGCTTCAGGGCTGATAAGTTTAAAGCTACACGCCCCTTCCAAAACCCCATAGAGGATGTGGTAATGTGTTTAGGTCTTGTGCTTATGTAACATTTGTAAAAGAAATTTTGTATCCATTTTTTCTAAAAGGAAACTCCTCCTGGCCAGTGTGGCTAAGTGGTTAGAGTGTTGCCCTTTGCATCACAGGGCCTCAGGTTTGATTCTGGTCAAAGGCAGGTACCTGGGTTTTGGGTTCATTCCCTATTCCCATCGGGACCTGTGTGGGAGACAATTAATTAATGTCTCTCTGTCACATCGATGTTTCTCTCTTTCTCTCTTTCACCCATCCCCTTTCCCACTCTCTCTAAAAATCAATGGAAAAATATCCTCAGGTGAGAATTAACCAAAAATAAAATAAAATAAAAGGATCCTTCAAATTTGTATGAACTTCAGGACCCACAAAACTTGGATCTGCCATGTAATAGGTGATTCAAGGAGACTGTCAATAAAATAAAATCATTTATTTCTAATAAAAAGAAAGCCCTTCACATGATGTACTGCCTGAATGCAAGGAGTGGCAATTTGCAAATACTCTTTCAAACCCTGGATACTAAGACTACTTTTTCAAGGTCTTGAAATAAAAAAGCCTTTTGGCTCCGAGGCAAAGTTTTAAAATATAGGCTTATATTACTTGTCTCTAATGCTCATATCCCTTATTTTGAAAATAAATAGACAGATAGATATAGATATCCAAGATAGCTTCAAGTGTCTCATCCTTTTCTGTAATACATTTTGCAATGTTTTTGTCTTTGACATTACACTGTAAAACTCCAACCAACAAAAGCCTATCTATCATCCATAAGGCTGTATCAGGGGCCACAGCATTATGTAAATGATAACATAATACCAGGACTATTATAATCCCAGATACTCATGCAAAGGAATAATGTCAAGGGTTGAATACTTTCATTTATTTGAATGCTGAAAACAATGTTATACACATGAGAACTTAATATAACCACAGGAACCTTTGAACAATACTCTCATTAGTTACATTTAAACTTACAATAATTCACATAACTCTGGTTGGCATTGTTTTTTAGATGAGGAAAGTAAAGCAATAAAATTAGGTTCTAGACCAGGGATAGCCAGTAAATGGCATTAATACACTACTGTTCTTTTCTATCCTGTGGCAGACATCAGCAAATGGTCATCAAATTCTTTCCCTACATTCCAGGCAGCCATTACCAACAGACCTATGTGGACAATGAAATAAAATCTATTCAATAAAGCAGGTCTAGAACAAGAACACATGATGGTCAGGACATAAAGAAGTAGGATTGCCATCCCCTCACCTTTCACACTCACCCCAATCTGTCACTACTGCTTATTTTGACATCTCTTATTTTAATATCACATCACTTCATTCTCATAAAAATTCTTCTTTAAGAAAAATAAGCTATTTTTCCAGTTTATGACTAAAGCACTTTCCTTTCTTGGTGACACTTTGTGGGTGATGATGACTAAGAATGTTGTCTTCATATTTGGCTCTTCCCATGACGGTTGGTGCAAATGTCTCCACTTGCTCTCCTGGGACCTGGTGCTCCAGACTTGGACTCTTGCTTTCTCTGGCCAGCCACACTGCTGGAAGCCATCTGTCTAAACATGGAATCCTTTAGCCCACATTCCCTCATTGCTCATGTTCTGCGCCTCTCAACCGTCTGCGGCTTTGGGCTTAGCAAACACCAGGGAAAATACTCATAGCTTTACCTGTATTATAAATACTATTTAACCCTAGAAAGTGAGATGTTTTATAACAAGTGGTGTCTTAATATTCTTTGAGGAGGCTTCCTTTTTATTACCTTTTGCTTTCAGAACAACAGGCAAAGACAGAGAAAGAAATAGATTACTTTGAAGGAGGAACTGATTATACTGATGGATGTATAAGTCTATCTTCCAGCTGAAAAAAAAAAAAAATGCTCATGAAAAGTACTTTGTATCACAAAATGGTGAGCCGACAGTAGAGATCCATCTTTCCTTAGATTCCTTGAAGCTTGCCACAACAGACTCAGGGTTCACCACCAATTGGCTATCCAGTGACAGGTTTTGCAAGGCACCCATCAGCAAAAATTTTGAGAAATAACAATTTTTCCCATTTTAATAAATTTAGGCTTACATAGAGAATAGGGTCTCTAACTAACTCAGCTAATTCACTAACTCAAAAATAGGCAGTAGAAGGCCAGAATGATTGCTATTCCCTTCCACCCTTACCACCATGCTAACACTATATAAACCCTGGATATGTGTAAAAAGTGTTAGGAGTCTGGATAAGGGATGCTGACTGGGGCAAAAATCATTAATGTCTTCCAGACAAACTCCCTTCTCAAAAATTCTGATGACTCCTTTTTCTCCCTCTCTTCATCAATTTATTTATTTAATATACATTTATTGCATCCCCTACCAAGGGCAGGTATAGAGTAAATATTGATTACTAAAAGATAAATAACTCTGAAAATTAGGTGTAGATAGTTTTACTTCTTGAACACCTAATGTATATAGCAGGCAAGTACATATTTGTTCTTTATTCAACCTGTAACATAGAAATTACTCTCTTTTTTTTTTTCACCAAGAGATAAAACAAAGACTTGGGAAGGTCATGTAACTTAACCTGTGTTTCAAGACTAAAATGGGGCCTTGGCAGATGTGATTCTGTTGGTTGAGCATCATCACGTGCACTGAGAGGTCACAGGTTTGATTCCTCATCAGGACACATGCCTGGGTTACAGGCCCAATCTTCAATAAGGGGTGTGCAGGAGGCAGCCAAATGATGATTCTCTCTCATCAATATTTCTCTCTCTCCCTCTCTCTCTCTCTCAAATCAATAAAAACCAAATTTTTTAAAAGACTGAAATGTGGTATAAATTGATTTGAACCCAACCCTTTCCTCTACAATATTGCTTCAACTTTCACAGTTAAGTGAAATAAACAAACATATAAGAATGCATTTACCTTCCAAGGGATAAATTATATCACATAGCTGTGCACCTGATGTTATAGGTGCACATTGTGGAGAGTAACATTCTGATCAGGGACTTCAGACCCTCACCTAGTCCTTATGGAGAATAAAATGTGGGAGATCCCTAACATAGGAATCAAAAGCATTGTTTTCTTATTTTACAATAGCATACAATTCCTAAAGCAGCTACACCTGCCCAGGTTAATGATCTGCTGTATTGTTTCAGTCTTATACAATGGTAGCCCAAATACAACCTTGATTAGATGTCTCCTGTGAAAACTTAAGAATAATGCCAACTCAGGAAACTCACTGGATAGGAAAACAGTTACACAAACAAAAATCTGGTCTCAGTAGCCATGATACTATCATTTTATACAGAGGTGATGAGAGAAGAAACAGTATTTAATTTGTAACTTAAAGTATGTAGGTGATCAATATTTGGTTAGGTTGCCAGAAAAAAAATAAGTAAAAAAACACCTGTAAATAATGCTTTAGAATATAGATTGGATTATAATAATGAATATTTTGGCATTATTAGTTTTAAAATGCATCAACACAACAACAAAAAAAGAATCATACAAATAAACTGGCAAAAAATTGTTTTACTATTGTAAATGTGAATTATCATTATAAAATGTTTGACTCAGGAAGGTCTCCTAACGACTTTGTTTTCTTTCTAATATGTAGAGGAAAACGATAGGCAGTGTGTATATCTTTAGGAACCAAGGTGAGACCTGTAGACTAAGCACAGAACTGCAAAAGGCAATGTGTTTCTGTGAGGGGAAACACATACCACTGAAAA
The DNA here is from genome assembly GCF_014108415.1 of Molossus molossus. Classification (NCBI taxonomy): domain Eukaryota; kingdom Metazoa; phylum Chordata; class Mammalia; order Chiroptera; family Molossidae; genus Molossus; species Molossus molossus. The sequence continues at coordinate 99,346,086 of NW_023425403.1, forward strand.
GTGATAGTTTCAAAAGTTTGCTTTTCCATGCTCTCACCACTAGGCAACGATTCCTGCTCATTCCCTATTCCATGTTCTCCGTTTGTACTTTTTTGACTAGCAATCTTTATTTTCACTTTAGTACTTGCAAAACAAGGAACATATATGTCTGACCTGTGGATGAACTAAATAAGGGCAGCAAAATGCACTCACTGTGATTGGTTAAGCCTTCGCCAGTTCTAGACAAGAGGCAGAGCCAATGCTTATGTCCTGTATGGTTTACTCAAATAGTCATGTCACAGTTAATTGGCCACCCAAAATTTTCAATCAGTTGATTCAGCTTCAGTTCTTTAGACATGGTTTTTCCTCACAGCAGGGACCAGACTAGCTCATTCTAAATGGCTGAAATGGCCAGTAGCAAAGCCAGTCATTCAAACTACTCCTCTAGTATAGAAAGAGCTGTGATAACAGGCTTAAATTATGGGTTGAATCGAAACAGTGTTTCTTTTTCCAGAGTGGAAAAACAAAATAACCTGTGTTTGTTTTGCTACTTTAGGTACAGGAGAATGTATAATATTAAGTTGGTTTCACAACTTTTTTTAGCATGTTTAGACAATAGAACAGTGCTTTTCAACCAGTGTGCCACAAGAAATTTTAAAACACCCAATACCTATTTAGGAGCACAGACCTCTTTTCCCTTAGACTGTCAATTTAAAAAGTGACAACAACCAACAGAACAACAGCCATCTGGTGTGAATGAATCAAAATTATACCTATTTATTTTTGTTATATCAGCAAAAACTATAATATATTTTTTGGTGTGCCACAGAATTTTAGTAATTGGTTTATGTGTGCCAGGAGACGAAAAGGGTTGAAAATCACTTCAATAGAAGCATTTATATGAAGACTGTCTTTTTCTTACTAAAATATTTCCCCTTAATATCAATAACTGATCACTGGAACTTTCCCACATTTTTTTTCAGCTGACTGTTTCATCCTAACCCACCACCATGTTACACATGGTTTTTCCAAGCCTTCTTGCTTAAAAATCTCTAGGCCCAAGACTTGTTTCTGAGAGACCTTACTCAGAACAATCTCTAACAGCCATTTACAAGTCCACCTGACATCTTTTGGCTCTCAGACCTCCAATGGTTGTGCAAGAAACTAGGCATATAGTCTGACCTGAGATCTGTAGCTAAGTAAACTGACTCACAGATGATGGGGAAAAATATCTACTAAGCTTCTTCCTTAAGCAGCTCATCTATCCTTCTCCCTCCCTCTAACCTCAAACAGGTCACCACAGACCCTCTGCTTCTGCTGAGTGAACTAGCCAGACTGTGACAAAATTTGACTGAACACTTACAATGTGGCCACCCATTCTAGACGCACAGTTCTAGCTTAGCTTCATTATTTCCCATCAATGCAATTTTGCCATTTACTTTCTGATCTATAATCATAAGTAAGGGTGATAACTGAAATATGCTTTGAACCTTTGGAAAAGCACCAAAAATTAACATCACCTTAGAACATAAGTACACAACTAATCAAAAAAATAACATACAATACATTGAAAAAAAGAGAAATTATAATTGATGCTTCCTTTTAGTTCATATGGCCTTGCTGTCACAGAAAGAAATTATCTCTTCAAAGAGCAATGTAGGCTGTTTCCTAGGATGGAAAATTGTACACTTCTTAGAGCTTATCTGATGATATGTTCCAGTATCTCTTTTTAAAAAAACAGTGAAATAGCCCTGGCCAGTTTGGCTCAGTGATTAGAGTGTCAGCCTGCGGACTAGAGAGTGCCGGGTTCGGTTCCTTTTAAAGGCACGTGTCTCAGTTGCAGTTTGTCCCTGGCCCCAACGGGGTCATGTGCGTGGCAGCCAGTCAATGTGTCTCTTTGACATTGATGTTTCTCTCTTCCCCCCTCTCTCCCTCCTGCTCTATCTGAAAATAAATGCAAAAATGTCCTCAGGTGAGGATAAAACAACAACAACAACAACAAAGAAAACGGTGAAAGAGACGTCACAGGATATCACCCGAGTTACTGACAAAGAAGTGGTGTATAGAATTGCTATGTCTTTGAAGGAAACAGAAAAGAAACCAATATGTTTTGATCTTTACTGGCTAAAAGAGTAAGTAGGGGCTTAACCTGATTGGGAATGATCTATTTTTGGCTCCTCCCCATCCTTCAAACCTTCTATCCAATCCAACATGGTCAGTTCTCTCCATTTTCACTGTCGCCATGCTCATCCATCATTTTTCCTTCAGACCACTTTTACGTTTATAAAATCTCTACTTTATCTCCTGTTCTTCTCCCATCTGTTGCCCACAAGCAGGTTTTAAAGTCACATCAAGTCGCAGCACAGGCTGTTCTGTCTGCAGGTGCCCTGCCCTCACTCTCACTGCCAAGGTCGCCTGACTTCTTCTCAGTTTCCAGGTCTATTCTTAAATGTCTCCACCCTCACTAAGTAAGTTCGACCTATTATTTCTTCTCATTGTTTATTCTTTATCTCTTATTTGTTCGTTTTACACTTAATTGTCTGCCTCCTTCAATAGGCTGTAAGCTCCACAGGGCAGAGAGCATGATTGTTTATTCACCAGAGGCTCCCAAACTCTAGTATGTCAGTTCATATATACCCCATAAATGTCTGTTAAATGAATGGGAAAGAGGAATTTGGATTGGGTGTTGATGGTAGAAAGGAGCTGGTCTTTAGAGGTTAAGGCAGTAGTTCTCAACCTGTGGGGGTTGAACGACCCTTTCACAGGGGTCGCCTAAGACCATCGGAAAACACATATTCTCAATGGCAATTCATAACAGTAGCAAAATTACAGTTATGAAGTAGCAACAAAAATAATTTTGTGTTTTGGGGTCACCACAGCGTGAGGAACTGTATTAAAGGGTCGTGGCATTAGGAAGGTTGAGACCCACTGGGTTAAGGTATTTTTATTTTATTGTATTTTTTATTCTCACCCGAGAACATTTTTCCATTTTTTTGTTCAGCTAGAGTGGGAGGGAAAGAGAGGGAGAGAGAGAGAGAGAGAGAGAGAGAGAGAGAGAGAGAGAGAAACATCGACGTGAAAGGGACACATCGAGTGGCTGCCACCTGGGTTAAGGTATTATAACTTATATTGGTAAATGAACAAATATGAGGATGAAATAATAAGGTAAGTGGGAAAGTGGCATTGTGAGGCTGTTGGGAGCAGACTGACACACAGGGTATTTGCTCAAGAAGTAGTGTGGAGGTGGTCTGAGAAACGCAGGCCAGGCATGGGGTCCAACCTCTGGTCTGGTACTGTATGTCTGACATGGGTGACATCAACTTGGACCTCTTATAAGCTAGACTGACAAGTCCCAGAGAGAATGCTATAAACAATTTTCCAAAGCATGTGGCCTCAAGTGCATACTATCACAGATTTTTGACACATTTCAGACCTAGGGAATGATATTCTGTACATTCAAAAGAGGTGTTTCTTATACCCCTTCACAGGGTGGTTCTGTAATCAATTTACAATAATCTGGGGGGGAAATCTGGAATGCTCTACAGAATGAAAGTACCTATAATCAGAAAATGACATGAAAAAAGTAGCTTCTGGCAACTGTGGTAATATATAACCCAGCCACTTACTAGAAAATGGAGTTATAGATGGGGAACTAGCTAGGGACTTGAGGTGTTGAAAACCCATTTAACTCTCTGCCTCTGTTACTAACATGGAATTAAAACACCAGAGCAACAGAATACCCAGTCTGGTCTGTGAAACATCTCCAGGGAGGAATAAATTACGGTGTTCATGGTATATCTGATCTTTGTCACAGGATCTCCATCCTGATTTCAACATATTAGTCCTCTAGAATAAAGGCCAGGTGGATGAGACACAATCCTTGTATTCACAAGTGTTTCAGATCACAGCCAAGTTTTTATTGATTTCATTAAATGTTATCCCACACCCAAGGGACTTGGTACAGATGTTCGTCAGGAAAGTGAGACTGAAGTGATGGTGTTGGGTTTAGCTTTTTAGGCCAAGGGAAAGTTCTTGACCCAGAAAAAGAAAAGCTTATAATAAGACTGTAGAGGGATGGATCATCTTGGCCTTTATCCTCTTTATATGAAAGGGCAGGTATGAGAGTAATGTTGGCTTAGATCCCAAAAGGTTTATTAAGCTGCTGAACACAGTGGTATTGGAATTTTAAGTACAGTATTGTATGAATAGCTCACCTGTAGGAAATTGTAGGCATATCCAGCAATACCTAAATTTTTACCTCTCTCAGCTCACTGACTAATGGTTCAGCATTCTACTTTAGTGTGTTATGATGTGGGTGTTCCAATGATTATTTTTGAAAAGTTATGCATTTCTACTGGTTCCCACCCAACACCTTCACAATTTTTCTCAATAGCCCAATAAATCATCAACAGCTCCCTTCTCAAGAACTCTGGTTATAACATATTTTTTAAAAGTTTTATTAATAAAAAGTACATTAACAAATATTACATACACTGAAGGTGGCACATTACAGTAGATTATGGTCCATAATCCATTAAATTCCCACAATGAGTATTACCTACTGTCACTTAATTTCTTAACAAACATTTCTGGCAAAAGTCTTAATTTCTCTTCATATATAATCAGTGATTACAGCTCTACTTACACAGCTCCAGGAAAATGATACTAGAGAATGGTGTCCCTTCACTAAATAATGAGCAGCTGATGGGAATGGCGGGGGGCATGTCCTCTACATCCAGCCAGCTGCTTTTACACATGGAGGGATATAGGCAGTAACGGGGCTACTAAAATGAGACCTATTTCCTCCACTCAGAAACATTGGGCAAATGCTGCCTCAGGTGGGTAGTAGTAGGATAGATAATCCTACCACACAGGGTTTTCTGGTGAAGTTTCAAATATCAGTTGCCTTGATCTTGGGTTTTAGATTTCTCTAGTACTAAGATGAATGGGGAAATGAGCAGCAACCAGAGAAGTAACAATTGGCATACAGCTGGTTATCAGTCATTACCCAGACTTGTGTACGAACATGGTACTCTGTCCTTTCATCTAATTTTAATTGCCTGTTTTTCTTAATTTACCCCAAGCAGGTTTTTTATTAACTTTGTGGATAGGACACTGGCCCTTGCTTTTTAGGGAAAATTCCCAAAATTTCTCAATTAATTGAATTGGCTTACTCTCAGCTCATAGATGATAGGGTTCTCACCTTCATTCATACAACACCTATTTATGTCAGACAGGCACAAGAGACCCACATTATCTTTTAAGAGACATTTCTACTGGCTCCCACCCAAGTGCCTTAAAAAAAAATTTCATTCATGAAACTTTAAGTTACTTTTGTTCAGCCATGATATGTATTCTCTTCTCCAGTTCTTGTATCTGGCCATTTTGGTTTCTCACCTATTTGGCAACTTAAAATGGAGGTTCTCATCACCCCTGGCACTCACGGCTGTCATCAGGGCTTTAAAACACTCATGCACAGTAACATAAGTGAATTGCACATCCGGAGCAGCACCCCGAGCATCTCTGATCAGGGTTCCTTTTTTATGTTCACATTTGTTACCTCTGCCTCGCTGGGTTCTCCTTCAAGCTATCGCATTCTCCCCTATTAGGGAGAACCTCAAAACAACCATCTGTGTAGTAGGTTAATTCAGAACATGGATTGTCAAGCTGATAATTTTTTATACCCAATATCCCAAGTTTCTCCCATTTTTATGCAATTTTTCTCTAATCTTGCTCAGAGCTCCAGCTGAAGATGATTTGGTGAGGGATTATTTATTCTTCTGCTATTATCTTAGTGTAAGATGGATCTATGTGTTTCTTGAAATCTTATGTAAACTAAAAGTACCACATGCAAAACTGTTTTAAGAAAAGCAGTAAATCATACAATATCGTGGTTTCTAAACCTAGTTGATAATAAATCCCTTGGAAAGTTTTTTAAAGGGGGTATTCCTGGCCTTAATCCCATCTAATTCTAATCACATATGTCTGAGATAGGGTCAAGGAACCTGCATTCTTACAATTCCCCCAAATAATTCTGATGAGCAGCTGGATTTGGGATCCAACCAAAGATATCATTATATTTCTACAATAATAAGTATGATTTTCTGAGTTTTTTTTTTAAATTTACTATTTTGAAATGATCATAGATTGTCTTGCAGTTGTAAGAAATACAAAGAGATCACATGTACCTTTTACCTAGTTTTTCTCAATAATAAATAACATCTTGCAAAACCATAGCATATGTATCACAACCAGAAAATTAACACTGATACAGTCCAATCTTGTTCAAAATCGTCATTTTATTTATTTATTTATTTTTTTAATCCTCATTCGAGGACATTTTTCCATTTTTTGTACAGATAGAGTGGGAGGGAGAGAGAGGAAGAGAGAGAGAGAGGGAAACATCGATGTGAAAGGGACACATCGAGTGGCTGCCACCCGCACGACCAACCAGGGCCGGGGACAAACTGCAACTGAGGTACATGCCCTTAGCGGGAACCGAACCCGGGTCTCTCAGGACCGCAGGCCGACGCTCTAACCGCTGAGCCAAACCGACCAAGGCCAAAATCGTCATTTTATTTATTCTCATGTGTGTCTGTGCATGTGTGTGCATGTTTATGTATACACCACCACCATGAAGATGCAGAACAGTTTCAATACCATAAGGGTCCCTTGTATTGCCCTTTGATAATTACACCTACCAACTCTCCCTCACCCTGGCAACCACTACCCTGTTCTACAGTTCTATAATGTTGACATTTCAACATTATATAAATTGAATCAAGCAGTCCATGGGATAGGCTGAACAACAGCCTCCCAAAAATGTTCACATCCTAATCTTTTGAACCTGTGAATACATTACACTAGAAAAAGGTACTTTGCAGATTTGCTTATGTTAAGGACCTTGCGGGGGGGAGATTATCCTGGATTACCTGGATGGGGCCAATATAATGACAAAAGATCTGATAAGAGTGAGACAAGAGGTCAGAATTTTAAAAGCAGGGTTGCAGTGACAGAGGCAGAGATTGGAGGGATACCAGGAAGAGGTCACAAACCGAGGAATGTCAGCATTCTCTAGAAACTAAAAAACTCAAGGAAATTGATTTTCTCAGAGTCTCCAGGAAGGAACCAGCTCTGTCCACATCTTAACTTTTTAAGGGTTTAGAAAAGTGATTTGGGGTTTCTGACACCCAGAACTGTAAGATAATAAATTGTATTGTTTAAGCTACTAGGTTTGTGGTAACTATCACAGCAGCAACAGAAAACAAATACAGTATGTAACCCTATGGGATATTGATTTTTCCTCCTCAGCATAATTCCCTTGAGATTTATCCAAGTTGTGTAAGTTAACAGTCTATTGTTTTTTACTAATAGTCTTCCATGGAATGAATGTACCACTATTTGTTTAACCATTTACCTACTGAGGAACATTTGGGTTGTTTCTACTTTGGAGCTATTACAAATAAAGCTGCTATAAACATTCATGTTTGCATTTTGGTATAAACATAAGTTTTTCATTTATCTGGGATAAATGCCAAAACTGAAATTGTTGGATCATATGGTAATTGAATATTTTATTTTATAAGAAACTGCCAAAGTATTTTTCAGAGTGGCTGGATTGTTTTAAATTACCACCAGCAATCTATGAGTGATCCAGTTTTATCTCCAACATTTGGTATTGCCATTTTTTTCTTTTTTAATTTTAGTCATTATGATAGGTTTCAGTGGTATCACATTTGGGTTTTAACTTTTGTTTTTTCAGTGGTACTAATGCTGAGAATCTTTTCATATATGTATTTGCCTGTAAATCCCATATAGTGAAATGTCTGTTCATGTCTTTTGCTTATTTTCTAATTATATTATTTTTCCCCCCTTGAGTTTTAAGATGACTTTATATGGTCTAGATACTACTTCTTTGTCAATATGTGGTTTGCAAATACTCTTTCCCAATCTGTAGCCTGTCTTTCCATCTTGTCGGCAGAGTCTTTTGCACAGTAAAACTTTAAAATGTTGATACGTTCATTTTTTTACTTTTTCCTTTCATGGATCATGCTTTTGAAATCAAGTCTAAGGACTTTCTGCCTCACTTTAGATCCTGAAGATTTTCTTTTAAGTTTTTTCCCAAAAGTTTTCTATTTTCACACTTTGTTTTTAAGTCAGTGATCCATTTTGAATTAGTTTTTGTATAATGTGTGAGGTTTAGATTGAGGGGTTCTTGTTTGTTTGTTGTTATTTTTACTTATAACTGTCCCCATTGCTCTACCGACATTTGTTGATAAGGTTATTCACTGAATTGTTTTTGTATTTTTCTCAAAAAAAATCAAAGGAGCACATTGGTGTGGGTCATAACGGGGTTCTCTATTCTGTTTCATTAGTGTGTATGCCCATCCCTCTGCCAATACCACACAGAGCTCTACAGTGAGCCTCTAGAGCAGGTAGAGTGGCTCCTCTCTTTTTCTTTTTTATCAAGATTATGTTAGCTATTATACATACATTTTAAAATAAGTTTGTCTATGTCTACAAAAAGCTTTGCTAGTATTTTTATAAGAATAACCTTAAACTTATAGATCAATTAAGGGAGAATTGGTATGTTTAATTTTTACATTTTCCCACCAATGAGCACAGTGTGTCTCTCCATTTATTTAAGTATCAGCATTTTTTATAACTTTCAGTATACAGATCCTGTTTATATTTTGTTTAATTTTGTTTAACAAGATACCTAAGTATTATTTGGGGGGATTTTCGACATAGACAATTATGTCATCTGTAAATAAGAACATGCAGTGATTTTTCTAAGCAAATCAGAAAATTTTAATAGGAAATATAAGAGATTATCTACTAAAGAATGCTGCCATGTCATGGTTTTGAAAGACAGGTGATTGTTCCATGGAAGAAGAAGGGCAGCATTTAAAGAGAAGAGCACTTATCTCTTTCCAAATATATACAAAAATCTGTCAGTTCCACCACACAAGATTTTTCTGTGTTGAGCTGGTAACTATGTCACCTGATAAAAATTAGGTTGGCTTTGATTCCCGTAATTGAACTGGACCCATCAAGCGTGTCCTCTGTTTTGTGGATAAAGAAGTATGGGCCAACTGTGAAATTAGCCCTTCACCTTGTATGTGCTTTAAGACTTTTCCAGTTATGCCTGGCCAGTGTGGCGCACTGGTTGAGCATCAACCCATGCACCAAGAGGTTGCTGGTTCAATTCTCGGTCAGGGCACATGCCCAGGTTATGGGCTCGATCCCCAGTGGGAGGTATGCAGGAGGCAGCCAATCAGTGTTCTCTCATCGATGTTTCTATCTCTCTCTCTCCTTTTCCCTTCCTTTCTCTCTAAAATCAATAAAGAAAAAATATTAAAAACAAAAAGACTTCTCCACTTATAAGGATATCTTCTACTATCCAAGGGATCCTAGAGTATCAAAGGCTCTGTTCATCTAAGTAGGAGACAGACTCATTCTTTTTAACTCTAGGGCTGACAGCAGAGAGCCAAGGACTGAGTATGTCCCTAGAGTCACGTCAAAACCAGAAACAAAACTCCTGACATTTAGTCTGCCAATTTAACCACCAGACCACATTTCTTCCTTTTAATTTCCACTGCCCTTCACATAATTACATCAATACTTCACTATGTTTATGACATATGGCGAGGATTAAAGAGCTGAATGTGAAATGCTCTGTCTGAGAAGGCAATTACTTTAAACAATTGTTTCAATTGGATTGAAAGGTGATCCTATGCACATTAAATGCAGGTTCATATATTAGTAAGGCTTCAGAGCTGTATCTCAGAACCCAAAGTAGGGATTTCACAAGTCCCTAGGAAGGCACTGGAACTAGGGTTTGGAAATCTGTCAGGACTTCCTATTTTCATATGTACCCATTACAGGCCCATTACTCTCAGGGAAAAGATTCTGAGTGGTCCTTTTCTTTTAGAAGTCTACCCTGAGACCAGAAATTCGGGCCAGGGGAGTGGAAGCTTATTCTACAAAAAGACTCTGAAGAACTATTAAAGGTAGCCATGGAAAAATTCAATAAGTTCTGCAAAGAATAAACAGTTAGATATTACTACTTATTTCTATTATAAACTTTGAGCTAAAAATCACCTATATATTAAGTCAGTTTGTTTATGAGACATCAAATTTGAGTTTTACTTGCTATTAAATCATTCATATCTAGGCTCACAACACAACAGACTGGTTCCAGTTTTATTGATACACTAAAATTGAAACACTTGAAAAATCAGAATATTAGGATTTTAAGCAACCTGTCTCAGGAAGTACAGACAAATTTAGTGACCTGATATATCTCTGGTACCCAAGAGGAGTAAAAGACCAACTGACAATTACTATAAGCCAGGGGTTTTAGTTCCTTTTCAGGACTGTGTGACCTAAAGTAATTCATTTAACCTTTCTGGTTCTTTATTTCTTTATTTATGAAATGGAAAATTAATACTATCTAATTTGTGATCTAGTATTTTCATAAATATCAAATGAGTTAGTTTATATGAAAGAATGCTTCATAAACTATAGAGCACTGTAGAAATAATATAATCATGCTTGCCTTGAGATTCATGTCATTGAAAATAATAATAACTCTAGAAAGTATCTTGTGTTTATTTTCACACAAGGAGAAAAAAATAATATATATAAATGTCCATATTTATTTTTACAAGACCCTTTTCAGGTTATTTGGGGCAGAAAATATTGTCAATCACTTTGTTGGAGGGAAAAATGAGGACTGAATAAAATTACTTGCCAAATTACACATAAATAGTCACGGAACAAGACCTATTGGCTAGGATCTGGTATCATAGAAACCAGACTCAAAACCCTAATCCAAGGTTGTCACTGTATTTATATTACAGAAGAAAGGTGTTTTTGAGCATTGAAAATTCCCAGGAAATGACCCATGAGCCAATGCTTCTGAAAGATGGAAACAGGGAGTTAAGGAGTAGCTCACTGAATTTCATTGCTGACCTTGTCCTGTTTTTTTCCTAACAAATGGAAAACACCGCTAAACCTAGTTAGGGGACTCCCTATACTGATTCTATGATCCCTACAGCTCTTCATGCCTCCAGGAACTATGCAAAAGACTGCATGCAGCTTCTAGTATGTAATTGCTACTCTGAGGTCAAAATACTCTTTGGTGCACTCATTGTTCTCCCATTTGGTGCAAAGATTCCTGAGTAAAATGAAACAACAATGTACTTCCTTAATGCCTAAATTTTCTGGAGTGAGGAATTTGATTTCTGAGTGGAAAAGTACCTATTATATAAGAGAATGTTTTTACTATGTTCTCTTTTAATAGACCAACAGAATCATACAATGGTTTTACAAATACCTCCCAAAAACTCTGCTATTCTCACACAACTAAAAAGTGAGACTAGCTTCAGCTCCCTGCCTGGGATAGTATGGCTGAAAATCAAAAAGGATTTTCCTGTGCATTGGCTCCATCATGCTTGTCCTCAATCATGATGAGCGGCCCTTGTTTATTTTTCTTCTCTTTAATAACTGAAATAGCTCTGAGAAGGTCTGAAACTGGAAAAATAAAAGCCATTTCATGACAATGGTATCATTAAAAGCATTTGTTATTTGTTTATTAGGATGCAATGAAAATGCCCAAAGAATCCGTCTGTGTTCAGTTATTATCAGCACAGATATTCCAGATTGATTCTGCTGTGTTAGATTAATTAGAACTTTATTGAGACGTGCAGGTGTCTGATGAGAAGGGATTGAAGGTCTAGATAAATCACCCAAATAACGTGGCTTTTTCCTATGAATATCATAAGTAATTTGTATGCTATTTGTTTTCCAAGGACAGGGTTTTAGGTATTAAACTAAAATTTAAAGTAAGGTACATTGATTTACAGGAAATTGTTCCTTTATACACAGATTCATCATTTACAAATACTATTTCAGGGGGGCAGATTGAAGGAAGGCGTATGTTTTTTAGCCAACTATGTCATCAACCATGTCAGTTTCTGTTTATAAAAATTTCTTCCCAATTTGAGAATCCAAAGTTCACAAAAATATTTGTTTTAAATTATTTCAAATAAGCAGAATAAAATTCAGTCTTAGGGCTCACTTCCAGGGAAAGTTGTATTCATTTATATTTCATAGAAAAACAGAAGGGCAGGGTGGGGATGGTTAGGGAATAAAGGAAGTACCAAGTATAAGGTTAACACTATTTTCCTAGGAAATAATATTGGTTCTTTTTTCTCAAACTAATAAAAAATGATGTGTCTCCATCTCCTTTAATGTGAGAATTTTGAAAATCCCCTACAATTTTTTATTTGCCACTCTGAGCTTACAGGCAGCCCTTTTATTGACTAGTATATTAATTTGCAGACCTTAAAATGTCCATATGTCATGGAAGATATGAGCCTTTGGTGAAAGGTCTAAGATATGTCTCAAAACTACTTTTTCAGGGCCCACTGCCTAAAGTCCTGATTTACGAGTGATTCGTCCCTGAGGAGAACTAAACCCTGAGTGCTGCCGGTTGTTTACACGGGGCTCCCTCCACCTACCCCTTCCTCCCCCTCTTTTTCACTTTCATCTGAGATAAGACTGCAATCAAGCCAGGGCATTTTCTATTTCCAATTAACCTATTCCAAAGCCTTATTGCTAGGAAAATTTTCTTCTGTTTAGAAAAAGGTTCAAAAAAGGAAAATGTGTTGAGGACACAAAGACGTGGGAGAATTTGCCCATTTCCCAGGCTGTCATCTGCTGTGCCTACTTATGTGATGTTATCAGTGTAGAAGGCACAGGGGCAGGAAGTGTGTGGGGGCTATTGTGCCTTCTGCTGCACCTTTTCTCTTGCGTTTCAAAGAAAACTATTCAATATCCAATACATACGTTGTTCAAACAAGACTTATGCCTTCCTGGAAACCACAAATGATTCAAGTGTGACTGAGAAACACCACAATTTTGAAATTCCAAGGAAAATGATCGTGGTATGAAAGGCATTTCCTGATACATAACCAAGATGCTAGTGACTTAGATTTAATTTGCCTTTGCCTTGGCTATCTAATCACATGCTGAAATGAAAAGAATGAATGTGTCAGTCTCAGCCTTGATCCTGAAAGCTTATTTTTCATTCATATTGCTTGAAAAATAAGGTTTGATCTGGGTTGGTTTCCAAATCAGTAATGTAATATGCTTTGTTCCCATGTGCCATCTCTCTGCATTAGGAATTTGGGTACTGTCATTGGCAGAGGGGGGCAGTTCCGGTCCCTTTGCTCTGTTTGACACAATCCACTTTTGCACAATCTGCTGTCAACTCTACTAGAGAGCAGAAAAGAACACAGGAGCCATCTGCCCCTCACCCATCCAGCTTAATTTCCCCCCAATATAACCAACCTGCTCCCATGTCTATGGCTTCAGCCAGAGGGAAGAAACATCTGTTTTGTTCTACTTTTCATTACAGATAAATTAGATGGTTCTGATCCACGACTCATTTGTTTTACCTCTCATCTTTTGTATTCTAAGACCAAGTTTTAAAATGTTAATTAAGATTATCTGCAAGAAGGAACCAGATAACCAATTTGGCTTAATTGTCTGTTTAATTCAAACAATCTATTTGTTGGAGAGGGAAGACTGGAGGCTTTTTTGTTTATTTTAGTTTAGTATTGTTTTACTCTGAATAAACTATGTTTATTTTGTGTGTGTGTGTGTGTTTAATTCAATTTGCATACATTCCATATATTCTACTTATTTTATCCTTTTTGCTTCTTTTCCTCTTTTCTGATTATGTTGCCTTCTGTTTATAGATGGATCAGAACCATCTAATTTATCTGTAACAAAAAGTAGAACAAAGCAGATGTTTCTTCCCTCTGGCTGAAGCCATAGACATGGGAGCAAGTCGGTTATATTGGGGGGAAATTAAGCTGGCTTCTCTTTTGTTTCTCTCAGTTACCATTGACATCAATATCATGGCTGTCTCCTAACCCTGTAAGTTTCATAATTCCTAAACCTACTGGCATCCCTCGAGGTTCTCAGTGCATGCCTGGCATTGGCTTACAGGGATATTTCCAGACACCATTTTGACCATATCCCATTCCTAAAGCATATCATGCCACTTGGGTTCTTCTTTCACAGTTTTCTGTTTTTTTTCTTTTTTATATTTTTTTTGTTTCTTTAGGGACAGGACACTCTAGGTCTGGCATTTTCCATTCTTTCATTTCAAGCATGATGGACTTTAATTCTCCATCTAACTGATCTTCACTATGGCCGAGAATCCTCAGACTATTCCATTTATTGCTTCCAAACCTTTTTTATGCATTATGCTACAAAGATACCATAGGAGGTAAGTTAGTGTCTATTTCTTTTGTTTCACAGATGGAGAATCTGAAATTGGAGAGGGGTTGAGTGTAGAACACCAATCTAGACATAAGTAGTGATTCAAACTCCCAGTCCATGTTCCAGCTGCTTATCACACAGGACCCAGCTCCCTCATTCAACATTCCAAGGTCTCCATGGAGCCCCAGTGACTAACAACACAGCAAGGGGCTCACAATGTCTGGTGTATTCTCCATGGGAACCTTCCCGTGGTAGACCAGGCTCTTCCACCTTTCTCGTCAGAAGATTCTGTGTTTCAAAGCCCTGGGCAGCCTCTCCTTCAATGAACACTATTATGCTGGAACTCCACATGGGCTCAGATAAAAATTTAACTGTTTCATGATCCCTGGCCTCCTTCCTTTTATCCCAGATCCCCAAACGACAAGAAAAAATATAGTCACTATGAATGTTATTTCATTCTTTCTTTTTTTAATCCTCACCTGAGGTCATTTTTGCATTTATCTTCAGATAGAGCGGGAGGGAGAGAGGGGTGGAGAGAGAGAGAAACATTGACTGGTTGCCAACCACACAACCCCAACGGGACTGGGGACAAACTGCAAACGAGGTATGTGCTCTTAGTGGGAATCGAACCTGAGACTCTCTGATCCCCGGGCTGACGCTCCAACCGCTAAGCCAAACCAGCCAGGGTTGAATGCTACTTCTTTAACCTTCCTGCCAATCAAAATGCAAAATTCATTTAAGGTCATGACAGAAAATTTTAATTGTGGCAATTAGCTACAGCTCATCAACAGTTATAAGAACCTGCTAGAATTTTTCTCAGAAATTAATGCACTTAACTGTGACAAGCTGATTAAGATAATGAGCAGTGTGGAACCTAAGAAATAAAATACCTACTAAGAAAGGTTCCTAGTGGGTAACTCAGCTCAAATTAAAAAAGCAAAACAAAACAAAAAAGCCTAGCAGCCATTTCTACACAGGGGCCTCTCACATAGACTCCATTCCAGGAAGAAGCCTGCACTGTGTTCCTGCCCTCGGAGCCAGCCTTCATAGAAGAGTTCCTGGAACCCTATTTCAGCCAATAGGACTAGGCTTTCTCCATCCAATTGGAGCTATGCAACTATAATTTCTATCAGCTTGTTTACTAATCAATCAGAGCAGCTCTACTATGACCAGCAAAGATTGTGGTTTTTCAACCAATCCAACTGTGAGGATTTGGAGTCCTTATTTGCATGAAAATGGGCCAATCAGACACCAGAGGCAGGGCCTTCTGTCTTTCCAAAAGGGCTCTCTTCTGATTCAGACAGTGCACTTTCCCTTCTACCATAGATTGAAGACTGTATTTCTCACTGGAGCTGAGACACCGAAGATATCTTATGGGAGACATTTTGCATGGCGTCAATTTTGTTATAATCTGCTCTGCCATCACCTGCCCCAAGGCAGGATATCTCTGCATTCTGCATTTCTTTATCTCTGTATTTTGCATTTCTTTAAGTAACCATTTACTCATCAGCCAGTCTTTACTGACCTTTTGTTCCTTTTGTAGTATTTCCTAGAATTGCTTCGGGCAAGCCTGGTGCTTGGCAACAGGTGCTTCTTGCCCTATATATTGTATGAATTACCCCTGAATAAACGAGACTTGATCAGAATCCTGTCTTGTCTCCATTTCTCATGTCTCTTGTCCCTCCTCATCCTCACTCCCCCTCTAGAGTCCTCATTGCTCGACCTGCAGGACAGGTCAATATCTCCCCAGAGCCAACTGGCACAAGGCAGGAAGGCCTGGAGCAGGTGGAACAGCCCAGCAGAGCTGTCTAGCCTGAGAGGCAACTCACACCAGGACCTCCTCACCCTAAGGCCTCCTCCTAACTGTGCTGTATCATAATTAAGCTGTTTGCACTGAATAAAACGCTTCCTTTTTCACTGCACCCCAAATTGGGGGTTTTTGTTGGCATTAAATTGGTGCTAATGACCATCAGGTGACAGCTACAAGATGAAAATTAAGATGTAATAGAATGGATGTCTTATTTCCTCTCCCACTATGAAGCAAAAGAAAAGCAACATGAAAAAGAAAATGGGGAGAAAATAAACTAAAATTGATTTTGTAACACATTCCTTGCTTAATTTTTCCTGCCTTAATCTGAATAAGCCCACTACTGTTCAGGGCATTTGAAAATTTCTACCAATTGTGGCTTTCAGGCTGAGGAAGAATATCTTTGGAAGATTGTAACTTGAATTTGTCTTTGGCTATGTGGTTCTTAAAGCCACAGTGCCAAGAGCTTTTCTACAAATCCCTTTCCTTTTTACCTCTTCTCTTCCAAAGGATCGCCTGTAGTATTAGCTTTTGTTTAGCACTGGTACTTTGTATAGGATGTCTGAGCTGCGGTTGTTGGCATGCAGACACAAGCACACAGTGCCCATTTGCCACTGTCCCCCTGGAATTCCAGAGGCATCTGGGCCACCTGGACAAGCTGATCCCCTCAAAGGCAGCATCTTCGCCCAGGGAATCCAATGTATGAAAATATATTCCTATGACTCCACATTTCAGTCCAGCCCTGACCCTCCTTCTCCCAGAGCAGGATTGAGTTTGATGAGAGAAAAAGGTAATCTTAGAGATTTTGTTTTCTGAAGTAACAACCATCTCTTAGGGAGAACAACATAAATGAGAATCTTAATATATTTTGTCTTCTCAGTCACACATGAACTTTAATTATGATATTATAAGATTGAAATAAAGGCTGAAGAAGATGATGTGTGGGCGGATGATGTGCACGCGTGTGTGTGTGTGTGTGTGTGTGTGTGAATACTAATGAGGAAGAAATGATTTCTGATAAATATCTCTGTTGGGGGAAAGCCCCAAAAGTCTAAATTCAGGACCAATTCTGAAGAACTGACACATAGTTTTATTCAAACTCACAAGACCTTCAACAGGAGAAGATTACATACAGGGCAAAGAGCTGCTCCCAGCAGCGGCAGCCAGGGATACATCCACACTTCCCAGGAAGGGGTCTCTTTTTCATAAGGGGTTAATAGTAAAATCTTATGATGAGTAGTCAAGTAGACCACCAGAAAGAACAATGCATTTCTGAGTTAACAGATAACATCAGGCAGTTATCACACTCTATACATCCATTAACCTGCCTCCTGGGGGCATGGTGTTTATCTTTGGACCACTTTCCAGATTTCTGGGTAGCCAGCCAAGCCTGAGGATTCAGAGAGTTAAACAGTCACAGAGGGCTAAATAAAGTGTAACCCTTCCCAGATACCTTTGCTGCTGGAGCCATATTATGTCTCTTAAAATCTCATTGAAGTTCTTTTGCAATTCTAGATTTCTTACATTCAAAACACTTTAAACACAAAGATTACAATTGTTACCTAATCTAATTGATTCTCTAGCTTACATTAAACTTTTATGGTATTTATACACCATATCACTCACCCAAAAATGATATATTGCATGTTTGTATGCATACATAGATCAACAGCTTGGGAAAAAAAAAAAATATATATATATATATATATAAGCAAGAGATTAAAATTAATTAAAAATGAGGTATAAATTGATAAACTTCACAAAAAATATTGCTTCCCAAATGTCATTTAAAATATATATATTAAAATCTATACATATGTGTATATATACTATATATACCATATATACACACATATATATTTACTATATATAATATACATATACCATGTATAGTTAAAAAATATATTAATGGTCATGGGCATATTTATCCTTTTCTCATCTAGTTTTTGTCATTTTCTTCTTTCTTTACAACTGACTTTCTCTTACCCAGTAAAAGAGCCTGTTGAAGAAACAAGCATCTGAGCATTTGGTTTAGCACCAGTGGTCTACCCTATTACTTTACCCCTAATGAGACATGTGACTTTACTCCATCTCCTTAGCCCTCCATGCTTCATTTCTATGAACAAAAGGGCCTGTCAACATTATGTGGTAGTGTCTAATGGTAGGTATCTCAGTGTTGCAAGACCTCTCTATTGAGATCCACAATTCCATCAAGTCTAAGATCTTGAACGGTTTACTGTCTGTGAATTGACAGTTCACTTTAAAATGGATGATGCATCATATTTACTGGCAGCATCTTTTCTTTCTTAATGGTACATAAAACAATGGTGTTTCTTACAACTGCTCCTGTCTAGAGTTAATAAAATGCAATTTGGATCAAAAATGTTTTGCAGGTTAATGGTATTATGTCACATGTTTTCTTGTTACTACAAGATGAGCCATGGAATTGATCACTCTGGCTTGTTCTGAACCACTGAAGACATTCACTGAGTTACAAAGTACCCAGCTGAACCAGAAAGGGGGACTAGATAACTAGAAGGAAAAAATGTCTCATGAAAATTCTTAAATTTTTAACAAGGGGTCCTGCATGTTCATTTTGGACTGGCCTAGAAAAATTTTGTAGCCTATCTTGATGTGAAATTTATGTGATTAAAATATTAAAGGATATTTGAATTTTCTTCCATTAACTTCTGGCCCCTGGCATAGAAGACTCAGTTTCTCAAAAGGAGTTATGAGCTATGTAAGTACTTGAATCAGAGTATTTTCAAACACACAGTGCTCTGTGTGTTTTCAGAGTCTGTATCATATAAAGTTCACATTGAAGAGCAGTTACATACTGACCTCAGGATTTTGAAGGTTAGAAAGGGATACAATATTTCAAAATCTTTATCTTTTAAAATAAACTCACTAAGAAAAGTACATGAACTATGTTATAATTAGAGGGAAAAAATCCCTTGAAATTTTAATACCTTTCCATGTATCCATGTTATATAAGGTATATCATAAATTTTCTGAAGTTTTTTGCATATAGAGTTACTATAAGAATCTATTCTGGTTATATTTTTATCTCCAGCCAACATCTACTGGGGACAAATAAGATCCAAGCCCTTGGACAATTTCTCCTACTAAAACCAAAGTTGCCCCTCCTTTGAAATTTGTCATCTAGAGTCAAATTTGATCCAGTAACATACTGTGAACATTATTCTATAAAATACATACCTTAAACTCAGAATTTCTTGGTGATTTGAGTGAGGATGTTGAGATAAAATGAACACACTCACTTAAAATAACGTGTTAGGTTTATAAAAATCTTCATAAGCATATAGAGATTTTGCCCAAGTAGGAGATTGTCTTTTCACTTTCAAGTATGTTTCAAAATCTAATATTTCTAAAGGCTTCACATGTGTGAAAAGCATATTAGCAGCAAGAAGATACTTGAAGGCTTCTGGAAAGGTTTTTATTGCTATTTGTGCAACAAAGATTCAACTAATGAACAAGATGAAGAAAAACTCCATTAGAAAGAAAAATAATAGGTAAAATTAAAATGATAGTGCAGAGGATACCAAGAAAACCCAAATCTAGTCACTCCTTTTTCTCATTGCCTAAGGAAAATACATACATGGAGGACAACAACCAAGGAATATCCCTCATTACTAATAAATTTGTGTTCAAACCACAATATAAGACTGAAAAGGATTAGGTTGCATTATTCCTTTTGAAGATTTCCAAAACCAGATTCAATCATGTTTATCTTATCTCAAAAATCTAGGCATACTCTGCATATTAAGAGCTAAAATTCAGTTTTTACAATAAATTGCACAAGCAACACACAAGGTTAAGGGATAAATTATAAGCTACAGAGAAATTTAAAATGAGGGTTTGGGGTTCATTTTTTTTTCAGTAATTTCACATTGGTTCTTTAGACAGTTCCTCTCTTATTCCTCAATGTGAGTCGTCTCCTGATAGTTTGAAAACCTTCTTTCCCTCCAGAGCCATTTGCCTTACAGGGGTCACTCTATATATAACTACATCTGTCTTTAAAATTGTAGAGGTCTGCTTAAGCAGTCCAAAATCTAGGGTAAATATCCAAGTTCTTGAATGTAGTCTTCTCCAGAATGACTAAAGAAGACATAGTCATTCTCTTCCAAAATGTCTAATATTACAAATCACCTACCTCCCTTTTTATTTTAGTTAAAATTTATAACTCCTCATATTGCTTTCCATATTTTCTCTTATAATTACCAATCTCCCCAAAATGCAGTATCACATCTTTAACCTTACAGAGGCAATAGCCACCTCCTTTTCTTTGACTTTCTATGGTGGTTCTGGTAGAATTGGGGTAAGAAGGAAGAAGGACAAAAGAAAATAATGGGAATAAGATCCTGTAATAATCTACAAATGGATTCTTTAAAAAGTTGTCTTAAGATGGTCATTACTGTTATATAAAAAAAATTCAACTCTAAAGAATGTGTAATGCACATTAGGGACCATAAAATTGTAGTTTTATCACTTCCCTTTTTAAGGCAAGAGGAAAAAAAATCAAGAGCCAATTATTTAGAAAAATTTGTCTTAATAAATAAGTACATCCAACAACATTCTATATCACTGGTTCTCTTCCAGAAGCAATTGTGTCCTGCACAGTCACCCCAGTGGACATCTGGCAATGTCTGGAGACATTTTTGATTATCACAACTAGGGGATACTACTGACATCTGGTGGGTAGAGGCCAGGGATGCTGCTAAAAATTGCAAAATGTACAAGACACACCCCACAACAAAGAATGATCTGGTCTCAAATGCCCATAATGCCAAAGCTGAGAAATCCTGCTTAATTTTATTCACAAATAAACAACAAAAAAGAGAAGAGACTGACTCATTAGGAATTGCCCTCACGATCCCTCAAATGGGTCGCTTCAACTCCAGAGGAGTCACCTCAAGAGCTGGTCTTATGGAGACAGACACTGAGAGTTCTCTCTTCCTGATCTTCCCTCCTTTATTTTTAGTCTTTTAACTACAGCAACTCCTAGAGGCTCAATCTCCCCCAGTAACTGGACAAACTCTGCCCCCCTATCTACAATTTAAACAGCGGGCAGTATGCTTTTTAAAAAATATATATTTGTATTGATTTTTAGAGAGAGAGAAAGGCAGAAGGAAAAAGAGATAGAAACATTGATGTGAGAAAGAACCATCAACCGCTGCCTCCTCCTTGCCCCCTGCTGGGGATTGAACCCACAGTCTTGGCATGTGCCCTGACTGGGAATCGAACCCATGACCTCTTGGTGCATGGGACAATGCTCAACCACTGAGCCGCAGCAGCTGGACATGACAATATGCTTTGACTCACAGAAATCAGGAATCCTGAAGCTCACCAAAGCAAAAATCTGGCAGATGCTTAAAAATAACCTGGCTCAAAGGGTGTCAAGAGGTAGACATTCTAACCATAAATGTCAGGGAGCATATACTAAAAATGTTCCAAGTAAAATCTGAAAATTTTACAAAAAGTCCTGTGTTGTTTTAATTTTCTGTGAATATCAGGGTTGGAGGCAGTCAAGTTTATCCCACTAGTCTCTAACAACTCTCAACAACAACACTACCTCACCATCTTTACCAGCTTTTAGCTGCCATCGCCACTGTGTTTTGGTTCTTCGGTGCCAATTTACTATTATCATACTTCTGTTTCTGTTTTTTTATTTAATATAATGTGGGAAAATGACTTTTGTGGATACTCCTACTATGAGTATTTGCATTTTTTAACATCTGAATGGCACCATGTTTCTCAAACAATTGAAATCAGAGCCTTGCAGGAAGCAATCAGAATGATTTCATACTGATGGAAATTACTATGCTGAGCAGGAAACCATGAAAATGGCACTCTAAAGTATTAAAGAAATTAGCCATATCAGTGCAATAAAAAGCAAATATTTGTCTAAAACAGGAAAAAAAGATTAATACTATCAATTTGTATTTTTCTTATATATAAATGTATGTTTGTGAATATGTGTGTGTGTGTATACATATACCTATTACAACTATTTATTAATTGATATGTATATTTTTATCATCAACATAACTACCAAATATGTAGTGGATGACATTACAGAAATGAGTACCTAACAAGTGGTTTAAGGTTTGTCAGAAGCTGAATTTGCTTACCACAAGAGAAACAAGTTTATTTTCAGTGAACATTACATATTTTCACACTAAAGTATTGATCTTTAAAGAATAAATATTTCAAAAAAAAAATACATTTTTTGATTAATAAGTACAAATTGATTGTTAGACTGACAAACCTCAACGGGAACGAGGGGGCAGGAAGAGATAAACCAAAGAACTTATGTGCATATGTGCATAACCAATGGACACAGACAACAGTGTGGGGAAGGCAGGAGGAGGGTGGGAGCAGGGAGGAGGGGGTCAAGAGGGAAAAAAAGGAGGGAACATCTGTAATACTTTCAACAATAAAGATAAGTTTAAAAAATAAAAAATTAAAAAGAAAAATAAATTTAAAAAATTTTTTTCAGTATTAAAAGAAAATATTAAGTAATTACATTCCATTGATAAGTCTTCCTTAATCAGTATCAATAGTAAATGAGGTAACTCTGCCCAAAAGAAAAAGAGACAATACTTAAGGTGAAAAGAAATAGCTGTGAGAAGGGAGTGATATCCAGTGGGATATATTTTTTATAAGTTTTTATTGATGTTTTAGAGAAAGAGGAAGGGAGAGAGACAGAAACATTAATAGCTGCCTCCTGCATGCCCCCTACTGGCGATCAAGCCCACAACCTGGGCATGTGCCCTGACTGGGAATTCAATGGGGACATCTTGGTACACAGCATGATGTCCAACCAACTGAGCCACACTGGCCACAGCGGGTGGAACCTATTTTTAAAAAGGTCAAAATGTCATAAGAAACAGTTTTCCAGTATAGATTTTTAAATTATACTTCAGGTCTACTTTTGGGGGTGAGGGGCAAGCAACATCCTAGAGTCTCCATCTTCTTACCTATAAAACAAGATGATTAAATAGATCTCAAAGTGCTTTAAAAATGCCAAAAAGCAACACAGATCATTTAACTTAAAATTAATGTTACTATAAGAAAATTATTCTAGCAGTGGCACCCTCACTTTTAAAGGCATACCTGTGATGACAAGTGGCCACTTTGTATCATCACTAAAACTGTGGTCAGTTTCTACAGAATTTGTGCCAGGGAGTTCACTGACCCCTCTCCCCTCCCTTTCCTCATGATTCTGAATCAATCCAATCCATCAATCATTGACCCGTCCCGCAGGTCGAGCAATGAGGACTCTAGAGGGGGAGTGAGGATGAGGAGGGACAAGAGACAGAGAAATGGAGACAAGACAGGGCTCTGATCAAGTCTAGTTTATTCTGGGGAGATCCACACAATATATAGGCAAGAAGCAGAAAAACAAGAACATTAGTTGCCAAGCGATAAGTTTGAGGTAACCACCCCAAGCAATTTCAGGTAAATATCACATAAATATCCCCGGTGGAACAAAAGATAAACAGAGCATAACTGGTTGAGTAAATGGTTACTTAAAGGAATGCAGAAACATTGTATACAGAGGCATCCTGCCTTGGGGCAGGAGATGGCAGAGCAGATTTTAACAAAATGGATGCCATGCAAATGGTCTCCCACATTTGCATCAGCTAGAAAGAAAGTTACCCAAACAGATGAGTTCCATCTGTTTCAATGTATATACTTAGGGTATGGTGCACAATGCTGTGAACTATGGGAATAAGAACTATTGCATTTATATCTTCTATGGCCAAGTAAAGTGGTGATGATGGTAATTAATGATAATTCTAACTTTATAAAAATAACTAATATTTATAGACTGTTTAACAAGCATCAGGAACCAGGCTAAGTTAGTCACATTGATTTTTTTCATTTAATGTTCACATCAAGTTTATAAGAAAACTTTTATTATTACTCCCATTATATACATTTGCCTCCCCCCGTTATCTGTGGGGAATATGTTCTAAGACCACCAGTGGATGCCTGAAACCATGGATAGAAGGGAACTCAATATGTATACTGTTTGTTCCTATGTATATACGCCTATGATAAAGTTTAATTTATAAATTAAGTATAGTAAGAGACTAACAACAAGTAATAACAAAATAGAACAAGGAAAACAATATACTGTAATGAAATTTATGCAAAAAATTTGGGGGTATTATTAAGTAAAATATGGGTTACTTAAACATAAGTACTGATACCATGACAGTCGATCTGATAACAGATTTACTACTAAATGACTAATGGGCAGGAAGCATACACTGTGAGGAAAAGCTGGACCAAGGATGAATCACATGCTGGGTAGGATGGATCAGGACAGTGGAAATTTTTTCATGCTACTCAGAATAGTACAAAATTTTAACTTATGAATTATTTAGCTCTGGAATTTTCCACTTAATATTTTCAGACCACAGCTGACCACAGGTAACTGAAATTATAGGGAATGAAGCTTGTGGATAAAGGGGAACTACTGCACTGTATAAAAGAATGAAGGTACAGAAAGGTTAAGTAACTTGTTGAAGGTTATACAGAGGCAAAAAGAGAGTCACCTAGATCATGCAGTGACCACTCAGGGAAAAAGAGTTAAGAGACGGGAGAAAAAAAACAAAAAGGAGAAAATTTTGCAGAGACGACTACATTTAAGGTGTTAGTCAGTCTGAGATGGGAAGAGAAAGAAGAGGCAGCTTTTGTAACCCTTTCTTGTCAGTTCTCATTTACCCCCAGGTATTCTTAGACAAGACAGATTGCCAAATCTTTTTATTGGGGAGCATCTCAGATACTTTTACCCCACTATGATACTAGGCACATCACTAAACACTTGTGTGTTGATAAGCATATTTTTAGGAAAATTAACAGGTGTCCTGGCTATGAATGACGTGTATTTACCACTTCAGCCCACTTACCTTGTGCTGTAGGAGAGGAAGGTCAACCCAAGGATATTTAGGGTGTTTTGCAGCCCCTAAAGAGGTGGGCCTGTTCCTTGGGAAAACACAATTAAATTTACCTTTTTCCAGGTAGGACTGTGTCAGTAACAGATTGTGGGTGAAAAGTTAGTGTGAATGAAAACAGAGGTCTTGAGGAGGGAGGGAATCACCCAGGATGTCACAGTCCACAGCCAGCACTGCTAATCTCAGGATCGCCCATTGAAGCTAATTGTAACCATCTGAGAAGGACACAAGGAGAGACACCTGAGCTAAAAGTTGATCCAAGAATCTTTGAAAGTGTCGTGTTCAAGATTAACATTATATAAATGGTGCATGAGGGACCAACACAAAGGAGCCGAAGTGGGACCAAGGGTGAGATGCCAATAACATATGGAGGATTCACAAGATGCAGCACAGAGGAGAGTGGAGAGATGCTGCCTGCTGAGGACCTGGGAGTGATGGAAAGCAGACAAAATGTGATGGCATTTTTGCAATTGCTCTAATACAATGTTTTTGCTAACTAGGACTAGTGTTTTTGCTAACTAGGACTAGTGATTTGCAAAGGCACTGGCAAATCCAAAGAGATAAATATTGCAGATGCTCAGATTGGGATCAAACCCAGAGACCCTTTCTACCATAAACTCTGGTTCATAGGAACAGGAATAATTCTCTCTCCCATTTAAAAAGTGGTGGAGATCAATTATGTCCACATTTCTTTCTGATAGCTATAAGCAGTGTTTTTCAACACCAGTTAGAGATTTTAAATGGAGTCATATTAATATTAATATTAATATTAATAATCTTTATTTTGCTGGTTTATATTAACACTTGTGATTGTAGAACTACCCACTTGTTCTTTAATTATAAATGGGAATCTCCAGGGCTCTTTCATTTTTACCAACATTCCTCTGGCTCCTTCCTCCATGGGGTTCTCACCAGTTGTGTTTCCTTATCACCAGAAACCCTGTCAGAACCATCTACCATTTAGATCTCAATTCCCTAAAGCTGCATGAAGCTTCTCACCTCTCCCTCTGGAGGTCACTGCCGTCACTATCACCACCCATCACATAGCCTCCTCCAGTGCTACCCACTACCCAACATTTAGATCTTGCTATTCACTAAATGTTGGTGTCCTCCTTCAAGTTCATATGTTGAAACCCTAATCCTCAGTATGATGTGATATGGAGTTTGGGCTATTGGGAAATTATTAGATCATGGGGGTAGAGCCCCAGTGATGGGATTAGTGTGCTCATTAGAAGAGATCAGAAAGCTTGCTTCCTCTCTCTACTCTGTGATGACATAACAAGAAGAGAGCTCTCATCAGGAGCTGAATACACCAGCACCCCCATTGCGAGCTCCCAGCCTCCAGTTCATGGATTGTGTTACAGCAGCCTGAGCTGACTAAGACACCACTTCTTTTGCCTCCATGGCTGGCACCTTGGAACCATGTGCTTTGGGATCGTCAAAAACTAAGGCCATGTGGCAGATGAATACAAAAGTGGGAATTGTCTGTCTCCTCTGAGTGACATTTTGTTACATAAACACAAACGTCAGGGTATTGGCCTGGCTGGTGTGGCTCAGCCGTTGACTGTCGACCCATGCACCAGGAGGTTGCTGGTTCAATTCCCAGTCAGGGCACATGCCCAGGTTGTGGGCTGGATCCCAAGTGGGGCGCTTGCAGGAGGCAGCCAACTGATGTTCTCTCTCATCCATGTTTCTATCTCTCTTTTCCTCTCCCTTCCTCTCTCTCTAAAAAAAAAATCAGTAAAGAAAAAAAAAATTTTTAATTCAAGGTAATGATGCCTCCTCCCCACCTACCAAATTATTGTGACATAGTTCTTTTCACTTTTATTCATGGCCACATTGCTGTTAAGAAAAATAAAAAATGACTCTTGTGGTGGTGGGTGGGGGGTTGATTCTGTGTTTTGAATCACAACTGCATAATCATCTCTGTCATACAAATATCCACTAGGTTCCCTTCAACAAACAGCTTGAGATTATTGGAAGAATAAGAACACATGCCTGCTAGCATAATTATTGTTTACTTAATAATGGTCATTATTATTATTTTTTTAATCCTCAGCCGAGGATTTCATTGATTTTCAGATAGAGTGGGAGAGATGGAGAGAGAGAGAGAGAAAGAGAGAGACATCAATGTGAGAGAGACACATTGATTGGTTGCCTCCCACATGACCTCAATCAGGGCCAGGGATCCAACCTTAACTGAGGTATGTTCCTTTCAAACTCATGACCCATTGGTCCCTGGGCCGATGCTCTAACTGTTGAGCCAAATGAGCCAGGGCTGATCACCATCATTACTATGTTCTTGCTGGTCAACCTTTATTTCACAAAATCAGCATTTCTGTTAAAATGGAAAAGTCATATCTAATTCTGCTTGTGAGGACTCTTATTCAACTACCATACTACCTTACAAGCCCCAAAGTCATTACTTACTAGAGGTGTGGGGAGAGGGCAGATATAGGGGAGATGACATAAGTAAGGTGTGTTGAAGGAAAATGCTATCAACTCTCTCCTGGCACAGGCCAAGACTGGTGAGGCCTGTGGGTGCTCCCCAGAGACTTTCTTCTGACACTTGTCCTCTCAGGTAACAACAAGCATGACATATCCTTCCTTGGTGGTGACTGCTGAGCAGCAGGGGTGCTTTGTAAGAAGCAAAGGCAGTAGAGGGCTCTCTGGTTGAGAGCCAGAAAGACTGGCCCTGGAACTTTTTTAGACACTGTCACTTGGCCAGAGGAACATGGTATAGTATGAAGGTTGTGGGCATTCAAATGACCTGAAGAGAAATCTCTAACCTTACCAAGAGATAATAATGTCTGCCTAAGAGAGATATTCAGAAGGATAAAATTCAACATGGACATACAAGCCCTGTATCATGCTAAACACATGGGGGCACCCTATGCTGGTCATATGGTTCTTCACGTGCAACTTCCTTATATGCACTAAACTTGTTTTAAAAGGAGCTGTTTGGGGGGAGTAGCATATACCAGGGCAGCTGATGTTTTGGGCCCTCTCTACTAAGTCTTGTGAATTCCTGGGATGAAGTAAGTGGTGGAGGTACCTACACATGGGTGAAGACAGTCTGCCATGGCTGCTGCAAGGAAGAGTAGAGGCTGAGCTCCAGGAGTGGCCTGCCTCCAAGAAAGGGCCCTGCGTGTCATAGTGCATCCTCTGGGGAAATCCAGAGCATGTAGATATCACACCTATGACTTTTTTTACATGTTGTCCAGTACTTTCCTTTCACTTCTTAAATCTTTCTTTCCTTGACCATGTAGCCTTTCTATGCTTGTCAAAAGATAAGCTGGGGGGTGGGGGTGGGGGGGGAAGCATGATGAAACTCCAACTAACCTACTGGTCTAATGGCTAACTGCTCTGTTAAAAAGGTTTCCCGAACCTGGCTGGTGTGGCTCAGTGGATTGAGCGTCATCCCATGGACTGAGAGGTCTTGGTTTGATTCCTGGTCAGGGCACATGCCCGGGTTGCAGGCTCGATCCTCAGTAGGGGGCGTGCAGGAGGCAACCAATGCATGTTTCTTTTTCATATCAACCTTCCTCTCTCTTTTTAAGACGTCAATAAAAACATATTAAAAAAAAGTTTCCTGAGTCAGAAAGGTCAAATATTGTCCCCCCTTTTTTCAGTTGATTATAGATTTCCTTCATCAATGTTTTCTCTAGCTCTCTCTTTACAAGGAATAAAAATAAAGGTTGGTTTTATTCCTTTCCACACAAAGCATTTGTAACATGGCAGAAGTAAGATTTTAAATGACAAATTCACCAGGAAGATCTCTCTAGAATGTTTAGTTTTTTTTGAAAAAAAAAAAACAAAAAACAAAAAACACTGAAGGCAAAGCACACGAGGGCTTAGAGATATACAAATTGCCAGCATCAAGAAAAGAACTAGAGGCTCATGTTATCTGTGCTTATTGGTGGTATTATATAATTTATTGGACTTTTCACAAATGCGCCAGGCTTGTGAATTGTCTTCATTTTAGTATAGAAGCTGCACTGAGTCATTCACTCTCTTGTTCAGGATTCTCTTTTCTGTTTTTATATTTATGAATTTTTTTCTCCTTGAAAATATCAAGGTCAATTTCTGCCATTTGTTGCAAAATGGAGAAGGTTTAACTGAAGGTGATATTAATTATGCATGCATCCAAATATAGATCTGGGTATTAAATATTTATTTAAAAACTGAAAACAGAAACACATATAAAGGCACAAAATGAACAAACAAAACAAAAAAGTTAAATAAAATCTGAAATATGCTTTCTTAACTCTTAGTGTCATGCTGTGTGAAGCACACATATCTAGTCCCTGCAAACACTCAAAAGGACACATATTGTATGATTACATTTATATATTGTTTTCTATGATTTTGAGTACTCCAGAACAATATATATAATGTGTCCTTTTGAGTCTGGCTTATTTTACTTAGCATAACACCTTCCAGATTCATACATGTTGCAGCGTGAGTCAGAATTTCCTTCCTTTGAAAGGCTAAATAACATTCCATTTTATGTATATATCACATTTTGTTCATTGATTCATCCACTAGTGGACACTTAGGCTGCTTCAATCTTTTGAATATATAAATATTCTGCTAAAATCATTGGTATAAAAAGATCTGTTTAAGTCCTTGATTTTATTTCATTTTCTTATTAAATTTATTGGGTTGACCTTGATTAATAAAATTATATAGGTTTCAAGTGTACAATTCTATAATACATCATCTGTATATTGTATCATGTATTTACCACTTAAACTAAAGTGTCTTTCTGTCGCCATTTATGACCCTTTAGCCTCTTCTATCACCTCCAGCGCGCTTTCCCTCTAGTAATCACAACACTGTTGTCCGCATCTATGGGAATTTTTGTTTTTGCTTAAAACCTTCACCTTTTCACCCAGCCCCCCAATCTCCTCTCCTCTGATAGCTGTCATTCTGTTCTCCGAATCTATGAGTCTATTTATGTTTTGTTTGTTTATTTTGTTTATTAGATTCCTTATATAAATGACATCATATAGTATTTATCTTTCTCTGTCTGAATTATTTCACTTAGCATACTACTCTTCAGGTTCATCCATGCTGATGCAAAAGAAAGATTTCCTTCTTTCTTATGGCTGAGTAGTATGCCATTGTGTACAAGTTCCACCGTTTTTTTATCCACTGATCTACTGATGGACAGTTGAGCTGCTTTCAAATCTTGTATATTGTAAATAATGCTACAATGAACATAGGGGTGCATATATTCTTTCGAATTAGTGTTTTGGGTTTCTTCAGATATATTCCTTGAGAAGAATCACTGGGTCAAATGGTAGTTCCATTTTTAATTTATTTATTTTATCCTCACCCAAGGACATTTTCCATTTTTTGTTCCGATAGAGTGGTAGGGAGAGAGAGACAGAGAGAGAGAGAAACATCAACGTGAAAGGGACACATTGAGTGGCTGCCACCCACACAAACCAACCAGGGCCAGGGAAAAACTGCAACCAAGGTACAACGTGCCCTTAGTGAAAACCGAACCCGGGTCTCTCTGGAACAAGGGTTCCCCTAATCCATGTTCTCACCAACACATATTGTTTGTTGATTAATTGATGATAGTCATTCTGATAGGTATGAGGTGATATTGTGGTTTTAATTTCAAGTTCTCTCATGACTAGTGACATTGAGCATCTTTTCATATTTTTGACCATCTGCATGTCCTTTTTGAAGAAATGTCTATTCAGGTCCTTTGCCCATTTTTAATCTATTTAAAGATTGTTTTTTTGTTTTGTTTTGCTTTTGGTACTAAGTTGTCTGAGTTCTTAATAAATTTTGGATATTAAGTCCTTATAAAATCTGTTGGCAAATATGTTCTCCCATTTAGTGGATAGTCTCTTTATTTTGTTGATGGTTTCCTTTACCACATAAAATCTTTCTAGTTTCATGTAATCCATTAATTTTTCTATTGCTTCCCTTGCCCAAGGAAGTATGTCAGAAATAATATTGCTATGAGAAATGTCCGAGATTTTACTGCCTATGTTTTTTCTCTGATTTTTATGGTTTCAAGTTAAGTCTTTATTCCATTTTGAACTTATTCTTCTGTATGGTGTAAAAGGTGGTCTGGATTCATTTTTTTGCATATATCTGTCCAGTTTTTTTCAGCACCATTTACTGAAAAGGCTGTCTTTACTGCATTGTATGCTCTTGCTTCCTTTGTCAACTATTAATTGAGCATAGTGGCTTGGGTCAATTTCACAGTTCTCTGTTCTGTTCCATTGCCTGTTCTTGTGCCAGTGTCAGGCTGTATTATTTACAATCGCTTTGTGGTATAATTTGATATTGATTATTTTGATCCCTCATACTTTGTTTTTCTTTCTCTAGATTGATAGGGCTATTCCTAGTCTTTTTTGTTTCCGATAACTTTTTGGAGTATTTGTACTAGATCTGTGAAATATACCATTGGTATTTTACCAGGGTTTACATTGAATCTATAGATTGATTTGGGTAATATGAACCTTTTAATGATGTTAATTCTTTCAATCCATAAACACAGTATATGCTACCACTTGTTTATTTTTCTCTGTTTCGATTTTCAATGTCCCGTATTTTTTCTTTATATATATATTTTTTAATTAATTCATTTATTTTTGTTACAGATGTTTCTCCTTTT
This sequence comes from Molossus molossus, assembly GCF_014108415.1. Classification (NCBI taxonomy): domain Eukaryota; kingdom Metazoa; phylum Chordata; class Mammalia; order Chiroptera; family Molossidae; genus Molossus; species Molossus molossus. The sequence goes on from NW_023425403.1 coordinate 99,377,800, forward strand.
CCCACCACTGATTCTCCCCTCCCCATAACTCCACGCACTGTCACCAGCTTTGTTGTCCAAGTCCATTGTTCATGCACGCATGCATATAAGTTCTCTGGTTTATCTCTCCACTACCACCCCCTCATCGGGGGATTGTCAGTCTGTACCCCACTTTCACTTCTCTGGGACTACCCCATTCCTCAGACTGTTATGTGCATTATATTCCAAAAATAAGTGAGATCATATGATACTTGTCATTCTCAGTTTGGCTTGTTTCCCTTAGGATGATACTTTCCAGTTCCCTCCATGTCGTCTCAAAGAATAATAGATCTTTCTTTCGTATAGCTGCATAGTACTCCATTGTTTATATATATTACAGCCTTTTTATCCATTGTCTATTGATGGACATTTGGGCTGTTTCCAGATCTTAGCTATTGTAAATAGTGCTGCTACAAACATGGGGGTACATATATTCTTTGTGATTGGTGTTTCAGGTTTCTTAGGGTATAGTCCTAGAAGTGGGATCACAGGGTCAAGTGGAAGTTCAATTTTTAATTTTTTGAGGTAACACCATATTGTTTTCCATAGTGGCTGCACCAGTCTGCATTCCCACCAGCAGTGTATTAGAGTCCCCTTTGCTCCACACCCTTGCCAACACTTGTTGTTTCATGACTTATTGATGGCAGCAATTCTGACAGGAGTGAGGAGATACCTCATTGTTGTTTTAATTGCATCTCTCTGATGATTAGTGATGTCAAGCATTTCTTCATATGTCTCTTAGCCATTCGTATGTCCTGTTTGGAGAGGTGTCTATTTAGTTCCTCTGCCTTTTTTTTTTTTTTTTTGTTCAGGTACAGTGGGAGGGAGAGAGGAAGAGAGAGAAAGAGAGAAACATCGATGTGAAAGGGACACATGGAGTGGCTGCCACCCGCACGACCAACCAGGGCCGGGGACAAACTACAACATTCAAAAAAGAACTAACACCCATACTTTTCAAACTACTTCAAAAAATTCAAGAAGAAGGAAGACTTCCAAGCTCGTTTTATGAGGGCAGCATAATTCTAATTCCAAAACTAGAAAAAGACATTACAAAGAAAGAAAATTGCAGGCCAATATCCCTAATGAACATAGACTCCAAAATCCTGAACAAAATACTAGCAAATTGGATCCAACAACACATGAAAAAACTATTCACCATGACCAAGTGGGATACACACCAGGGATGCAAGGCTGGTACAGTATTTGCAAATCAATAAATATGATACACCAAATAAATAAAATGAAGAATAAAAACCACATGATGATATCAATAGATGCTGAAAAAGCCTTTGACATAATCCAGCATCCATTTCTGATAAAAACGCTCAGTAATGTGGGAATAGAGGGATCATATCTCGACATAATAAATGCCATATATGAAACACCTACAGCCAACATCATACTCAATGGGCAAAAACTAAAAACATTTCCCTTAAAAACAGGAACAAGACGAGGATGCCCAATTTCGACACTCTTATTTAACAGAGTACTGAAAGTCTTAGCCACAGCAATTAGACAGGAAGAAAAAAATAAAAGGGATCCAAATTGGAAAGGAGGAAGTGAAACTGTCATTATTCACAGATGACATGATACTATATGTAGAAACCCCCAACAACTCCATTAAAAATTTACTAGACTTAATACATGAATTTGGCACAGTAGCAGGATACAAAATTAATGTCAAAAAATCGATGGCATTTTTATACACCAATGATGAACTCACAGAAAGAGAAACTAACAAAACAATCCCATTTACTATCAAGTCAAAAAAAAAGAAATAGAGGAAGATATAAAAAAAGTGGAAGCACATACCTTGTTCATGGATTGGAAGAATTAACATCATTAAAATGTCCATACCCAATGCAATCTATAGATTCAATGCAATCCTCATCAAAATACCAAGGACATACTTCACATAACTAGAACAAATACTTCAAAAGTTCATATGGAACCAAAAAAAGACCTCGAATAGCCACAGCAATCTTGAAAAAGAAGAACAATGTTGGAAGGATCACATTACCAGATTTTAGGTTATACTACAAAGCCACTGTAATCAAAACAGCCTGGTACTGGCACAAGAACAGGCATATCGACCAGCGGAACAGAATAGAGAACCCAGAAATGGACCCAAGGCAATATGCTCAATTAATCTTTGACAAAGGTAGCAAGAGCATACAGTGGAGTAAGAGGCTGTCTTTACTCCACTGTATGCTCTTGCTACGACAGCCTCTTTAATAAATGGTGTTGAGAAAATTGGACATCTGCATGCAAAAAAATGAAACTAGACCATCAACTAACACCATACATAAGAATACACTGAAAATGAATAAAAGACTTAAACGTGACTCATGAATTCATAAAAATCCTAGAAGAAACTAGGCAACAAAATTTCAGACATCATATACAGCAGAATTTTCACTGATACATCACCCAAGGCAACAGAAAGAAAGGAGAAAATGAACACATTGGACTACATCAAACTCAAATACTTCTGCACAGCAAAAGGTACAATCATCAAAATGGAAGAGCATAATTGCCAATGATATATCAGATAAGGAGTTAATTTCCAATATATAAATAGTGGTCATACAACTCAGCAAAAGAAAGACAAAGAACCCAATTAAAAAATGGGCAGAGGGCCCTGGCCCCTTTGGCTCAGCAGTTAGAGTGTCGGCCTGCGGTCCAGAGAGACCCGGGTTTGGTTCCCTCTAAGGGCTTCCCCCCCACCCATTTCCTTGAAAGACTTTTTTCCATCCTTTCACTTTCAACCTATGTGAGTCTTTTGTTGTGAGATGGGTCTCTTGTAAACAACATATATGTGAGTCATGCTTTCTTATCCAGTCTGCTACTCTGTGTCTTTTTATCGGAGCATTCAAACCATTCACATTTTTGGTGATAATTGATATGTACTTATTATTGCTATTTTTGTTTAGTATGGTTATATTTTTCTTCCTATTTCTTCTACTAATTACAACAGTCCTTTTAGCATATGTTGCAGTGCTGGTTTGGTGTTAATATATTCCCTTAGCCTTTTTTGTCTGGAAAGCTCTTGATTTGACCTTCTATTTGGAATGATAGCCTTGCTGTTTAGAGTAGTCTTGGATTCAGATCCTTGTTTTTCATGACCTTGATTACTTTATGCCACTCACTTCTGGCCTTTTTCTCTTGAGATGTCAGCTGAGAACCTCATGGGGGTTCCTTTGTAGGTAACCTGTTGCTTATCTCTTGCTGCTTTTAGGAGTCTCTCCTTATCTTTGATTTTTGGCATTTTAATTACTATGTGTGTTAGTATGTGCCTGTTTGGGTTCTTCTTACTTGGGGCTCTCTGTGCTTCTTGAACTTGAATGGCTTCTTCCTTCACCAAGTTAGGAAAGTTTTCTGTCACTATTTCTTCAAATATATTCTGTAACCCTCACCCATTTTCTTTCTCTTCAGGGACTCCTATAACATGAATGTTATTACATTTCCAGTTGTCCCACAGTTCTCTTAAGCTGTCTTCTTGTTTTTTAACTGTTTTTTGTTTTTGTTTTTTGGTTTTCTCTTTGGTTGATTTTTTTCTACCCTGTCTTCTAATTCACTGATCCGGTGCTCATCTCCCTCTACTCTGTTGATTAGTCCTTCCAATGTGTTCTTAATTTCTGCTATGTCATTCTTCCTTTCTACTTGGATGGTTTACAATGTTTTTATATTTTTACTCATGGTGCTGATGTCTTTAGTCATTCTGTTTATCTTCCTCAAGATCATGGTTCTGAACTCTACCTCTGATAATTTGCTTAGCTGCACTTCATTTATCTCATCTTCAATAGAATTGTCTTGTTCTTTCATTTGGGATTTGTTTCTTTGTTTCACCATTTTGGCTATCTCAGTGGGTTTAGGAGCCTGACCAGTTTTCCATGTGGGTTTTGGTGTTCTGCTGTTTGTAGTTCCCTCTACTGTTTTGGAGGATCCTCAGTGGGCCCACATTAGACTCCACTGTCACATCTTACTTTCCTGAGTATATTTGCAAGCCCGGGCAAGGTTCAGTTATTCTCTAGGTTTTTCCTGGTGGCTAGTAGTCTCAGTTACTCAGTGCCTTGGAATATAGCCCTGTTGTTCTGCATAAGAGGATTTCCAGAGGGTGGGATAGAAGCTGGTTGTTAATGCGCCTCAAGTTGTATTTTTTTTGCCTCACCTTGGAAAGGCTGAATCTCTGAGGGATGGGGCTGCTGCTTTTCCCCACAGCTTTGGGAAGGAGCACATTGGCCACCATCCTTTGTGCCCACAACTCAGTGAAAACTCTGAGTGTCCTCCAAATCCCAGGTGTTCCCACAAAGTTCCAGCCCAGTCTGCCCTCCCTCTCCTGTCATCCACAGGTTAGTTGCTGTGGCTATTTTAGCACTCTGTCCCTTCTCTTTGCACTGTAGAGTGGGTTTGGTCTTTATTCCCCAAGGGTTCTGCTCACAGCTAAGACTGCTGCTTTCCCTGTCCTCCCAGCCCACCATCCTCTTGCGCTTCTGCAGATCCTACCAGTGACCCTGATTATATATGGTCCTGTCCTGCTGCTTTTCTGTTGCTTTTTTCTGGAGGATTTGTCTTTATTTTAGTTGTAATTTCAATTTGGTTTTGGGAGCTCTTCTTCATATCTTCTATTCACTCTGCCTCCATTTTTCCATCCTCTATGTCTATCTTGTGTGCGGCTGGGTCGCACATGCCTTCTGGTGCCCCTGTACCTGCAGGTCCTGAGGGTAACTGGATTGCACACTCCCTTTTGGGAACCAGCTCTATGCCTATGTTAAAGTCTGCTGGGTTACACAAGCCTCTCTGGTGCTTCAGCACCCCGCAGTCTCGCGGGTAACTGGATGGCACAGTCCCTACTAAGTTGTTCAGGCCTCTCTGATACTTCAGCACCCTGCAGGTCCCATGGGTAACTAGATGGCACAGTCCTTGCTGGGTCACACAGGCCTCTCTGATGTTTCAGCACCCCACAGGTCCCACAGGTAACTGGATGGCACAGTCCCTGCTGGGTTGCATGGACCTCTCTGGTGCTTCAGCACCCTGCAGGTCTTGCGGGTAACTGAATGGCACAGTCCCTACTGGGTTTCACAGGCCTCTCTGGTGCCCCCATACCCTGAAGTTCCTGCTGGTGGGCAGCTGGATTGCACTAGTCTCTCTGGGGCTCAGGTTTCCCACTGCTCCTGTGAGCTACCGGACTGCACAGGCCTCTGTGGAGTCCCAGGTCCAGCTGCTGGTGGCTGGGGAGTGCTGCTGCCCCATGGGGCTCAACTCTTGCTCAGCCTTTGCTATAGTTTTTGGGGATGGGTCACAGCTGCTGGTCTGTGCTTCTGTTGGCTGGGGATAAATGTCTGCTCCCTAGCCTCTGTTGCTGGGGGTATATCTCGACTCTGATCCAGCTGCTACTGTGGAAGATGGGCTTTCTGAGCCTTCAGAGACCAGCACCTTTGGTGCTCCACTACTGTGCCCTGGCCTGTATTGACAGAGTGTCCACTTGTCCAGTGATGCCAGGTGTGCTGGTGGGCTCAGGTTGCTGGGCCCTAGCTGCTCCCAATGCCTCCTCCCAGGGAAGACCTGGGATCTTCCAAAATCATGGGCCCTCCCCATGGTACAAGGAGAAGTGTCCCAAAGGACACTTAGTGGGGTAGCTGGCTGCTCTATTCCACAGCACAAGAACCTTCTGCTTCTTGTCTCTGCATTGCTCAGGTTTGGTCATCCACCTTCACATCCACTGACACTCTTTCACACACCTGCTCACTCTCTCACATACTCACCCTCCCTCTGGCCCTGCATGCCACCATGTTCCGGAAACAATATATTGTCCTACAGTTTTATGAGTACAGGACTTTCACCTCCTTGGTTAAGTTTATTTTTAAGTGTCTTAATTTTTTTGTTTCAATGAAAAATTTTTTTTTTTTTAATTTTCTCTTTTTAATAGTTCATTGTTGGTGTATAAAAATGCCATTGGTTTCTGGGTGTTAATTTTGTATCTGCTATATTGCCAAATTCATTTATTAAATCTATTAGTTTTTTGGTGGAATCTTTATGGTTTTCCATGTATAATATCATGTCATCTGCAAATAATAACAGTTTTACTTCCTCCTTTCCTATTTGGATCCCTTTTATTTCTTCTTCTTGTCTGTTTGCTATGGCAAGGACTTCTAGTACTTTGTTGAATAAAAGTGATAGAAGCAGATATCCCTGTCCTATTCCTATTTTCAGAGGAAATAATTTTAGTTTTTCCCATTGAGTATGATGTTGGCTGTAGGTTTTTCATATATGATTCCTCTATTACCACTTTGCTGAGAGTTTTTATCAAACATGGGTGTTAGATTTTGTCAAATACTTTATTTGTATCTATAAATATAATCAAGTAATTTTCAACTTTCAATTTGTTTATGTGATGTATCACACTTATTGATTTGTGAATATTGTAGCAGCCTTGTCTCCCTGGAATAAATCCCACTTGATCACGGTATATGATCTTTTTAATATGTTGCTGATCAGAGTTGCTAATATTCTGTTGAGAATTTTAGCATCTATATACATCAGGGATATTGGCCTATAATTTTTTTCTTTGTAGTGTTGTAATTTGTTTTGGAATAGGATAATTCTGGCCTCATCAAAAGCTTGGAAGTCTTCCTTCCTCTTGGATATTTTGGAATAGTTTGAGAAGGATAGGTGTTAGTTCTTCTTTGAATGTTTGTTAAAACTTTCCTGTAAATACATCCAGACCAGAGCTTTTGTTTGCTGGTAGTCTATTGATTACTGCTTCAATTCATCAGTTATTATCAGCCTATTCAGGTTTTCTGATTCTTCCTGATTCTATTTTTCCAGGAATTTGTCCATTTTGTCTAGGTTGTCCAGTTTGGTGGCATATAGTTGTTCACAGAGTTTTCTTACAAACATTTGTATTTCTGTGGTGTCAGTTGTTACTTAAGCTCTTTCATTCCTGATTTTATTTATTTGGATCCTCTCTCTTTGTTTCTTGGTGAGTCTGGCAAAGGTTCGTTAATCTTGTTTATCTTTTAAAAGAACCAACTCTTGGTTTTATTGCTCTTTTGAATTGTTTTTTGGGGACTCTATGTCACTTATTTCTACTCTGATCATTATTATTTTCTTTCTTCTACTTTGGGCTTTCCTTGTTGTTCTCCTTATAATTCTTTAAGTTGTAGCGTTTGATAGTGTATTAGAAATGTTTCTTGTTTTTTGATGTAGGCCTGTAGTTCTATGAAATTCCCTCTCGGGACAGCTTTTGCTGTGTCCCATTGATATAGGGCTGTTGTGTTTATTGTCATTTGTTTCCAGGAAGTTTATAATTTCTTCCTTGATCTCCTTGGTAATGCATTCATTGTTTCATAACATGTTATTTAGCCTCCATGTGTTTGAATGTTTTTGAGTGTTTTAATTGTTGTTGATTACTAGTTTTATGCCATTGTGATCTGAGGAGATACTTGATATGATTTCAACTTTCTTGAACTTGTAGAGACTTAGTCTCTGTCCTAACATGTGATCTATCTTTGAGAATGTCACATATGCACATGAGAAGAATGTATATTCTGCAGCTTTATGGTTAAATGTTCTGTAAATGTCAATTAAATTCATTTGATCTAGTGTGTCATTTAGGGTTACTGTTTTCTTGTTGATATTTTATCTAGAAGATCTATTCAGTAATGTCGGTGGGGTGTTAAGTTCCTCTATTATGATTGTATTGCTGTCTATCTCTCCCTTAAATTACTCCAGAAGATGTTTTATATATTTGGGTGCAGTTATGTTGACCAGGTTTAAATCCTCTTATTGTATCAATTCCTTTAGTATTATTAAGTGGCCTTCATTGTCTCTGGTTATGGTCTTAATTTTGAAGTCTATTTTGTCAGATATGAGTATTGCTACCTCAGCTTTTTTTTTTTTTTTTTTGCTTGGAAAATATTTTCCATCCATTCACTTTCATCCTGTGTGTCTTTTCCTCTGAGATGTGTCTCTTGTAGGCAGCATATACATGGGTTATGTTTTCTTATCCATTCAGCTACCCTACATCTTTTGATTGAATCGTCTATGCCATTTAAATGTAAGGTTATTACTGATAGGTACTTATTTGTTGCCATTTCTATTCTTTATGCTTGTGTTCCTCCCCCCCACTCCTCCTGTCCTTCTACTTCTCCTTCTTCTCCTCCTCCTCATCCTTTTTCTTTTTCTCTTCTCCTTCCTCCTCCTCTTCCTTCTTCTTCTTTTTCTCTTCTTCTTCTTTATCCAACAGTTCATTTAGCATTTCTTGCAATGCTCATTTGGTGGTAGTAAACTCCTTTAGCCTTTTTTGTTCTCCAAAGCTCTTTATTTCACCTTCAATTTTGAATGATAGCCTTGCTGGTAGAGTAGTCTTGGATTCAATCCTTTGCTTTTTATTACTTTGTATACTTAATACTACCCCCTTCTGGCCTGAAGTATTTCTATTTAGGAAGTCTAATGGGAACTGACAGTCTAATGGGAACTCCCTTGTAAGTAACTTTCTGCCTCTCTCTTGCTGCTTTTAAGAGTCTTTCTTAGTCTTTCATGTTTAACATTTTAATTATGATGTATCTAGGTGTGGGTCTTTTTTGGTTCATCTTGATTAGAACTTTGTATTTTAAGAACTTGAGTGATTTTTTTCTTCACCAGGTTAGGGGAGTTTTCTATCATTATTTCCTCAAAGAGGTTCTCTATTCCTTGCTCTGATTCTTTTCCTTCTGGTACCTCTATGATGTAGATGTTTTTACATTTCATATTGTCCCAAAGTTTCTTTAAACTCTCTTCCTGCTTTTTCATTTTTTTCTATTTGCTGTTCTGACTTGGTGTTTTTTCTACCTTGCCTTCTCATTCATGGATTCAGTCCTCATCTTTTTTTAAACTATTGTTGAGTCATTCCAGGGTATTCTTTATTTCAGCTGTTATTCTCCATTTTTTTTTATTGGTTCTTATTTATGGTTTCTACACCTGTTTTCATGCTGATAAAGTTTACACTAAGTTCATTGTAATTCTCACTAAGTTGTTTGAGTATCCTTATAAGCCTTACTTTAAACTCTGTATCTGATAAATCATTTGCCTCCATTTAATTTTGTTCTTTTTCTAGAGATTCTTCCTGTTCTTTCATTTGGGCCTGTGTTTGTTTCCTCATGTTTGCTGTTTCTTTGTGTATTTTTTACTATGTTTCAGATAAGACTCGTATGCCTTCCACTCTTAGTGTGGTAGTCTTCTTGTGGGACCCAGTTAAGTAGTCTCCTTGATCTTCTGAGCTGGGTATACTAGGAACATCTCCTATGTGGGTTATGAGGGCTCTCCTGTTGAATTTTGGACTTGATTGCTGTTGTTCATTTTTTGATGGGCTCATCCCACATGGTTGTTGACTGTGAGTCTCCAACCCAACCTTGTCATGCCAACTGTTATACAGGTACTGACAGAACAAAGCAAGACATAATCAGACCAAACCTAAAACAGCACACACACACACATTAACAACAATAATAAAAGCAACAGCTTCAACAAAAGACTAAAAGACAAACACACACACACACACACACACACACACACACACACACTGAAAACTAGAAGGCATGAGGCCAAAATAATTATAGAAGGGGTTAAAAAAAGAATATGAAAGCAAAGAAGGAAGAGACCAGATTTAGGATAAGTACAAAAAATAAAAGATAGAAACAATGAGTGAAATAATAATAATAACAATAATTTTAGAAAGTAATAATGTTAAATAAAATAAAATATAGAATAAAAATAAAAATGAAAAAAGAATAATTAAATTGAATTAAAAATAAAAGTTTAAAAAAGAAAAAGGGTAAAGAGAATGAGAAAAAGAAATAATAGTCTATAATGAAAGACAGCATTAAGAGAATATGGCAAAATGTGAGACAAGTGAGGAAGAAAGTCCACATCAAATAAAAACAAACAAGCAAAAAAAAAAAAAAAAAAAAAAACCACAGCAACAATAACAAAATCCTTGCTTCTGTTATTTGTGGAGCTCACTGGATCTTGCTTCAATGTTGTTGAATCTGGTCCCTTCCCTTTGGACAATTCTCTGGTGCAGGCCAATGTGAATCAGTGTTTCTGCCTGGACCTGGGCAACCTGGCTGAACCCCGTCAGGGCAAGTCCCCAAGTAGTCCAGTGGGTGAGGCTTCCCTATTCCAGAAGTTGGGTCTGCTTTGGGGATCATTCCTTCAATGTTCTTGCTCTGGGCTGATTTCTATTCCCCCATGGATCTGGTTCTGTGGTATATCAGGTCTGGTCAGGATGGTATAAACATATTTTCAATGAGGGTGATGCCCTTAGCTTGTAGGAGTGGCAGGCAGGTGCTTCCTCTCCTTCCAACTCTGCTTGGGTCACTGGTAACCCCCTGGTCACCATTCCAAACAGGGGGTGATAGAACAAAAAAAAATAGCTCTGCTTGTCTCTCTAATCTTACAGCACAGCTGGTTACCACTGGGTGGGACTTCTGCCGCAGGTTCTCACCAGGCCAGATGTCTGAGTCCCATGTGCCACCATGCCCAGCCACTGGGGTGAAGATTTCCAGCCCAGAGCTGTTCCACAGGTCAGGGAAAGGATGCCTCCTTTTTGCTCAAGGCGAGGAGGATCACACCTCTTTAGCAGGGTACTCTGACTAGTCCTCATTAAAGTCCTTTCAGTGAATAATTGGCCCCTCAGATTCACTGCTGGGTGATCTGCTCAGACCTCTCTGTTTAGTGGTCCCACCCATGGATCCTAATCAGGGTGAATTCCCAGGTTGATGTTTTCACCCAGCACTCACTTTTTGCCTATGATGGTGCTAAGTCCCCTAGGTGGGCCAAAACCCCTCTGATTCCCACTGTCTGATGTTATGTGGACTCCCCTTTCCTGTTCTCTTGCTCTGGTTTGGGGATCCCTGTGAGGGGCTAAGTACCCCCACTCCCAAGGAATAGGAGCTGTGTTGCTGCACCTTCCTCCAGCTTCCCAGCTGCACTCTGCAGCTGCACAGGTTGACTCACTCCACATCTTCTTCTGTCCCCTCTCTGTACTCCTCACTCACAATATTTCCAATCAGCTATTTGCAGGTGGTTTTTCAAGTTGAATATTTGTCAGTTCAGCCACAAGTCTGGTCTGGTGTTAGGAGCAAGTGGACAGAACTTCCTTAGGCTGCAGCTATCTTCTAAAACCTATATAATTTTATCAACCATTGTCACCTCAAAAAATTTAATTTAAAAAATTGTGTGGTTAATAAAATGGTTCTTTTTTTTTTATTATTATTAATTAATTTTTGTTACAGATGTTTCTCCTTTTTCCCTGATTCCCTTCTCCCTGTCCCTCCCCACCCTGTCCCCAGTTTGTTGTCCATGTCCACTGTTCATGCACACATGCATATAAGTTCTGTGGTTTATCTCTCCCCCACCATCCCCTCTTCTGGGGATTGTCAGTCTGTACCCCACCTCCACGTCTCTGGGACTACCCCATTCCTCAGACTGTTATGTTCATTATATTCCACAAATAAGTGAGATCATATGATACTTGTCCTTCTCTGTTTGGCTTGCCTCACTCAGGATGGTACTCTCCAGGTCCCTCCATGTAGTCTCAAAAGACAAGAGATCTTTCTTACAGCTGCGTAGTACTCCATTGTGTAAATGTACCACAGCTTTTTTATCCATCTGTCTACTGATGGACACTTGGGCTGTTTCCAGATCTTAGCTATTGTAAATAGTGCTGCTACAAACATGGGGGTACGTATAATCTTTCTGATTGGTGTTTCAGGTTTCTTAGGGTATATTCCTAGAAGTGGGATCATGGGGTCAAGTGGAAGTTCAATTTTTAATTTTTTGAGGTAGCACCATATTGTTTTCCATAGTGGCTGCACCAGTCTGCATTCCCACCAGCAGTGCACTAGAGTCCCCTTTTCTCCACACCCTCGCCAACACTTGTTGTTTGATGATTTGTTGATGGTGGCCATTCTGACAGGTGTGAGATGATACCTCATTGTTGTTTTAATTTGCATCTCTCTGATGATTAGTGATGTTGAGCATTTCTTCATATGTCTCTTAGCCATTTGTATGTCCTGTTTGGAGAGGTGTCTATTTAGTTCCTCTGCCCATTTTTTAATTGGGTTCTTTGTCTTCCTTTTGTGGAGTTGTATGAGCACTCTATATATATTGGAAATTAACCCCTTATCTGATATATTATTGGCAATGATGCTCTCCCATACAGTAATACCATGGTTCTTAACCCTGAGAACTAACTGTTTAAAATACCAATCTGAGCCCCATTTAAATCAATTAAATTAGTATCTCTGAAAATTAATATTGTTTCAAAATTTCAACAGGTGGCTCTAATGTGTAGCCAGAATGGAAAACCATTGGGTTAAGAAGGAAGGCTGGAAATGACAGAGCCCAAAGTAGAAGACATGTGCACATAAGGCAGCATTGCTTGGGTTAAATGCTTGGTACTAATGCTAACTAGCTGTACAGTATTATACAATGTGTTTCTCTTCTCTTACCTTCAGTTTCCTTACACAAATTGGGTTAGTAATGGTTCCATTTTAACAGAGCTATTCTGAGGATTAAATGAAGTAAGGCATGGAAAGCATGGTTCCTGGAGCATAGTAATTTTACATTAAATGTTAGCATTATGATTGCCCTGCAGAATCTTACCAGAGAAGATGTGAATTAAGTCTTGCAGGATGGATGTAGGGTGGAAACATTTCATATGAACACTGGAGGAAGACAATATTAATGTAAAGGCAATTACAACTCTCACTATTTACCCAATATAAATTAGCTTAACACAGTTCAGTAGTGTGATTCAATAGGGTGTTTTTGTTTTTGTATTTGTCTCTTTAATCCCTGGTGGAGAAAAGAAACAGTAGATTTGGCTGGACAGAAAGAGCTTTTGGTTACTGGTGATGAGTTCTGAAAGGGTTTATTTATTTCACACACTAGAGCGTTCACATCCTGAGAAAGGGCTCCCCTGAAACTCTGACAAGCCAGGCTGGCTATACTGCATAAACAGTCCAGTTTACTGTTAATATATAAACATTGCTTTGGCATTAATATAGAAAATATGAATCAGAGGGTACTACTCATAAATAAAATATTCGGTTAAGAGGCAAAGCCATCACAGAGTTAGTCTGTAAAGTCAAAAGAAACAAGAGGAATAAATGGAAAAGCTGGTGTCAGCATCAGGTAATTCTTTGGATATATAACAATTACCTGGTTAATTTAGTTAATGAGAAAAAATTCAAGAGCTCTTTCAACTTGTCTATTCACAATGACTGAAGTGTTCAAACAATTAACACATCTCCACATTGTGTTGGGTAAAAGGGTAGTGTTCAAAATATGCTTTAGAGTGGTATAGCAGAGCAAGGATGATACAGTACAGACTGACAAGCAGAACAGATGCTAGTCAATGTGATCCAATGTCATCTGTCAATAAATATATATGTGTATCCACTGACTATCAGTTCTGAGGTAGGTACCATCCCTTGTTTATTTTTTCCTACCACTCCTACATGAAAATTGACTCTTTGGGATGTTTTATCTAAAATTTCAATGATTGCAGCTGGCTTTCTGCACTCATCATTTAGCTACTTAACAACAACAATTTCTACATTTTTTTGTTGAAGAGATATCTGAGAGAGAAAGAAAATATTTTTTAAATTATTAATGTTAATAATGCTCTAGGTGCTTTCAAAATTGGTCATTTAGAATGCCACTGGAATTATAGGAAAATAACAGGGTAAAACATCAAGGGGATGAAATAGAAATGCAAGCTCTGTCTATGGCAAACCAGGAGATACATCCAATCATGATGCACAGTACATAAGAAGAGCTGACAAAAGCAGTAAAAATCAAGATTGCAAGAGTGAATTCTCACAGATGCAGATCCCAGAGAATCAACCGAGTCCAGTTTTATGAGATTTTTCCCCTAGAGGGACAAAAATAACTACCACCTTTTTGAAATAAGTATAGGTACTCTAGCTTCAGGAAGCATGGAAAATAAGATTGAATGACAAATCACAGAGACAAGCCACTTTGCAGGAAACAGTTTACCAATTAAGCTTGGAGACAAAATACTGAATTCAGTTAGACAGAGATAAGAAGTTTCAGTAACTCACTCACACACACAACCCTGAATATTAAGAAGCACTTTCACTAGCCTGAACATGGCACTGCTTTTTTTTTGCACACAAACTTTTACAAATAGCTGCTCTAGAAAGAATTCATCTCCTTCAAAGATACCACAAAGGGAGAAGAGGGATTGAATAGAAAATTAACATATACAGAAATCCCTTACACCAGAAAAAAAGATTGCATTCAACAAATAAGAATATATTGTAACTAAACATATCACTGCAAAATTGTTAAATCTTTAAGAAGCAACCACTACTCTAAATTAAGAGCATAAGGCAGAAATTTAAGACCTCAGAGAAGTTATAGTATGACCCTCCCGCAGGTCGAGCAACGAGGACTCTAGAGGGGGAGTGAGGATGAGGAGGGACAAGAGACACAGAAATGGAGACAAGACAGGGCTCTGATCAAGTCTAGTTTATTCTGGGGAGATCCACAGTGTATATATAGGGCAAGAAGCAGAAAAACAAGAACATTTGTTGCCAAGTCATAACCACCTGGAAGCAATTTCAGGTAAATATCACATAAATATCCGGTAAATATCCTGGGTGGAACAAAAGATAAACAGAGCATAACTGGCTGAGTAAATGGTTACTTAAAGGAATGCAGAAACATTGTATACAGAGGTATCCTGCCTTGGGGCAGGAGATGGCAACAAAATGGATGCCTTATAAATAGTCTCCCACAATAGGAGGACAATAGAAAGAGATAAACATAGCTCATATAACTCAGAAAAAAAAGTAAAATTGAAAACTAAAATTCTCCTGTAAACAAAAGGTGTAAACTGGAAGCATACAAATTTGAAATACAATAATGATTATAGAAAATAGAACTGAAAAAATCAAGTAAAATAAAATGAAAATAGAGTTTATAAAAATTATAAAATACATATATAAATTTAATATATATATACATATATATGTGTATATATATAATTTTTTTTACTTCTAAGCCTCAGTGAAGATTTGTTTCTATAAATTAAGGTGATATACAATTACCTAGGAAAGAGTGACATACAAGAACAGATGTTGAGACAGCCTAGTAAAGTTACTGATTTCAAAGATAAAATATCAAATCACAAAAGTAAAGGAAAAAGACTCATACTATCCTCAAATTAATGCTGTATTAGCTATGAAAGAATAGTCAGCAAAGCCTACAAAATCCTCAATGAAAAAAAGGGAGCTAAGACTTTTATTCTTATTTTTCCGATGGGTAACCAATCTGTCCTGGTGTATTCAGGTCAAGTCCCAGTTTTTGCACTGTAAGTACTACATTCCAGGAACCCTCCAAGTCTCAGGAAAACCTTCATTTCAAATGTCCATACGACACTTAAAATAACATGCATTAGGTCACAATGAGAAAATCTATTAATTCTAGCATGTAAAAATACTACAGAAAATATTCTCTGATTACATAAAATGAAACTGGAAATTAATATGAAAACTAAAAAATAGAAAAAATCTTTTATCTGGCAATTCATTATTTTTTTTTCTTTTTCAGTTTAGTTTTATTTTTTTTAAGTTAATTAATTTATTTTTGTTATAGATGTTTCTCCTTTTTCCCCCACTGATACATCCCTCCCCCACCCTCCCCACCCTGTCCCCAGCTTTGTTGTCCATGTACATTGTTTATGCATAGATGCATATAAGTTCTGTGGTATATCTCTCCCCCACAACCCCTCTTCTGAGGATTGCCAGTCTATAACCCACTTCCATGTCTCTGGGACTACCCCGTTTCTCAGACTGTTATGTTCATTATATCCACAAATAAGTGAGATCATGTCATATTTGTCTTTCTCTGCTTAGTTTGATTCACTTAGGATAATATTTTCCAGGTCCCTCCATGTCGTCTCAAAGGATAAGAGATCTTTCTTTCTTAAAGCTGAATAGTACTCAATTGTGTATATGTACCACAGCTTTTTTATCCATTTGTCTACTGATGGACATTTGAGCTGTTTCCAGATCTTAGCTATTGTAAAGAGTACTGTTATGAACATGGGGGTACATATATTCTTTCTGATTGGTGTTTAAGGCTTCTTAGGGTATATTCCTAGAAGTGAAATCACTGGATCAAATGGCAGTTCAATTTTTAACTTTTTGAGGTAACCCCATATTGTTTTTCATAGTGGAGGCAGCAGTCTGCATTCCCAACAGCAGTGTACTAGAGTCCCCTTTTCTCCACACACTTGCCAAATTTGTCATTGATGATTTCTTGATGGTAGCCATTCTGACATGTGTGAGGTGACCTCGTTGTTGTTTTAATTTCATCTCTCTGATGATTAGTGATGTTGAGCATTTCTTCATATGTCTCTTAGCCATTTGTATGTCCTGTTTGGAGAGGTGTCTATTTAGCTCCTATGCCCATTTTTTTCAGTGGGTTCTTTGTCTTTCTTTTGTTGAGTTTTATGAGCACTCCATATATATTGGAAATTAACTCCTTATCTGATATATCATTGGCAATTATGCTCTCCCATACAGTGGGTTACTTTTCCATTTTGGTGGTTGTTTTGCTGTGCAGAAGCTCTTGAGTTTAATGTAGACCCATGTGTTCATTTTCTCCTTTGTTTCTGTTGCCTTAGGTGATGTATCAGTGAAAATTCTGCTGCTTATGATGTCTGAAATTTTGTTGCCTACATTTTCTTCTAGGATTTTTATGGATTCATAAGTCACATTTATCTTCTTTATTTATTTTGAGTTCATTCTTGTGTATGGTGTAAGTTGATGGTCTAGTTTCATTTTTTTGCATGTAGCTGTCCAATTTTCCAAACACCATTTATTAAAAAGGTTGTCTTTACTCCACTGTATGCACTTGCCCCCTTTGTCAAATATTAATTGAGCATATTGCCTTGGGTCCATTTCTGTGTTCTGTATTCTGTTCCATTGATGTATCAGCCTGTTCTTGTGCCAGTACCAGGCTGTTTTGATTACAGTGGCTTTGTAGTATAAGCTGAAATCTAGTAATGTTATCCCTCCACTTTGTTTTTCTTTTTCAAGATTGCAATGGCTATTCATGATCTTTCTTTGTTCCATATGAACTGTTGAATTATTTGTTCTAGTTCTGTGAAATATTTTGTTGGGGATTGCATTGAATTTATAGATTACTTTGGGTAGTATGGACATTTTAATGATGTTAATTCTTCCACTCCATGAACAAAGTATGTATTTCCACTTTTTTTATATCTTTCTCTATTTCTTTTTTCAATGACCTGTAGTTTTCTGTGATAGGTCCTTTATTTTTTGGGTTAAGTTTCTTCCTAGGTATCTTAATTTTTTTGCTGCCATGGTAAATAGGAATTTTTTTTTTTAGTTTCTCTTTCTGTGAGTTCATCCTTGGTGTATCAAAATGTCATCAATTTCTTGACATTCATTTTGTATCTTGCTACTATCCTAAATTCATTTAGTAAGTCTAGTAAATGTTTGATGGAGTCTTTGGGGTTTTCTACATATAGTATCATCTCATCAGCAAATAATGACAGTTTTACTTCCTCCTTTCCAGTTGGGATCCCTTTTATTTTTTCTTCTTGTCTGATTGCTGTGGCTAAGACGTCCAGTACTATGTTAAATAAGAGTGGTGAAAGTGGGCATCTTTGTCTTGTTCCTGTTCTTAAGGGAAATGCTTTCCGTTTTTGCCCATTGAGTATGATGTCAGCTGTAGGTCTTTCATATATGGCCTCTATTATGTCGAGATATGATCCCTCTATTCCCACACTGCTGAGCGTTTTTATCAGAAATGGGTGCTTGATTTTGTCGAATGCTTTTTTAGCATCTATTGATCGATCATATAATTTTTATCTTTCATTTTGTCTGTATGGTGTATCATATTTCTTGATTTGTAAATATTCTACCAGCCTTGCATCCCTGGGATGAATCCCACTAGGTCATGGTGAATCATTTATTTATTTATTTATTTATTTATTTATTATTATTATTTTGATGTATTGCTGGATTCGATTTGCTAGTATTTTGTTCAGGATTTTGGCATCTATGTTCATCAGGAATATTGGTCTGTAGTTTTATTTCTTTGTAGTGTCTTTCTCTAGTTTCAGAATTAGAATTATGCTGGCCTCATAAAAAGAGTTTGGAAGTCTTCCTTCTTGAATTTTTTGAAATAGTTTGAGGAGGATGGGTATTAGTTCTTTGAATGTTTGGTAAAATCACCCCATTAAGCTGTCTAGGCCTGCGCTTTTGTTTGCTGGGATAGTCTCGATTAAGTCTTCAATTTCTTTTGTTGTTACTGGTCTGTTCAGATTTTTCTATCTCTTCCCAGTTCAGTTTTGGGAGACTACACGTTTGTAGAAATATGTCCATTTCACTTGGATTGTCCAATTTGTTGCCATATAATTGTTCATATTTGTTAATGATCATTTGTATTTCTGTGGTGTCAGTTATTATTTCTCCTTTTTCATTTCTCATTTGGTGTATTTGGGTTCTCTCTCTTTATTTCTTGGTCAGTCTAGCTAAGGGTCAATCAATCTTGTTTATGTTTTCAAAGAACCAGCGCTTCGTTTCATTGATCCTTTGAATTGTGGAGGTTTTTTTTGTTTTTGATTTTGTTTTTTTTTGGTCTCTATGTCATTTATTTTTGCTCTGATCTTTACTATTTCCTTCCTTCTACTTGCTCTGGGGTTTTCTTTTTGTTTGCTCTCTAGTTCTTTACATAGTCTATTTGAAATTTTTCTTGCTTCTTGAGGAAGGTCTGTAGTGCTATGAACTTCCTCTCAGAACTGCTTTCACTGCATCCCATAGATTGTGTGTTCTTGTGTGTTCATTGTTATTGGTTTCCAGGAAGTTTTTAATTTCTTCCTTGATCTTCATGGTAACCCATCCATTGTTCAATAACATGCTATTTAGTCTCCATGTTTTCAAATGTCTTTGCATGTTCTTGCACTTGATTTCTAGTTGCATGCCATTGTGATCTGAGAAGATGCTTGATATGATTTCAATCTTCTTGTACTTGTAGAGACTTGCATCCCTGGGATGAATCCCACTTGGTCATGGTGAATCTTTTTTTTTTTTTTTTTATGTATTGCTGGATTCGATTTGCTGGTATTTTGTTCAGGATTTTGGCATCTATGTTCATCAGGAATATTGGTCTGTAGTTTTATTTCTTTGTAGTGTCTTTCTCTGTAGTTTGTGCCCTAACACGTGGTCTATCTTTGAGAATGTCCCATATGGCCTTGAGAAGAATGTGAATTCTGTAGTTTTGGGTTGTAATTCTCTGTAGATATCTGTGAAATCCATTGAATCTAGCGCTTCATTTAGAGTCTGCGTTTCCTTGTTAATTTTTTGTCTAGATGATCTATCCAGTGATGTCAGTGGTGTGTTTAAGTCCCCTGCTATAAATATATTGCTGTTGGTTTCTCCTTTGAAGTCATCTAAAAGATTTTTAATATAGTTGGTGCTCCTATATTGGGTGCTATATATGTTTACCAAAGCTGTATCTTCCTGTTGGATAGATCCTTTCAATATTATGTACCGGCCTTCTTTGTCTGTAGTTATGGTCTTCATTTTGAATTCTACTTTATCAGATATGAATATTGCTACCTCAGCTTTTTTTTCCTCTCTGTTTGCTTGAAAGATTTTTTTCTATCCCTTCACTTTCAACCTATGTGAGTCTTTTGTTGTGAAATGGGCCTCTTGTAAACAACATATATGTGAGTCATGCTTTCTTTATCCCATCAGCTACTCTGTGTTTTTTTTTTTATTGGAGCATTCAAACCATTCACATTTAATGTGATAATTGATATGTACTTATTTATTGCCATTTCTCTTCCTATTTCTTCTACTAATTACATCAGTCCCTTTAGCATATTTTGCAGTGTTTGTTTGGTGTTAATATATTCCCTTAGCCTTTTTTTTTTTTTGGTCTGGGAAGCTCTTTATTTGACCTTCTATTTTGAATGATACCCTTGCTGGATAGAGTAGTCTTGGATTCAGATCCTTGTTTTTCATGACCTTGATCATTTCATGCCACTCCCTTCTGGACTCCTATTATGCGAATGTTATTACATTTTCGGTTGTCTTACAGTTCTCTTAAGCTGTCTTCCTGTTTTTTATTGTTTTTTTTCTTTTGATTTTCTGATTGGCTGATTTTTTCTACCCTGTGTTGTAATTCACTGATCTGGTCCTCAGCACCCTCTACCCTGCTGATTAGTCCTTACAATGTGTTCTTAATTTCTGCTATGTTATTCTTCATTTCCACTTGGATGGTTTTCAATGGTTTTATATCTTTACTCATGATGATGCTGTCCTTACTCATGCTGTTGAGCTTCCTCAAGATCATGGCTCTGAAGTCTACCTCTGATAATTTGCTTAGCTGCACTTCATTTATCTCATCTTAAATAGAGTTGACTTGTTCTTTCATTTGGGATTTGTTTCTATGTTTCACCATTTTGTCTATCTCAGTGGGTTTTGGAGCCTACCAAATTTTCCCTCTGGGTGTTGGTGTTCTGCTGTTTGTGGCTCCCTCTACTGTTTTGGATGAGCCTGGCTTGGCCCACTTTAGACTCCACTGTCAAATCTTACTTTCCTGGGTAGATTTGTAAGCCCAGGAAAGGTTCAGTTATCCTCTATGTTTTTTCTGGTGGCTAGTAGACTCAGTTACTCAGTGCCTTGGAATGTATCCCTGGTGTTCTGCATAAGAGTATTTCCAGAGGGTGGGATATATGCTGGTTGTTAATGAACCTCAATTCATTTCTTTGCCTCACCTGGGAAAAGCTGAATCTCTGAAGGGGGGGTGGGGCTGCTGCTTTTCCCCACAACTCTGAGAAGGATCACATTGGCCACCATCTTTTGTCGCGTCAACTAAGCAAAAACTCTGAGTGCCCTCCAAATCCTGGTTGTCTCCACAGAATTCCAGCCCAGTCTGCCCTCCTTCTGTCATAGCCCCCAGGTAAGTGGTTTTGGCTATTTTAGCACTCTGTCCCAGCTGTCTGTGATCTGGGGCACTTTATTCCTCTAGGGCATTTCACAGCTAAGACTGCTGCTGTTCCTGGGGTCCCAGTCTACCATCCTCTTGTGCCTCCATAGATCCTACCTGTGTCCCTGGTTATATGGTCCTGTCCTGCTGCTCTTCTGTTGCTTTTTTCTGAGGATTTGTCTTTATTTTAGTTATAATTCCTGTTCAGTTTTGGGAGATTGTCTGTATAGCTTCTATTTACTCTGCCTCCATTTTCACATCCTTTATGCCTATCTTGTGCAGCTGGGTCACACAGGCCTCTCTTGTGCTTCAGCACCCTGCAGGTCCTGTGGGTAACTAGATTGCACAGTCCCTGCTGGGTTGCACAGGCCTCTCTTGTGCTTCAGCACCCTGCAGGTCCTGCAGGTAACTAGATCACAGTCTTTTCTGAGTCGCACACACCTGTCTGGTGCTCCTACACCGTGCAGTTCTCATGGGCAGGCAGCTTTAAACTGGCAATTTAAAAAAAGGAAAATAAAAATGTGAACTGCATAATATTTAGAAGTAAGGACCAAAAACCACATAGAGAATCTATGGTTTATAGATAAAGTAGTGGTTAGTAACAAAGGTTTGTGATCTTGAAAATGCAAAATTAAAAAGGAGTAGATTACAAATAATCATTTAAATCCCTCATGAACATAAATACAAAAACATTTAAAAAGCAGACCAGCCCTGGCCGGTTTGGCTCAGCGGTTGGAGCATCGGCCTGCGGTACAGAGAGACCCGGGTTCGGTTCCCGCTAAGGGCAAGTACCTCGGTTGCAGTTTGTCCCCGGCCCTGGTTGGTCGTGCGGGTGGCAGCCACTCGATGTGTCCCTTCACATCGATGCTTCTCTCTCTCTCTCTCTCTCTCTCTCTCTTCCTCTCTCTCCCTCCCGCTCTATCTGAACAAAAAATGGAAAAATGTCCTCGGGTGAGGATAAAAAAAAAAAAAAAAGCAGACCAAGTTTTGTAACACATACAATAATGATACATCAAAATTAAGTAGAGTTTATTTTAGGATTGTAAAATTGTTTTAAGATTTAAAAATCAATCAATTTGTGATCATTTTTTTAAATTTATTTATTTTTTGGTACATGCCACTTGTGGGAATCGAACACAGGACTCTCTGGTCTGCAGGCCAGTGCTCCAACCACTGAGGCAAACCAGCCAGGGCTGTATGATCATTTTAAACACACACACACACACACGCACACACACACAAATAGCACTGAACAAAATTCAATAACCATTCAAGGTTAAACAAATAAAAATATTTCTTAGCAAAATAAGACCTTAGAAGGTAATGTCTTCAGCCCTTCATTCTGATAAAGGACACTTAACAAAAAGTAACAGTCAATATCACACCAAATAGAAAATTTTAAAATATTTTTTTCCATAATATTGAGAAAAAGGCAAAGATGTCAATTCTCACCATTTAGTTTCAACTTTGTACTGGAGGTCCTGCTAATCTTAATAATACAACAAACAAAGGTATAATATTATAAAGGAATTTTATGTATTTTCAGATGGCATTGTTTGTCACAAAAATGCTTTAAAATATGTAAAACTATTATTAACACTAATAAGATTTAAAATTATTTTTGTCAGGAAATAGATGATATAAAATTCCATTTATAAAAACACCAAGAAATTCCCATTAAATACTTAGGGATAAATTTAACAAGAGGCATGCAATACCTCTACAATAAAAACTATAAAAAACTGATGAAAGAGAGTAAAAATGGAACAAAGACTTGAGCATATACTTTAACAAAAAAGGCGTACAGGCATCCCTCTATGTTATTACAGGTTCAGTTCCAGACACCTGGGATACTACTAAGCAATAAGGGAGGAGCTGCTGATCCATGCACCAGCATTTATGAATCTCAAGAATATGCTGAGTAAAAGAAGGCTTATATAAAAGATACATACTGTATGATTACATATATATGAGTTTCTAAAATAGGCCAAACTAATCTATACTGGGGGGGAAAATCACAATAGTGAAAGTCTCAGGAAAGGGTGTGAAATGGTGGTTGACTGTGGAGAGGCAACAGAAAAAATTCTGGGTTTACATTTATGTTATATACCTTGATAAGGTTTCAGTTGTACATATGTACATACAGGTCAAAACACAAAAAATGTACACTTAAGATGTGTGCATTTAATTGTATGTAAATCTTACAATAAAAGAAAAAATTATAGCAAATTTTAACTATTTTATGGACTGTAAGTGAACTAGGGGAAGTGAACTGATTTCTGCAGTTTATTTTGAAATGAGTCAACAAGGTCAGATGGATTGCTGGATAGGTAGAGAGGTAGATATGTAATAAAATAACAATCAATGAGTGAATAAATCTATGTGTTCCCTCTAAAATTATTTTAACTGTTCTATATATAAAATGTATCACAATAAAATTGTGGAAAAACTTGTACTCAAGAAGGTAGATGACAAAAGTAAACTAGTAAGAAAATTTGTCATTAAAATTGACATGGAGGGACCTAAAAATATTATCCTATGTGAAACAAGCCAAACAGAGAAAGACAAGTATCATATGATCTCACTTATTTGTGGAATATAATGAACATAACAGTCTGAGGAATAGGGTAGACCCAGAGACGTGGAAGTAGGGTACAGACTAACAACACTCAGAAGAGGGGGTGATGGGGGGAGGGAAGAGATTAACCACAGCACTTATATGCATGTATGCATAACCAATGGACATGGACAACAAAGCTGGGGATGGGGTGGGGGGATGGGGAGGAGGGTGTCAATGGGGTAAAAAAGGAGAAACATCTGTAACAAAAATAAAATAAATAAACATAAAATAATAACTATTTGAAAAAATAAAAGAAAAGAAATAAAAAATAAAAATAGTAAGGTGGATAAACAATTACCTAATTTAATAAAGAAAATAAGTATTGGGATTCCAAAATGGCGACAGAGTGAATGGAAGCTACACAGATGATCTCCCAGGACCAAACTAGAATTACAATTGAAATAAAGACAAATTGTCAGGGAAAAGCAATAGAAAAGCAGCTTGAGAGGACCATATAACAAGGGACATTGAATCAAGCCTGGTAGGTCTGCGGAGGCGTGAGAGGGGAGCTGGGAGCCCTCAGACACCA
This sequence comes from Molossus molossus, assembly GCF_014108415.1. Lineage (NCBI taxonomy): Eukaryota > Metazoa > Chordata > Mammalia > Chiroptera > Molossidae > Molossus > Molossus molossus. The sequence goes on from NW_023425403.1 coordinate 99,402,009, forward strand.
GCGATCTTAGCTGTGAGCAGCACAATCATGGTTAAAATCCCAAGTTGGCTCCACAGTGCAGAGTGCTGGGACAGAGCACTAATTAGCTACAGCCATTCACCTTGGGCTACTGCAGAGGGAGGGGCGAAATGGACTGGAACTGTGTGGGGACACTTGGGAATTGAAGGGCACTCAGAGCTTTTGCTAAGTTGTGGCCACAAAGGACGGTGGCCAGTGGGCTACTTCCCAGAGCTGTGGGGAAGAGCAGCAGCTCCTCCTCGGAGAGTAAGCCTTTCCCAGGTGAGGAAAGAATGAATTGAGGCTCATTAACATTCACCTGGTTTCTCAAAAAGGTAAACAAGATTGATGGAACCTTAGCTAGACTCACCAAGAAACAAAGAGAGAGAATCCAAATACACAAAATCAGACATGAAAGAAGAGAAGTAACAACTGACACCACAAAAAAAACAAATGATCGTTAACAAATACTATGAACAATTATATGGCAACAAATTGGACAATCTAAGTGCAATGGACATATTTCTACAAACACATAGTCTCCCAAAACTGAACCCGGAAAAAATAGAACACATGTACTGACCAATAACAACTAAGGAAATTTAAGAGGTAATCAAGACTCTCCCAGCAAACAAAAGCCCAGGCCCAAATGGCTTCACCAGGGACTTTCACTGAACATTCAAAGAACTAACACCTATTCTCCTCAAACTATTCTAAAATATTCAAGAAGAAGGAAGTCTCCCAAACTTATTTTATGAGGCCAGCATAATTCTAATTCCAAAACCAGAAAGAGACACTACAAAGAAAAAAACACACAAAAACTATAGGCCATTATCCCTGATAAACATAGATGCCAAAATTCTTAACAAAATACTAGCAAATCGGATCCAGCAATACATAAAAAAAATTATTCACCATGACGAAGTGGTATTCATCACAGGGATGCAAGGCTGGTACAACATTCGCAAATCAAGAAATGTGATACACCACATAAACAAAATCAAAGATAAAAACCATGTGATCATATCAATTGATGCTGAAAAAGCCCATTTGACAAAATCCAGCAACCATTTCTGATAAAACTGCTCAGCAATGTGGGAATAGAGGGATCATATCTCAACATAATAAAGGCCATATATGAAAGACCTACAGCCAACATCATACTCAATGGTTAAAAACTAAAAGCATTTCCCTTAGGAACAGGAACAAGACAGGGAAGCCCACTTTTGCCACTCCTATTTAACATTGTACTGGAAGTCTTAGCCACAGCAATCAAACATGAAGAAAAAATAAATGGGATCCAAAATGGAAAGGAGGAAGTGAAACTGTCATTATTCGCAGATGACATGATATTCTACATAGAAAACCCTAAAGACTTGATCAAAAATCTACTAGAGTTAATAAATAAATTTGGCAAAGTAGCAGAATACAAAATTAATGTCAAGAAATTTACGGCATTCTTATACACCAATGATGAACTCACAAAAAAGGAAACTAATAAAACAATCCTATTTACCATCACATCAAAGAAATTAAGATACCAAAGAATAAACAACTAAAGAAGTAGGGCCTATTTGCAGTAAACTATAGGACATTGAAAAAAGAAATAGAGGAAGATATAAAAAAGTGAAAGCACATCCTTTGTTCATCAATTAAAAGAATTAACATCATTAAAATGTCCATAACCCAAAGCAATCTATAGATTCAATGCAATCCTCATTAAAATACCAATGACATATTTCACAGAACTAGAACAAATACTTCAAAAGTTCATATGGAACAAAAAAAGACTTTGAATAGCCACAGCAATCTTGAAAAAAAATGACAAAGTAGGTGGGATCACAATACCGATATCAGGTTATACTACAATGCTACTGTAATCAAAATAGCCTGGTACTGGCACAAGAACAAGCATACAGATCAGTGGAACAGAACAGAGAACCCAGAAATTGATCCAAAACATTATTTTCAATTAGTATTTGACAAAGGTGGTAAGAGCATTCAATGGAGTAACGACAGCCTCTTTAATAAATGGTGTTGGGAAAATTGGACAGCTACATGCAAAAAAATGAAACTAGACTACCACCTTACAACATACACAAGAATAAACTCAAAATGGATGAAAGACTTAAATGTGACTTGTGAATCCATAAAAATCCTAGAAGGAAATGTAGGCAACAAAATTTCAGACATCATACGCAGCAGAATTTTCACTGATACATCACCTAAGGCAACAGAATCAAAGGAGAAAATGAACACATGAGATTACATCAAACTCAAAAGCTTCTGCACAGCAAAAGAAACAACCATCAAAATGGAAAGGGAACCCACTGTAGGGGAGAGTATAATAGCCAATGATACATCAGATAAGGGGTTAATTTCCAATATATATAGAGTGTTCATACAACTCAACAAAAGGAAGACAAAGAATCCAATTAATAAATAGGCATAGGAGCTAAATAGACACCTCTCCAAGCAGGACATACAAATGGCTAAGGGATACATGAAGAAATGCTCAACATCACTAATCATCAGAGAGATGCAATTAAAACAACAATGAGGTATCACCTCACACCTGTCAGAATGGCCACCATCAACAAATCATCAAATAACAAGTGTTGGCGAGGGTGTAGAGAAAAGGGGACTCTAGTACACTGCTGGTGGGAACGCAGACTGGTGCAGCCACCATGGAAAACACTATGGTGTTACCTCAAAAAATTAAATATTGAACTGCCATTTGACCCTGTGATCCCACTTCTAGGAATATACCCTAAGAAGCCTGAAACACCAATCAGAAAGAATATATGTACCCCCATGTTCATAACAGTACTACTTACAATAGCTGAAATCTGGAAACAGCCCAAGTGTCTATCAGTAGACAAATGTATAAAAAACCTGTGGTACATATACACAATGGAGTACTATGCAGCTGTAAGAAAAAAAGATCTCCTATCCTTTGAGATGACATGGAGTGACCTGGAGAGTATTATGCTTAGCGAAAGAAGCCAATCAGAGAAAGGCAAATATCACATGATCTCACTTATTTGTGGAATATAATAAACATAACAGTCTGAGCAACAAGGTAGAGACGTGGAAGTAGGGTACAAACCGACAATTTTCAGAAGAGGGGGTCAGGGGGAGGGAAGCATTAAACCACAGAACATATATGCCTGTTTGCATAAACAATGGACATGGACAATAAAGCTGGGGACGAGGTTAGGGAGGGATGGGCAGGAGGGTGTCAATAGGAAAAAAAAAGTGAAACATCTGTAACAAAAATAAATTAATAAAAAACAACAACAACTTGCTAACCCCTTTTGGAAATCACCCCACCCCACAGGTCTTCCTTTGACATTTGGAATCAATGGTCAGAATGTCTTTTACCCAGAGTTACAACAAACATGTTCCACTGCCTGTTTGAATTTTCCACATTGAGCACCCAGGACCAGGGGTGTCAATTAATGCCACGGTGTCCACTACTCTTTCTAAGGGAAACAGCTCCTCTTTGCACTACCCACCATTTCCCTAGTCCCTTCCCCCCAGCCACAGCTGGCTGGATTGAAGGGTAAGTGCCACATAGCTGGGAAGCAACCTATGATTCAAATGCCTGACATAAAAATGGTCAAAGAAACCCAAATACCATATGATTTCACTTATATGTGGAATCTAAAGAACAAATAAACAAATACAATTGAAACAGCCTCATAGATACAGAGAACAGATTGATCGTTGCCAGACGGGAGAAAAGTTGGGGTACTGGGTGAAAAGGATGAAAGGACTGAGAAGTACAAATTGGTGGTTACAAAATAATCATGGGGATATAAAGTAAAGCATAGGCAATAATATTGTTATAACTATGGATGGTGCCAAGTGTGTACTGAAAATATTGGGGGGAACACTTTGTAAAGTATATATTTGTCTAGTCACTGTGCTGTATACCTGAAACTAATACAAAATAATATTGAATGTAGATTGTAAGTGGAAAATAAAAAAATAGAAAAAGTAAAATAAGTATTAAGGAGAAATACACAAAATAAAAATATGATTATAGATACAAAGGCTTCAACAGAATCATAAAAGAGTATTTCAACTCTCTGAAAGTAAATTAGGGACTGAGACACAATGCAGGATTGTGTATTAAAATTTTAAAATAACATCAGGAAAGAGAGAAAATAACTTTTAAATGTTTCCATTATTTTACTCAACATTTTTATGTATTCTGTAATGAGAAGATAGTTTCAAAGATATAATCTACCATATTTTCATAAATAAAAATCTGTGAAGGTTTCATGCAAAGTTGAACTACAAAAATGTGAATATAGATTAACTACAAATATAGATAACATATGAAGAAAGAAAAACTGCAGACTTCACTAACTTATGAATATTGATGCAAAATCCTAAGGAACATATCAGCAAACAGACTCGTCCAATAATGCCCAAATCATTCAATATTTAGAAAATCTATTACTATATTACTATAGATTATCATATTAGTTAAAAGAGAAAACATTATCTGCATAGATGCTCTAAGGCCCTTAATAAAATATAATATTTATTCAGATTAAAAAGTTAAATACTAAAAATTCTACTTCTTAACATGAATTACACCAAAAATATATTATCTAGCTAGTATATATCAAGATACAGAGATATAGAAAGAGAAAAGGAGAAGATGATAGATAGATAGATAGATAGATAGATAGATAGATAGATGATAGATAGATAGATGATAGATGATAGATAGATAGATAGATAGATAGATAGATAGATAGATATAGATGTATCAGTAGAAAGACACCAGTCTCTTGCTAAAGAATTATCTTTAAAATTTGGAACAAGAAAGTAGGTCCTTTGTCAGCAATAATGTTATATTGTTCCATTGTTATTAGTCACTGCAATTAGACAATAGAAAAAAATAGAGGTATAAAAGTTAAGGAGAAAAAATTATTTTTGCAGGTGATGATTGTTTCTCTGAAAAGAATTGCTTTCTCTGAAAAATCAAGAAAATAATATAAAAAATAGATCAGAAATAATAAAATTCAGTGAAATAGATAAAAGCAACAACCAGGTAGATGATGTATTCATGAAAAGTAGAGATAAGCCTTTTACAAAAATCTTAAAATGCTGCCTAGAGGCATAAATAAAGACTAAAATACAACATACAATCAAATATTGAATAAGAAGATTCAATATTTTAAAGATGTCAGTTCTCCCTAAGTCAATATATTCTAATTTAATTTATTCTCAACAAAAATGCAAACTATTTTTTAACTATATAAGCTGATTTTTAGTTGATGAGAAATTTCTGAAAGAGATAAGTAATGAGGAAAGACAGAACCTTGCAGATATTAAAACTATTAAAAAACTACATTAATTAATTTGTGACTCCATAGAATATACTAGATTCATGTCTCATGAAGAGTTGAAAAAGCAATAGGAAAATATTGCAAAGGCCAGAAATACTAATAAATAGACAGTCATAGCTAATGTCATTTAGACTTTATTATATACAGTCAGCCCTCCATATCTGATGGTTCCATATCAGCAGATTCAACCAAGTGAGGATCAAAAATATATTTTTTAGTTACCTTGTTGTCAATATGCACTATGTTGTTAGGTCTAGGCTGGCTGTGTCTGTACTGAAAATGGACAGCCGTTTTTTTGTTGTTGTTTTTTGTTATTATTCCCTAAACAATACAGTGTAAGAACTATTCAGATACCATTTACATTGCATCAGATATTATTAAGTAATCTAGAGATGACATAGTATATGGGACGGAGTGTGCAGGTTATATGCAAATAGTGTGGCATTTTATATAAGGGACTTGAGCATCCATAAATTTTGGTATCTATGGGGGTCCTGGAACCAATTTCCTTAGAATACCAAGGGATTACTGTATCAAGTATATTTTAAGCCTTGTACAATATTTGCCTTTATTTATGTTATCAGTAATATAATAGATTTGTTACTCTTATTCTCACTTATTAGATGAGAAAATTGAGCAAAGAGATTAAAAAATGTGTTCAAGTGTAAAGCATTAGTTAGTGGAGGAACTAAGTTTCAAATCCAGACAAATTATAGAGTTCACACCCTCAAATATATGGCTACTGTCTGAACACATGGGATAATTGAGTATATGATAAAAATATATTTCAAATCATTGGGGAAAAGTTACATTATTCCACACATTGTATCTGGCTTAAAAATAAGGTTGGATCTCTGCTTCAAACCCATTAAAAAATCAATATTAGGTAGATAAAATATTTAATATTTAAATTACCAAAAATTAAATGTAAAAATACAAGTATATCATTGCAGCATTATTTGTAACAACAAAATCAAAATATATATTCATTAAGACTGGACTATAAGTTAGAGTAAATCCATACTACGAAATACTATACAGTGACTTAAAATATTAGGCATTATTATATACTCAACTACGGAATATTATACATCATTGAGTATAGAAAGGAAGGAATAGAGCACTGTAAAGAGTACGCTATCATGTCTTCTCCGCAGGAGTATGAGTGGTCCGAATGTGCAGGCACAGGCTCTCCCCACAGTACCAGGTAACAGGGATTACCCCTGGGGAAGAAAACAGCTGACTAAGGTCCAAGGTGAGAGAGAAACTAAATAATCAGTGTATATCCTCTTGTACCTCTTGAAATTTTTATAGTCTACATGTTATTACCTATTCACAAATAATAAAATTTAAAACGAACAACCACAAGGGAGAATATTTTAATCAACCTCTGCATAATACTATCTCTCAAGTGAAGTGAAAAAGCAACTTTTGTGAACACACAAAGGGGAACTGTAGTTACAGAGAAAAGGAAAGAGCGGCAAAGAGAAAGTGGCTGAATAAATGGATCTTGAGGGTTTAATTTTCTTCAGGTCATTCTATTTTTTAACAATCTACAAAAATTAAAGTCATTTAGAAAATACACATTTAAGGCAAGATCAAGAATAATAATACAGCAACAATAGTCGCTAACACAGTGGTGCTTACAGCATGTCAGACAAGTTTTCAGCATATTTCTTTGTTTAATCCTTACAGTATCTTATGAGCTGAATGTATGTGTTATTGTCTATATATTTCCAAATAGTAAATCTGAGTTTCCATTTGGTGCATACCTCGCATTTCCATTAAATGGAGAGCTATAGAGTATAGCGTGGAGAAGGGCAGAGGACAAAACCATCTGGCCATATTTTTATAAGCCAGGCAGTGTTTTCCGAGACATCATCACCTCCCACACCTGAAATTGTTGCAGAAGCACAAGGTCCTGTACAGGTCACAAGATGATGATGATGGCCCCTGGGGTGGCCTGACCTTGAGCAAGTGGCAGCATTCAAAGACAATGCTGCTGATAGTGCAATTTCCTGCCTTGAATGCTCCACATTCCTGAGCTTTCACAGCAAGTGTTAATGTAAGGATTTATCCAGGACATGTACTGCACACCATGTGGTGATGGACTTGTGAAAATAAAGAGGGCAACTGGACACTCTGCTTGCAGTTGATTATTGCACAGTGGTGACAGCTGTCTCCCAGAAAAAGTTTTAAGCACGGCACTTTGTCAAAATTTCACTCCATAACATCTTTTCTCCACTCCATGAGGAAGTTTTGCTGTCTTCTGTCAGCCAATTCCACTTTATAAAAGTAAATGATGCATATATAAATATATTAAATAAATATATGTAGCTACATGTATAGAGAGACTGCTAACATTAAATAGAAGAGAGAATTATTAAAAGAAGAAAAGCACAGAGATCAGCGTCAGATATTTGTTCTAAAGTTTACTATACCTCTTAATAATTCACCAGACAAATTAACTTAATCTAAATTTGTTTCATCCTCTGTAAAATGGGGCTACTAATTTTCATTTCATAGGGTCATTGTGAGAATTCAATACAGGCATACATACACTCCACTTGATTCAGAATCCAGTTACATGCTAAAGCATCCAGTTAAATGTCCCACTGACATTAGTTTCCTCCTACCCAATTAACCCCATCTTCTTGGCTGGTGATTCAAGATGACTTTGCTGAAACCAAACTGGAACAACTTGCTTAAAACTGGCCTTTTGTGTAGTGACCACCCACACTCTTTTGTTCACTCCACTCCCCCGACCCGTGACCCAGTCTACTCACTATAGTTCATGGCATGGTGAGCCAAGCTCACAACGAAAGGGACATTTCCTACCTCTGAAAATAAGAGCACAGAACCAGCAGACTTCTGGTGCCTTTCATTTCCCATCTGTAAATTTCTCAAAATACTTTCCAGTAAGCAATCCTTTAGGGCTCCTGATGTGATTAATAATATTAAGTGGCTCCGTTGCCTTTAGTACTTCAGATAAAAATAGTCTTAAGAACATAAAGTAATTGAGTTATGAATGGGAGGGAGGCAGTTCGATCTGCCTTCTTTCTATTCATATGCATGCTAGAATCTCAGAGGGATTACAGGAATCAGTTGGTCATTCAGTAAGTGCAAGTTCTGCTTGAATCCAACAATGAGTGAACAGTGCTGCTATGAGTGAAATCCAACCTCATCTCTGCAATCAGGAGGTGTGGACTGCACTGGCTTCCTGGGAGTGCTTACAACACGACTCTCTGCTTCACGTTTGTCTGAAATTCTGTAGCTGTAAAATTGAATCTTAAAAGTGCAAGTATGAGTATAATTTTCTCTCTGCAAAGCCTATTTCAATATCACCCTATTGGGGTGGTTGTTTTCTAAAGATGTGATTTTTAAGCTGTCCAGTCCTGACAACTCTGCCTCACCACCCAAACACTGCAGGCTTCCACTGTCGTGTTCAGAGTCACATGCCCTTGTCTGAGTGCCCACTGTCCTCCCACTCCATGTCAGATGTTCCAGTCACCCTCTTATCAGCCTTCACAATCCTTCCTCTGCCTATTCAAGACACTGCAGAGATCTGGACCAGCTTCCTGTAATCTCGGAAGGAAAAGTTTCCCCCTATGAGTCTGGCTGTTTTGGGTAACTGATTTCCTCCTTTCTTCTCTCAAGAGTTCATATAGTTTCCTTTGCTCAGCCTGCTAACCCTCCTCCAAGAGTAAGGAGTCTCTCTAAGCCCCAGAATTTTATCCGGCTTCTCCTTTTCCTGCTGTTGGAGGGCAGGATTTCCTGAGCCAGGGATGTAAACAAAGATCAGGCACTGCTGGGCTGTACCCTGACCACACCTCACAGGAACCATCCTACTCTCTATACAACGCATTGTATTTATATCTGAGGCACTGAGGCTGGTCCCTATTTTGATATATTATTTCCTTCATTCTCCAAAGCTGAGCAAAATGGATAATCCTTCATGATCTGGTATGAGAGCCTCTATTCTCTCCCAGCTTTAATTTGAGGGTGATCTTTTTGCCTCAATCCCTAAACTGAAGGATTTTGTGAAAATTAAGGATAGATCAATAGTTAGAAAAGCAAAATGTTGTGTTAAATATAATATTTCGTCTGAAATATTTTCTGAATACACTAAATATTTAAAACATTGAACAATTTGAAAATACCTGAATTAGGGTACACTCTCTGATCCTTTTAATTTCTGGTGTAGGAGTATAAGTAGACACTTATAATCATTTAAAATATGTATTGCCTATATGAGAACACTTCTAAATAGTAACTAGAAAATGACTGTAGGGATAAGTCCATTTTAAACCTGGGAAGGTAACAATTACCAGTGGAAACCCAAAATGAAATACTAACTTTATCAGACATTCCAGCAGCAAGAAATCCAGTCCCTCTACTTCCTACTATTTCACTTCCAGGCCCCCCAGCTCCCCACCATCTATCCTGATATATTCTCAAGCACTTCCTGGGGCCTTCGGACTGCCTGCCCCGTGGAGAAGCACTCCAGCACTCACACCCTGGGAGCTCCCAAACACCATCTCTCCTTCAACAGCCAGTTCAGGGTAGAAGTCAGCCCACAGGTTCCTCCCTTTCTACCTTCTTGGGAAATTAATTTGGAAAAACTCACTGATCTCTCCTGTCCCTGGGTTTTGGTTAAGGAAAACATCTTCATCCAGACAGTTTTCCTTAACTTTGAATCTTTAAAAGAAAAGGAGTTGGAAATCTTGTAGGCATGTGGATAACTGCTATATGAATGATTCACTCTCTCACAGTAAACTTAAATTCTTATTAAAGTTTTGACTAATTCCAACCCAGTGAAGGGCCTACTGTGTTCCATACCGTGCACTCCCTGAAAGCAGTCTTCTTGACTTCTATGTCCAGTGTTTACAGCCCCTAGAGAAAAATGCATGTTCAGTAAATACTAGTTGGTTGGCTGTGGTGCCCAGAGGTCAGCTTCTCCTTCCAGGTGTCTGTGGGTTCCTCCAGCTCTCTGTTGGAGTCTCCCAACTAATCCAAACCTTTGCTTCTCTGAATTCACAAACTCATTTCTCACAGCTATTCCAAGTTCACCCATGTCCTTCAAAGCATGCTCCCCTGGAGGTCCTACATCTGTATCATTCTTTGCATGTGACCTAAGCAGACAGATGCTTACAGGTATCTCCTAAATCAATAAATATAAGCTCCTGGTTGACTGTGAAGGCAGCTTTTCCATGCATAGCCTTGTTACCCCTTCTTCATGTTAGATGCCCTATCTGAAGTAGACTAGATTGCACCAGCCCTAAGTGATGTCACTGAAGCCACCTTGCTCCTTGACCATCACAATTTTACTCCCCAGTCTCCATGCTGTTTGGGGCCACCTCCAGCCCAGCTTGCACTTCCTCTAGGCTAGTAAGAAAAAGTATCTCACTTGGCTTGGGGTTACCTATATTTCCAAAGATCTTCAACAAAATAAGAATGAAAAGTTCCTCTCAGTAAACTCAGAAGTTGAATTTGTATATGAACATTGTATTACTGTTGTGTATGGCTACCAGTAGCTTGAGAGAGAGTCCAGCCAACAGATAAACAGTGCTCAGATGTCCTTGGATTAAACTGACATAGATTCCAGGTCATTTGTTGGTATGAAGTCAGAGTCCAAATTGGGGACCATATTTCATACTAACATCTATTTGGTCAGTTAGGGTAATTTTGAATTGGTCTGTAGTCTAGCATAACCTCTGGAAAGTATTGTCCTTTCAATATCACAAGCACATAAGTAGCACTGCCAACTGTAAAATTATTTTAAAATAGAAAAGACACAGTTTCTGACTCCAAGAATTTCACAGGAAACACAGAGAGTGAAATCGTTTCAAAATAAGTTATTGTGTTCACTTATGACATTAAGAATAAAGAAAGAAAAACTAAAATAAAAAAATACAAATATTATTCATGCAATAATTAAAAAAACAGGTTTTTATATTGCTAAACATAAATAATTTTTTTAAATGCCACCCTACTAGTTCAGTGACCACTATGCTTTTGTCCATGAGAATATTTATTTCTGTTGTAGGAGTAAAGATTTTCTAACAATGAGCATAGTTTTGAACAATATAGCTTTGTCTCCACCTGCAGGAATGAAAAGACTGAGTTCTTTCTTGTTATTTGAAAATATGCAGGGTCTCTAATATCACCATTAAAAATATGAAGTATAATCAGTATTCAAGCTTTACTTCATATTCTTCTATAATAAAGTAATAATTGAGTCAAAACCGGTTCAATTAAAAGAAAGATAGCCCAACCAGTGTGGCTCAGTGGTTGAGCATCGATCCATGGGCCAAGAGATTGCTGGTTCATTTCCTGGTCAGGGCACATGCCTGGGTTTTGTGCTCAATCCCCATTGGGAGTGAGCAGGAGGCAGTCAATCGATGTGTCTCTCTCATCAATCTCTTTCTCTCTCTCTCTCTCTTCCTTTCTCTCTTAAAAACATATTTTAAAAAAGAAAGATAATTAATATGGACCACTATGTTCATTTATATAATTTCTTATTGAACTACAGCATAAATACGGAAAATTTCACAATCATTAATTTACATTTTGATAAACTATCACAAAGTAAAAGAGACTGGGTGCTATCATCCAGATCAAGAAACAGGACATCAGCAGCACCCTAGAAGCTCCCTTACAAACTGCACCTATTTGTAAAGCCAGGATTCAAAACTTAGCCTTTAATCTATCCATCTATACATCCCAAAAGAGAAAGGAAGCCTCCAGCTGCAGACAGATGCTTGCCCCCTAAGCATCCTGGCCCAGCAGCTGCCCCCTAAGAAGGCCATCACCAGCCTTGCTATGATGGAAAGAAGGCAGCAGCTCCCTGACGTCTGAAGGCTTCTGTCTCTTACCATGGCTCCAAAAGAGATCAGCTCATGCTCATGTTCAAGGATAAGTTTAGCAACATCTTCATTAAGCTAAGAGTCTATCATAAGGCTCAATCTAGATGAAAATAAAGCAGAGATTGAGGTTTGACTTCACCAAAACCTGTTTTTTGTATACTTCATACAAAATGTAGTAGTTAGGAAGGACTCTTGTTTGATCCAATCCAGATAAGAGTGGGGGTACCCACAGATTACACAATCAGCACCTCCAATATTCTATACCCACACCAGATAAGAAATTACATATGGCCCAAACTACAACTTCTAACTAAAATATAGCTGCATGCCCAGCTGGTATGGCTCAATGGTTGAGCATAGACCCATGCACCAGGAGGCCACCCGTTCAATTTTTGGTCAGGGCACATGCCCAGGTTGTGGGCCTGGTCCCCAGTAGGAGGCATGCAGGAGGCAGCCAGTTGATGTTCTCTCTCATCAGTGTTTCTATCTCTCTCTTCCTCTCCCTCTAAAAATCAATTAAGAAAAACATTTTTTTTAAACAAATCTGTATCTGATTTAGGTCATCTTAAGCTGCCTATTGCCCAGTGTCTTAAAATGATTATTTCACATAGTGTTTTCAGTTTTGTTTGTTTCAGACAAAAGAGTATATCCAGTCCCTGTTACTCTATCATGGCTGGAAGCAGAAATCTGAAGATTTACATGGTGGCAGTCCTCTGAGGGTTTCCATTTCTAGAAAATACAAAGCATTTGACTATTATGCTTTCAATATAATGGGTTCTGATTTTTTCTTTATGTGTGGTTGCTTGTTTTATAACCACAAAGTCTATAGTTATTTTCAGACTTAGATTTTGAAGCAGTTAACAACCCATCTCCCACTGATTCAGCCGGAGAAGAACAAAGCCACACTTGATGTTAGGAACCAAGCGAAAAGGAGACCAGAAGACAGGAAGTGTAAAAAGGAAATTATGAAACTTAACAAAATAGGACAGGCTCTATTTTCCTTCCAGTTTTTAAAGTATATGTTCAAATAGTTTGTTACACCATTTCTAATACTTGCTAAAATCACTGTAAAAATGTATTTGGACATTTGTCACTCAAAGAGTTAAAGCAGACTCCATAGGAGGGACTGAGGTTGGCTGGTGACCCTGCCGGGTATTTTTGGTAAAAGGAAAGTAACAATGTGTCTAGTACACAAATACTGTGGGTGCACTTCAGCGATTCAAACCCATGCAGAGAAAATGAGGGAATGGAGGCAGAGGAGGGATGGGGCTTAGAAAATGAATAAAAGGAGAAAATGGCCCCAAACTCTCTGCTATGGCTCTTCATGTGATGAATGCCTCCATTGTGTGAAGCTGTGAGTCAAAATAAGAAGGCCATTCAGCTCTTGCCGTCTGCCTCTGAAATATGAAATAGTTCTGTTCCAGCTGCTTAGCTTCTCACACTACAGAAGGTCCTCCTCATTAGTTACCACTTTTTTCTTGTGGTACAATTTCATTTCATAATTTTAGGGGGAAAATTAATTTCTTAAAACCTCTCTTCTCTAACCTCAAATGAATTTGCATGCTCCAGTGAATTGGGATGAATGTTTGGATCCAATTTTATGGTTACCACGAGTCCTCCAACCGTGAGTGTCCAATATTATGTGGGAGCAGCCCTTACCTCTTCTTCCCCTCTCTAAAACAGCTTCTCTCTGTGTCCCTGTTCCCACCCTGATCCTTCACTGCCATCTATTTTCCTTGGATGAGAGCCTCACAGTGAATAGGAAACATTTTGAAGAGGGGTTGTGAAAGAGATTTAGAGGCCAAATGAGGCCCTTGGAGGAAAATGAATTCAGAGTGGCTGATATAACTCAATAGCATTCAGTGTTGCAGAAAGTAATGAACATTTTACTTAGTAGCAGTTCATCTAGCGTTCCAGACTAATTGGAGACCATTTCCCAAGAAGAAAAGGAGGGCATGTGGTTCACAGCCTCCCATCTGTACACCGCACTGAGAGCCATCAGTTTTTCCCTGTGTAGACTTTTATGCAAGGAAAAGACTCTTATCTTTGTTTCCCTGTCTGATTGCTTGTGTGACATTCTTTCACAGGAATGACACAAGGGGAAATTAGGTGGTGTGTAATCCACTTTAAAAAGGTAAATTTTGCAATAAACTTATATGTTATAACTTGATCATGATATTCTGCATCCAAATATTCTCAGACCTCCCTAAGTAACTGAGTATATATAAAATATTACAATATTGATCCTGAAGCTGAGCCTTCTACCAAATTAGCTGAAAGTGTAATACCTTGAGAAACCATGGGGTCTCTTTTTTAATTTCTTTAAGAGTAATGTGAACCCCTGACCAGAAATAGCAATTTTCATGTGTTGTATTAAAATCTAAAAAGTTAAATAGAATGAAGTCTATAAATTACTTCTCCCCAGATACTGCCTTTGAATAGAAGGGACATTGCTTTCCGAGAGCTGTCAGCCACCAGGGCATGCATGGCAGAGGGCGACATTTATGCTTCCTTGTGGTCTTGCCTTTCATGGTGCCAGTCATTATGTTGCTTTACGCATTTAAATGCAAAGTTCTGAATTTTGAACTTATTTGGTTAGATTTCAGAGGTTGGAATATTTGCACACCCTATCATATTTCTTCTCTCTTTTTGGTCTTTGTTTGCTACTGTGAAGGCTGGAACTATGAGGAGTGGATAGTAATATTGGTTTCTAGTGCAAACCCAATGCATTTGTAAATAAAAAATTCAAAAGTCCTTATTTAACTTCTTGACATATGTTCTTAAAATAACACTGTGGCCTGGCCGGTGTGGCTCACTGGTAGAGCATCGACCCATGCACCAAGAGGTCATAGGTTCAATTCCTGGTCAGGGCACATGCCCAGGTTGTAGGCCCAATCCCCAGTGGGAGGCATGAAGGAGGCGGCCAACTAATGTTCTCCCTCATTGATGTTTCTATCTCTCTCTCCCCCTCTCCCTTCTTCTATCTCTAAAATCAATAAAGAAAAAATATTTTAAAATAAATAAATAAAATAAAATGACACTGTGAATTTTGACTGCAGCAAATAGCAATTAATCTAAGATCCTACATGGGTTAACATTCTATTAATTTCTCAGAGAATGTTTTCCAATTCAGGATCTTGCTGATAGTTGGTACCTAATAAATATTTATTAATCTTATTTAATCTGAGATAATACCTCCAAGGTCTATTTGGTGGACAGGTTCTTGAACATTCCTGCCAGGTTTGTTCCTAATAGCTCAATTCTCAGAGGTGAAATTGAAGTGAATGATTTTGAATGATTTCTGACCCTGGATTTCTTTCTTATGATGTTGGAGACACAGCTTTTTGAGGTGGCTTCAGGACAGAGACTGGAGAGGCCCTTGCTCAATGAAGCCTCCCTAAGAAGCTAAAAGAATCTATTCAAGGGTTCTTGGATAGCTCCTGATGGCTCAGCTGAGGTTTATACCTCTGATTTCATCAGAACCCCTAAATGCCTTTTGATCTTATTCATCTCTATGCCACAGAACCTGAAAAGTCACAAAGTCTGGCTGGCATCTTTGCAGACCACTTCCTCTTGTGAGAAAAAAATAAGGAGCTTTTATAGCAAAGAAGAAAACACACTGCCTGTCCTGCATCCCCAGCCTAGGCAAGAACAGTATCCAAGTTCATCAAGGCCCAACAGGAGGTTGTGAAGATAACTCTGTTGTAGGAATGATCAGCATAATCAGCCAGCATACATTGTTCTTACCTCAAATTTAGCTCCATCATAAGCCAAGAGGTCTGGTATAGACTTAGTAATCAGCATAACAATTGTTAATACTTTCTGAGTGGCCATCACATATCCTGCACTATTTTAAGGTCTTTGCAATAATTCATTTCTATGTTGCTGATGAAGACACTGGAGCACAGATATTTAAAATAAAATTCCCAAGGTTAACACAGTGCAATGGTGTAAATTGTATGCACAGTTCATGAAACTCTTCTCTTCAAAAAGTGGAGTACAAATCTCCTCCTCCCTTGACTGAATTCTAATTAATAGAATGAGGTAGAAGTGATAGCATCTGCTTCCTCAGTTGGGATAAAAGACATTGCCCCTTCTTCCTGGCTTTCTGTTGGATTGCTCACTCTGGGGGAAGCCAGTCATCATGTCTTGAGGACTCTCAGGCAGCTTGTAGAGAGGCTTACATGGGAAGACCAACAAGCAGCACCATGTGCCCCCCATGTAAGTCAGCCACCCTGGAAGTGGGTCCTCCTTTTCTCTTCAAGCCTGCAGATAAAAGTATCCTCATGATACACCCTGAGCCAGCTAAGCGACTTCTAAATCTGACCTACAGAAACTATGGGATAATAAATGTTCATTGTTTTGAACTGCTAGGTTTGGGGTAATTTGTTATGTATCAATAGATGGCTAATACAACATAGCTTCTAAGTGTCAGAGCCAAGGTATCAACCCAGGGGTCTGAAGGCAGAGCCCAATTTTCCACTATACAATTCTTCCTCCACTGACAAAAATAATATTATTTAATGAGCTCAGATTCTTTTTTAGAAAAAAAAAAAAAGTGTTCACTAATTGCAAGGACTATTTGATTCAAGCTGCAGAAAATTCTGATGTGATTTTAGACACTTACAAAGACATTGATGGCAATACACACATTAGCACACAGTCACTCCTTGCCTTGGGTGTTCTGAATGAATGAATGTTGGTCAAGATTTTTTGCCTATCCAAATTTTTCTAGACTCCAGGCAGACAGTACCTTTCTTTTAGCACATTACTTTAGACAAGTCTGTTACAATATCATTAATCAGAGTACAGCTTCTTTTTAATGACATTGCTATCCTGAGAATACACCATAATCACCTTAATCAAATTGGATATGTATCAAATCTATCAACCTATCATGTATGAGCCCTCTTTTATAATCTGTCACTTTCAGGCTGGGAGGAAACAAAAACATCTCATCTCTTAGATAGACTCACTTCTGCAAGTAGCTATTTTCTATGATGCGTCGATGAGGACTGCTTAACTCTCAGAAGGCTGGCTCTGCTGCCACCCTGTTGATACAATAAATGTTAATGTTTATAGTGCCAGGCTTTGCACAGAGTGGATGTTTGCACTGGTGATTCTTCTTGTGTCTTTCCCATCACTCCCCACATATGCTACTAAGAAAAAGTTAGTCTTCCTCAGAAACTGTTAGAAATGTGTCAGTAAATAACCATCATTTGACATAACCCCGCATGTTGCATTAAACACATGTTCCCCACTACCCACATTTCAGTTTCAAGGTACCTAGAATATCCATTCAGAGACCCAGAAGGTACTTGGTAAGTAACTTAATAATTACTTAGAGTCAAGGGAGACAGATGGCCTTAAAGATATTCCAACCAGGATGAGCTAAACTGACCCAGGATTCCCAACACTCATCATCTCACATCTGGAGAGTTGCCACAGTCACAATCTCTTGACTTCCACCCCTGTATATTTTCTACATAGCAGCCATGTCAATCCTCTGCTTAATACCCAGAACAAAACCCAAGTTTCCCACCAGTAATAGAACTCTCCACAATCTGACCCTGGCCTAGCTTACTTCCCAACAATCCTCATGCTTTTCAACTTAATAACTCTGAATCTATAAAATTTCATGCACAACCACCTTCTCCAACTGCAACCCGCTTTATATTTCCTTTAAGAGTTGGCCTAGATTTTATCTCATCCGGAATATCATCCTTCCACCCACACCTGACCTCTGCCCTTGAGCCTTCCTCTCCACTCCTAGAGTGGACCCTCATTCTCCATGTTCCAAAAATACTCTGACCATAGCCCAATGCATTCAGTATGCTATGTTGACATTACCTGTTTGAATGTTTGTCTTCCTCAACACAGTAAAAGCTCCTTGACAACAATTACAGAATCACATTTAACTTTGCATTCCTGGTATCTGGTACATAGTAGGTGCTCAATAAATGAGGTAATATATACAAAGCATATAGCTCAACATAGTAAGTGATCCATTCATGTTGTGATTATTAATTTGTTGAATAAAATAAATGATTACTGCTCACTTATCCACAAGCAAAAATGTGTTTGCTTTCTTCCTGGCATAATCTAAAGAGAGGAAGTCTCAATGAAAAGAAAATAAACAGAAACCACACATAGAAAACAATGAAGAGTCTAAAGACACTAAAGATAAGCAATTAAATAAGTTAAATAAACAAGATTAATTAGAAAATTAAAGCAAGGGGAATTTGACAAATTTTCCTAGCAGACTAGATAGTTTCTACTAAGAAAATGACTTTGAGGAAAGTGGTAAATTCCCTATAACCTGAGTCACTAAAAACTAGAACACACCGAGGGCATGGTGGCAAGGATTCTCAGCACCGACTCTGCCCCTGGGGCCACAGCAGCCTCTCTCAGGCCTGCCTGCCTGCTTTCCTACAGAGGTCAAGCATGCCTGGTAGGTATCTTAGAACTTTAAACATGGAAAAGACCTGCTTTTAGGGGATAATGCTGAGGAACACTATGGAATCTTGGAATATAACCAGTCAGATCTCTGCAGCAATGACAAAGAAGACGATAAAGAGATGATCTGGGGTAAAACTGAAGATGATTTGTAAGAGAAGATGAAAATAAGTGATCTGCCCACCTCACTTTTTGCTTTCAGTGTCCATGAAGCAGTGTTTGAGGAGCAAGAGTAGAATAAATTTAAAACACTTTTCAGCATCTATGACAGGGGTGAGAACATCTGGCCCAAAAACTAATTTGGTCTGGTTCTGCCAGGCAACCTCAGGAAGAACTAAAAATTCAATAAATCTAGGAGTTTTTTCATAGCAACATATTAAGTGAATCATAATAATAACATACATTTTGAGGATCAAGCAAGGAACATCCTTTACGGGGTAGACAAGACACATACAAGTATTTGACGGGACAGACATGTATACTTCTCATCCGCTGCTCACAGCTCACTTGCCTGTATTGTGGTGACTCAGAGGACAGTCAGTGCTAGGCAGGCTGGGAGGGTACACGTTGTGAAAGTGTTAACACACCGAGCCGAAACTACAGCAATTCAGTGATGATGAGACAAGATACAGTAAGATGATTCCTCATAACATTGATAACCTTGCCTCGATGATTGATGACAATGTTATCGACTTCTCTGTCGACACAGATGATAACTCCAATCCAACATTTATCCACATGCCCACGATCAACAATTCTGGCAAAAAAAAATTTGAATCTCAGATGAAGATTAAAGAAATTACAGTACACAGAAAAGACCTCAAGAGTCAATGATGCAAATGTTGGACATGTTCCAAATTCAGGATGCAGGATTGGAACAGTGATCAAAGCAATATAATTGCATCGCTAGAGACACACACACTGGATAGTTTTTAAAACTTAGTGGTGTGACATCCTACAAATGGTTACTACAAAGAAAAGAAAAGTTGAAAAGATATTATAAAAACACTGAAAGATTCAACAGGACATTTCCAATTTTTCTCTCTGGGTTGTGACAAGACAACGGACATAGCAAATACTGCCCAACTGGCCATTTTCATTCATGGGATAATTGCATAGTTTGACACGAGAGAGGAACAACTGTCACTGGAAGCCATGGATATCCCTGTAGGAGGTGAGGACTTGTTTGAGCTAATATTTTAAAAGTTAAGTAGCCTTGCTACAAACAGAGCTCTAGCCATGGATGACTTGCAAAAAGGGTTCATTGCACTTGTCAAGAAAGAACTGAATCATCTCAGTCTTGAACCATGTGATTTAATTATATTTCACTGCATCAGACACCAAGAAAGTCTCTGTGCACAGTCATTGTGGCTCAACAATGCAATGTCAACAGTAGTGTCATGCATAAATTTTGTCAAAAGGAGAGGATATAATAGCCGCCATTTTAAGGAGTTACTGAATGATCTTGACTCTGAGCACCATGATCTTATTTATCACTGTGAAGTGCGGTGGCTGAGTTGTGGGAACATGCTCATGAGATTTTACGAACTGCAGGATGAAGTCAAGCAGTTTATGGAGATGAAGGGAAACCCTGTCAGGGAACTCAATGACAGCAAGTGGCTGTGTGACTTAGTGTTCATAGTGGACACTACCAAGTACCTCTCAGAACTGAACGTCAAGCTACAGGGCCCCACCCAGCTTCTCAGCTCCCTGCTTTCAAATGTCAAATCATTTGAAGCTAAATTAAGGCTGTGGAAAGTGCAACTTGAAAGGAGTAATAAGGTGCATTTCCCCACTCTGGAAGGACAAAAGTCTTCAATGACACTTGAATGTGCTGGTGAATGTGTGAAACTAATTGAGGCATTTTATGAAAGATTCAAAGACATGAAAAATAAGCAAATAAAAATGAACATCTTGAATGATGTAATTCAGTATAGAACCAACTGATGTGTCTGATAACCTACAACACGGAATCATTCAGCTGCAAAGTGATGATGAGCTGAAAGCAAGATACAACCACCTCACACTGCTTCAGGTCTATAAACATTCAATGAGCAAAGATGAATTTCCCACTCTGAGGAGACATGTGTTGAAACATGCATCTGTGTTTGAAACAACTTATTGCTGCGAGCAGTTCTGTTCAAAACTTACCAACGCAAAGAGTTGACTGTGCTCCAGACTGACCAATGCTAACCTGGAAAAGCAGTTGTGAGTAGCAACATCATCAACACCAGCTGGCATCACAGCCTCACCACAGAGAAGCAGTTCCAGCCATAACATTAGGGATGAGTTAATTAAATGTTTGACCAAATACAGCAGGCTAATTTTTAAGTTGATAATTTTGTATGGCCTTCAAATTATGTTAAAAATATCCAAATAGCCCTTGGCAGAAAAAAGGTTCCCCACCCCTGATCTATGATGACCAGGTTACATTTCAGTTGTTTAAAAGCTTTAGAAGAGTCAGAATAAATTTAGCGAGCCTAAAGCAGCAGTGAGAGTGTGAACAGAACACCATAAGGTTGACTTCAGCATGGAGAAGAAGAAGCTGTATTTGCACAGGTTCAGATGTCCAATGAAACACCAGACAGATCGTGTCTGCCATGCTCCAGCTGTCAATCAGTTCCTTATCTCTCCTCCAGCATCTCCTCAGTGGGGTGGAAGCAGGGTGAAGATGCCATGCTTGTTATAAGTTACGATTTACTCTGTGCTATTTCCAAATTGGCACCAGGAGAGAAATATGAGAGGAACTGAGTCGACACCCAGTGTGGTGATTTACATCTATAAAAATAAAACTGTTATTGGAGAAAAATGTGGGTGGTTCGAGTGGGAGTGGAGTTCTTGGGGTACCATTGGCATAGGCATTTCTGGAGGTCCCCATGGGAAGATGAGATATGATAGAAAGCTTTATTTTAAAGAAATTACATTCTTGGGTTTCCAAAGTCTCATTTCCCTTAGTCCAGTTATAGAAGTACTGTGGCTGGAGTTTCAGTAAATCTGGAAGCAAAGTCAGAGTCTAGAGTTTTCTTTCCATGTTGGAGCCAGATCCCGTTCAGCATCAGGCTAGTTACAGTCCATTAGTCCATTGTGTGCAGGGTCCACATGGCTGTGGGTCACAGGGGCAAATAAAAGAGAATCAAGAGAGCACGCCCCCTGCAGCAAGAATCCCAAGAGCATAAGAGGAACAAACAGAGTGAATTCTTTTGTTTAGGGGATAAAATATCCCAAATTTTGTGCCCCACAGGGGCCATACCCATTCTGGTCAATAACCTGGTCCCAGATGTGATTGACAGCAAGCACCTTTGCTAGTACCCCCAAGATTACTGGGCATGCATCTACCTTCCCTTTGCTCCTTTCCTGTTATTAATAACTGAGTTCATTACAATGGAACTGAAGAGGAAGAAGAAACCAAAAAACCAACAGAAAATTACCCAGACAGGGTGTCAGGAACTTCTCATCACAGCACTGAGTAAGCCCCAAACCTTGTTTGCCAGGTAAGAGGCACCTGCCATCCTGGGCCTCCGTAGGAGACTGGTGCTCCCACTTGCTAATGCATTGTTGCTAATGGTGTAATGGAAGGGGGAGGAGAGGAGATGCAGTGTGATCACCATACCTGTACTATGGACTTGGTAATAAGGAGTAGGGCTAATTTTACCTGGTCAAGATTTCAACTGATATTCTCAACTGCACTTTAAAGGATTTTAGCCCCCAACACGTGGCATCTCAACCATTTTTAAACAGAAGCAAATTAGGAAAATGGCTCTCTCCAACAATGTTTATTTTCCTGACTCCGTGTAGCATTGGGTACCCAAAACCTAAAACTATAGTTACTGAGTGCAGTACCATTTTTATGAATTCAAAAAGAGTCGTACAATTTTAATAACCTAGTATGGGTATTTTTGTGCTAGTATAATACCTTCTAACTAAAACTCCTGATCAAAGTTCATTGTTATTCAATATATATGAAAATTTTGCATGAAAAGAAACTGAAATATAGACTAATTCTTAGAAAATCACTTTGTCTTTCAAGTATGTTTTTCTTTAGCTCTGGGAAAGAGATGTTATATTCACTTAGATTATCAGAATCAAAAAGCACAAATCTGTGTGCACCCATTCTCTTACTTGAAATTTCGAGGAAAGGGATGCACATGCTGCTGTCCTCCTGTGCCGTCACTCACAGAGAAAAAACTACTACTGTGGAAGGGGGACATGTGGCAAGTGAGCTTTACTGATTATGACTAGGTGACTACTGCACTCTGCCATTTGTGACCATGTTGTGACCTGTAGCTTACTAAGATGTCTTCAGTCCCCAGTTGAGTTTTTCTATGCCATACATACTTGTGTGTGTCATTTGTAGACTTTGTTGTTCTTGTTTTTAACCCTCATCTGAGGATATTTTTCCATTTATCTTAAAATAGAGTGGGAGGGATGGAGGGAAAGAGAGAGAGACACACACATTGACTGGTTGCCTCCTGCACAAATCCAACCAGGGCCAGGGACTGAATTACAATTGAGGTACATGCCCTTGACTGGAACTGAACCCAAGACTCTTTGATCTGAGAGATGACACTCTAACTGCTGAGCCCTTGACTGGAATTGAACCCAAGACTCTTTGATCTGAGAGACAACACTCTAACTGCTGAGCCAGGGCTCATTTGTAGACTTTTTATTAGAAAAGGTAATGATATGATTTTATGAAGAACATCTTAACATTGTCTATTTAAATGTTTTCATCTTGCTTTGAGAGAAAAGGCACACATACTCCATTTCGATGCATTAGGGAAAGATGGGGGAGATTATGTTTTAGAGTGTATAGTTGAATCTCCTAAGTAGAAGCACACACTTTTTTTTTTTTTTTTTTTTTTTTAATGATTTGGGATCTATTCAGACATTGAAGTACTTTTGATAGAAAAGTTCCATAACTAAGAATGCTTTGTATTTGGTCTGGTGGCTTTGCTGATTTTCTGCTCACACTGCTGTTTTCTTTGTATGGCAAATGTCTGGAGCACCTGTGTATATACGAAGGGCTTGCACATATGAGTTTGGACTAAGAAACAAAGAGAAAAATGTAGAAATTCAGGCCATGGTGTCTGTACATTTTTTGGTAACATGTTTTTGTGGTTTAGATGTTCTTATTATGATATAATTTATTTCTGAGGACTTACATTATATTGCAAAAAAAGGAGTTTTTCTTCTTGCCCTCTGAAAATACTCTGAAGTGACAAAGTCTTCTATTTGTATATACCTACTAAGTCTCAATAGAAATTCAGTTAACAATAAATTTATTAAATTTAGATAATCATTTGGCAATTTAACTGATAGCCATTAAATTCAGCATTTGCCAGTTTAATCTCATGCTGTTGTACTAACTTGGCCTTGCAGAATGGACCCTGTAAGCCAAGAAATCTATGTACTTTCAACAGTTGGGGATTTTAAAATTTCCTTTTAGGTAATAGCTATTCACTGTGATTTTCTAAGTGATGAAAACCCATGATGTTTTATTATTTGGCTTCGCTTTCATTTTCTACCTTCCAATTAAATAATATGCTATCCCTAACATAAAACTTATTTTAAAGGTCAAGCAGTTCAAACTACTTTTTAAAATTTTTTCAGAGCATTGAATACATTGAAAAAATAAACTAAACCAGTCATATCAGTTAATGGTGTACATTAGTACACAGTCAGGTACTGGCTAAGTTACTGCTTTATTGTTTTTTTAATCTTTAATTTTTCTGATTCATAAAATATTCATAGAAGGCTGTACAACACTAGTAAAATCTTTTCCCATTTGTCAGTCTACATTTTTTCTGAGGAAAAAAAGCACAGTATTAATATCTACTTAATTGACATTACCAAGCAAGTAGATTGTGCAAGCTCAGAGCGGCTAATACGTACTTAACAATAACACTGAAAAGATAGAGACAGGCATTTTATTGCAAACTTTTGAACACAACCTACTTATTTTGATTAGGTCTATGTTGGAAAAAATTCTTGGGGCACATTGTTACTGGGTGTTCATTGATTTATTCTTTGATTAAAATTGTTCAGAAAACATTTTCTTAAAATAACAACCATGCATGACACACAAGTTGTACTTTATTTCTCTTGCTCCCTCATTGTCTCTCTTCCTCCTGCTTCTTCCTCTGCTCCATTTTTTCATCACATCCTTCTTAGAAACAAAGCCAGAAATTAGGATAAAAGAACTGATATTATTATTTTATAGTTGTTTTATTTAGCTTTTTAAATATAGTCATATTTTTCCAATTCTTTGTTGATCAGAATTTTGCTGAAAAACCATTTTTCAGAATTATCTCTAAAAGAGTGTTTTAGATTATTTCTAGGTTTCACTTTAGCTGGCATTTGGATGCTTTATCTTGTTTTGATATATTAAAATGTAATACTACATAAAATTAACTCAGTTTTAGGGTTTCTGAGACACTTGATCATGATCTTAGAATGTTAGAAGTGATTTGGAACAGGGAGCGTCCAGTACAACCCTTTCAGAGCTAATGAGTCAAAACCAAGGCAGAACCCCAATGTCCTCATTCTTTGTCCAGAACGTTCCCCATTGTAACCAGGATTAAGTGAATAGTGAAAATTTATGTGTGTTTTTTTCTTCTTTTTCTCCAATCTAAATTTCAGCAATATAACTATAATAAAAATAATAATAACTAACATCTAATGAATGCTTATTTTGTGTCCTGCATTATTCTACACGTTTTATGTGCTTAATTATGACTCACAGAACCATTATCCCCACCTTACAGAAAATTGAGGCACAAAAAGACTATATTACTTTCCCGGGGTAACCTACCTTAGATAACATATGATGAGACAGGATGGGACTCTAAGCCTGATAATCCAGCGGCCTCTCAGCAAAGTAGAATTCTTCCAGGGCTGGGAAAGCAATGGAAATAGCTGTTTCCCCTGTATGAGTTTTTATTTTTTATTAATATCAATGTCATTGTTCAGCTTTTATTTTTATTTATTTTTTTATTTTTACAGATAGAGTGGGAGGGAGAGAGAGGGAGAGAGAGAGAGAGAGAAACATCGACGTGAAAGGGACACATCGAGTGGCTGCCACCCGCACGACCAACCAGGGCCGGGGACAAACTGCAACTGAAGTACGTGCCCTTAGCGGGAACCGAACCCGGGTCTCTCCAGACCGCAGGCCAACGCTCTAACTGCTGAGCCAAACCGGCCAGGGCCATTGTTCAGCTTTTAATAGCCCCTATTTTATATAATCATTAATAATGAATTTGCAATCTCCCTCAGAATTTTCTGAATATAATGACATTGATTTTTCAATGTTGTGAAAATATGAACTTTGTATCTTTGTAAACTACCTAGATGTAAAAATATTTAAAAGTCTGCCCCAAATGACTGATAAAAGTAAAATAATTATAAACAAGAAGATTTACAAAAGAATCAGGAATCAGAAGTGAAAAATTTTTTCTTAAAATCCAAAACCACAAGTCAAATAGAAGAGCTTCTGCGCATCATAGAAGTTGAACCAAACACTAAATCTAGTTCTCAGATTTTTCAAAACAATATTTAATGAGTATCTTCTATTCTGTGCTAAACACCAGAAATAATTTGCCTAATAATTTATTTAAAAAAAAAAATGCCCCTGGCCGGTTGGGTTCAACGGTTAGAGCATCAGCCTGCGGTTCAGAGAGACTCGGGTTCAGTTCCCACTAAGAACACGTACCTCAGTTGCAGTTTGTCCCCAGCCCTGGTTGGATTGTGTGGGAGGCAGCCACTCGATGTGTCCTTTTTATATCAATGTTTTTCTCTTTCTCTCTCTTCCACTCTCTCCCTCTCACTCTATCTGAACAAAAAATGGAAAAATGTCCTCCGGTGAGGATAAAAAAAAATGGCTTTCACCCAAATGGTGTGGCTCAATGGATTGAGCATCAACCCATGTACTAAGAGGTCACTGATTTGATTCCTGGTCAGGACATATGCCCAGGCTGTGGGTCCAATCCCCAGTGGGGGGCATGCAGGAGGCAGCCAATCAATGTTCTCTCTGATCGATGTTTCTATCTCTCTCTCCCTTCCTTTCTCTCTAAAATCCTCAATAAGTAAAGAAAAAATATTAAAAAATAAAAATAAATTCAGACAATCTTCAATATAGAGTTTCTACTTTGTTTTCCTTCTGTTCTAATCAAATCAGAAGTAAGAACAGATTATCAGCTTCTAATAATTCAAAATTATGGTGTCCTGGCCCTTCATTATTAGTAGAAAATGTATAAATGGTATAAATCTCTACGTATCAGAAGTCTAACAGACAATCTCCAGTGTTCAAGGCTCTCACTTTTGGGGGAATTTAGATCACATGAAGATTGCTTCCTTCAGTCCTGGGAGACCATTTGGAAAGTGTTCATTGCTGCTTCAATCTAGCCCTAAGCTTCTTCCCAAGAAATAAGTACAGCTGATCCTTGAACAACATGAGTTTGAACTGTACAGGGCCACTTATTGCGGATTTTTTTCAGTCAATACATGGGTATGGTAATGTATTCGCTCTTTGTAATGATTTTCTTAATAACTTTTTCTTTAGCTTACTTTATTGTAAGAACACAGTACATAATAAATATAACATATAAAATGTGTTAATCCATTGTTTATGTTATCGGTAAGGTATCTGGTCAACAGCAGGCTATTAGTAGTTAAGTTTGGGTGAGTTAAAAGTTATACATGGATTTTTAACTGTGCAGTGGGTCAGTGTCCCTAACTCCTGCATTGTTCAGGGGTCAACTGTATATGTAAATATCTCAAATAAGCTGTACTCAAGAAAGATCAGTCTCCTTCCTCCGGTTGCCTTGGAGATGGGTTTGCTATTTTTCCCTTCCTGCTGTTAGGATGGAGGGAGAGGGGAGAGGTAAGAAGAACACAGAGTGGATGGAACTGCCTTTAATCCCTGCTTTGCCACTGGGGAAAGTGCCTCAACCTCTCAGACCCTTTTGATTTTCATCCGAAAAACAGCAATGCCAATGTCTGCCTTGTTGTGCTGGTGTGCCAATAAGACCTAAGATATACAAAGTGCCTAGCCACAGATGAGTGATCCTAAAGGACAGTTGTATAGAAGGGAGATAGCCCCTGTGACAATGACAGGAGTGAGGTGGTGACAGATAGACAGTGCTCTGCAGCAAGAATCTCTATAGCTAGAGCACTTGGATGCTTTGGGAAACCCTTTGTTTCTTCAACAGAGACTTTTTTTTTTTCTAAAGAGATCAGAAGGTGAATCTGGTACTTCTTTACCAGCCTGGTGCCAGGGAGTAACTTTAGGCAAGTCTATTTCACATGTTTATTGAGAACACCTATGACTTTTAACAACTGAGTCAGTTTAATATTCAGGGGCTGGCGTACCTGCAAAGAACACGAAGGCCCAGTTCCTCCCCTCAAACAAAGCAGAGCTGAGAAAACAAGGACTAGAAGCTCCCTGGTGGCAGAAATCATGTCTATAAGGAAAGAAAGGGCCGGTGAGGTGAAATTTATGAATTTACTCTCTCGAGGGAGCTAAATCGGAGTGAAATCATGACTGTCCTCCTGCACCAGTGCACCTTCCTCAGCTCCATGCTGCAGGGTCCAGTCACAAGCTTACTGTGATGGTCGAGTCAAAGGACAGGGCAGCAGGACAGGCTCTCACTGGGGAGACCTGGGGAAAGGCTGAGGCTCATCCTCACACTGTCGCTCCATCTGGGTACCTCTGGAACAAACACATCTGGCTTATCTTATCTGACATCAATGCAGGGTGCAAAGAAGAGCTTGGAAATCTTGCAGTATGACTTGAGTGGGGCAAGTGCCTTATGGTATTTGTGGGAAATAAACCAGAAAGACTGTTGAATCAGCTGCCTGCTGAGTGATATTCTAAGGATCGGCCCTGAGTTGTTGGGAATGGGGTGCTGCTCACCCATGAGCCCTACTGACCCCGAGCCGCAGCAGCACTTCCGCCTTGCTCACCGTGTGGGTGGTGGACACGTGCTGAGCCTCGCCTGTGCCTGCAACAATTAGAACCGCCGCAACTTCACGTGGGAGCATTTATTGAGGGACATCTCACCCTTGAGCCCCAGCGAGTGCAGGATTTTTTTTTTTTTTTAGTAAAAGTGAATACTAAAATGATGGTTAATATTATCAAGCAAGATCTTGTAGGCAGTGGAAAGTCTCATGAAAAAGCCTTCCAGCAATCAAGCATACGACAATTACATATTTCACTTGTTACTAAACTTTTCAGTAATTCACTTGATTGGCAGAAATGAAAGCCTGTGATCTTAAGCCTTTTTCATTATGAATATATAAGAATCACATAATTCTTGAACTGTTCCCCTCAAAGCAAACATAACAGGGAACTTAATTCAGTATTATGTCTAATGGCTAACGTCACCTCTGGAGAGACAAATGGATTTCTTTTTATTTATTTATGTATCTTTATTTATATTAATTTTACTATAATTTTTTTATCCTCGCCGGAGGACATTTTTTCTATTTTTTGTTCAGATAGAGTGGGAGGGAGAGAGAGGAAGAGAAACATCGACGTGAAAGGGACACATCGAGTGGCTGCCACCCACACGACCCAATCAGGACCAGGGACAAACTGCAACCGAGGTACATACCCTTAGCGGGAACCGAACCCGGGTCTCTCAGGACCGCAGGCTGACACTCCAACTGCTGAACCAAACCGGTCAGGGCTATAATTTTTTAATGTTGACATAATTGAAGGTGCCCTACATTTCCCCACCCTTTGCCAACCTCCATTCACCCCCACCACCCCATCCCTTGGCCTTCACCAAACTATTGTTTGTGTCCATGGGGTATGCATTTTTTCTTTAGCTAACCTCTTCATCTTCTTTATCCAGTCACCCCTAACCCCCACCCCTCAGCCACCAGCCAGTCTGTTCCATGTATCCATGTTTCCAGTTCCATTTTGTCCATCAGTATATTTTGTTCATTACAGTCCACATATTAGTGAGATTGTATGGTATTTGTCTTTTTCTGAGGGATAATTGCCTTAGCCTAATACTCTGCAGGTCCATCTATGCTGTTGCAAAGGGTAAAAGTTCCTTCATTTTTATAGCTGCATAGTATTTCATTGTGTAAATATATCATAGCTTTTGTTAAAAAAAAATCTTTATTGTTGAAAGTATTACAGATTTCCCTACTTTTTTCCCCATTGACCCCTCCTCTGCACTTCCACACCTCTCCCCATTTTCCCCACACTGTTATCTGTATCCATTGGTTATGCATACATGCATATAAGTTCTTAGGTTTATCTCTTCCTGTCCTTCTCCTTCCTTCACTCTGAGGTTTGTCACTCTGTTACCTGTTTCTGTCTCTGGGTATGTTTTGCTTGTCAGTTTATTTTGTTCATTAAATTCCACATATAAGTGAGATAATATACTTATTTTTCTCTGACTGGCTTCTTTTGCTTAGCATGATACTTTCCAGGTTGCCCCATGCTACCTCAGAATATAAGAGATCCTTCTTTATTACAACTACATAGTATTACACTGTGTAAATGTACCACACCTTTTTTATTCACTGAGGGATTCCTGAGTTGATTCTATAGCTTGGCTATTGTAAATAGCACTGCTATAAACATTGGGGTGTGTATATTCTTTACGAATGGTGCTTCAGGATTCTTAGGATATATTCCTAGAAGTGGTACCACTGGGTCAAATGGCAGTTTCATTTTTAATTTTTTGAGAAAATTCCACATTGTTTTCCATAGTGGCTGCACCAGTCTGCATTCCCACCAGCAGTGTACTAGAGTCCCCTTTTCTCCACACCCTTGCCAGCACTTGTTTGATGATTTGTTGATGGCAGCCATTCAGGCAGGTGTGAGGTTATAACTCATTGTTGTTTTAATTTGCATCTCTCTGATGATTAGAGACATTGATCATTTTTTTCATATGTCACTTGGCTATTTGTATGTCCTCTTTGGAGAAGTGTCTGCTCAGGTCCTCTGCCCATTTTTAATTACATTGTTTGTCTTCTTTTTGTTTAGTTGTATGAGTACTCCATACATTTTGGAAATTAACCCCTTATTCAATGTATCATTGGCTATTATGTTCTCCCATACAATGGGTTCCTTTTTCATTTTGATGTTGATTTCTTTTGCAGTGCAGAAGGTTTTTAGATTGATGTAGTCCCATTTGTTTATTTTTTCCTTTTTCTCTTGCCCTAGGTAATGTATTGATAAAAATTCTGCTATGTGAGATGTCTGAGATTTTATTGCCTATAGTTTCTTCTAGGATTTTTATGGTTTCATGGCTTACATTTAACTCTTTTAACCATTTTGAGTTTATTCTTGTGTATGGTATAACTTGGTGGTTTAATTTCATTTTTTTGCATGTGCCTGTCCAATTTTCCCAACTCCATTTATTGAAGAGACTATCTTTACTCCATTTTATGCTCTTGCCTCCTTTGTCAAATATTAATTGACCATAATGGCTTGGGTCAACTTTGGTGTTCTCTGTTCTGTTCCATTGATCTATATGCCTATTCATGTGACAGTACCAGGTTGTTTTGATTACAATGGCTTTGTAGTATAATTTGATAACTGGTATTGTGATCCCTCCTACTTTGTTCTTCTTTCTTCAGATTGCTGTGGCAGGTATTCAAGCCTGCCAAAATCTCCCTGTGGATGTACTGCTTGTGAAGCTTATTGGGACCTGCTTTGTTGTTGACTGAAGCTGGCCACTGGGTTTATTGGTTTGAGGCCTCTTCAGAGGGTCTCTGGTGCAGATGCTATTTGTGACTGGCCCTGAGTACCATGTTTGGAGCTATCAGCAATATGCCGCTTATGGCTCCCTCTTCTGGGGCTGGGTGCATATGGAAAGGATCAAGTTGAACACCAAGGTCTACTTTTACGAGCCCTGAGCAGAGGAGTAGGTCATGCAAACTCAAAGCACCCAAGGATCCGCCTCTTCCTGAATGCTAACTGTTAATCTCAGTCACTTAATGAGCCTCAGGTTGTAGTCCTTAGCCAAGTATAAACTCCACAGGGTGGGGTGAGACAATTTCCAATGAGTGCGGCAGCTGCTTCACCCCCAGGCTATACCTGCATTGAAGGGAAAAACTCTGCCTGAGAAGCCTTCTGCAGTGTTGGGGAATGACTCAGCACAGAGATCCTGGTAGCTGCCTTCCCAGCTCTCTCCATAGAGCCACCAACCCAGATTTTTCTCACACAGCTTTAGTCCACTATGCCCTCCCTCTGCCAGAGCCCAAGGTGAATGGCTGGAAGCAAAGTGTAGTTCATTGCCCCTTTAAGATGGTGCCTGTGTTTCTAGCCATCTCTCCCTGCCAGACAGAATCCCCAGTGATTTTCACAGCCAGATGTTATGTGGGCACCTTTTCTGGTTCTGTTATTCTGGGCAGGAGGGCCCAGCTTGGGGTTTAGACCGCAGACTTCTCAGGCGGAACCGCCCACAGCTGAGATATCCCTCTGAAACTTCAGCTGCTACCTGTGGGAGCCCAGCCAGCTCCCTTGCACCTCCACACTTTCTACCAGTCTTGGTGTGGCCTCCTCTTTATATGATTGGTCATAAGGGTTCTCTCTACTAATCTTCAGTTGGTAATTCAGGATAATTTTTCTGTATTTTAGTTGTAATTCCAGTTTGGTCCCAGGAGAAGGTCAGTGTGTCTTCCACTTAATCTATTGACATCTTGGAGTCCTGTACTTTTTTTATGCACTTATCTGCTGATGGGCACTTGGGCTGTTTCCAAATCTGGGCTATTGTAAATAATGCTACTATAAACATAGAGATGCATATATTCTTTCTGATTGGTTTTAGGATTCTTTGTATATATGCTTAGAAGAGGGATAACTGGGCCAAAGGCAGTTTCATTTTTAATTTTTGAGGAAACTCCAAACTATTTTCTGCAGTGGCTGTACCAGTCTGTATTACCACCAACAGTGCACATGGGTTCCTTTTTCTCCACATCCTTGCCAGCTCCTGTTGTTTGTTGATTTATCTAATAATAGCCATTCTGACAGGTGTGAGGTGATGCCTTGTTGTAGTTTTTATTTGAAACTCTCTGATGATTAGTGACTTTGAGCAATTTTTAATATGTCTATTGGCCACCTATGTGTCATCTTTGAAGAAGTGTCTATTCAGGTCTTTGCTCACTTTATTTGTTGTTGATCCTCATCAGAGGATATTTTTCCATTGATTTTTTTTTTAGAGACAGTGGGAAGGAGGGAGGGAGGGAGGGAGGGAGGGAGGGGGAGAGAGAGAGAGAGAGAGAGAGAGAGAGAGAGAGAGAGAGAGAGAAACATCTATATGAGAGAGACACATCGATAGGTTGCCTCCTGCACAACCCTGACTGGGACTGGGGATCAAACCTCCAACACAGGTATGTGCCCTTGACCAGGAATCGAACCCGCAACTCTAACTGCTGAGCCAAACCGACCATGCTCTTTGCCTATATTTTTAATTGGATTGTTTATCTTTCTGGTGTTGAGTTGTATAAGTTCTTTATATATTTTGGAAAATCACCCCTTATGAATATATCATTGGCGAATATGTTCTCCCATACAGTGAGTTCTGTTTTCATTTTGTTCATGGTTTCCATTGCTGTGCAGAAGCTTTTTGCTTAATGTAGTGCCATTTGTTTATCTATTCCTGAGTTTTCCTTGCCATCAACAACATATCAGCAATTATATTGCTGTAATAGATGTCTGAGATATTACTGCCTATGTTTTCTTCTAGAATTTTTATGATTTTGAGACTTGCATTTAAATCTTTTATCCATTTTGAGTTTATTCTTGTGTATGGTGTAAGTTGGTGGTCTAGTTTCATTTTTTTGCTTATGCTTGTCCAATATTCCCACCGTCATTTATTGGAGATGATCTTTATTCCACTGTATGCTCTTGTCTCTTTTCTCAAAAATTACTTGACCATACAGGCATGGGTTTATTTCTGGACTACCTGTTCTGTTCCATTGATCTACATGCCTATTCTTATGCCAGTACCAAGCTGTTTTGATTACAATGGCCTTGTAGCATAGTTTGATATCTGGTATTGTGATACCTCCAAACTTAGTTCTTTTCTCAAGATTGCCGAGGCTATTTGGGTGTTTTTTGTTTGTTTTTTGTTTTTTTGTGTGTGGGTTTTTTTTGGTTCTGTATAAATTTTTGGAATATTTATTCTAGATCTGTGAAATATGTTGTTGGTATTTTAATAGGAATTGCATTGAATGTATAGATTGTTTTAAGTAATATGGACATTTTATTGATGTTAATTCTTCCAATCCATGAATAAGCTTCCACTTATTTGTATCTTCCTCAATTTCTTTTCACAATGCCATTCATATAGTTCTCTGAATACAGGTCTTTTATCTTCTTGTTTAAATTTATTCCTATGTATTTTGTTGTTGTTGTTGCAATAGTAAATGGAGTTGTTTTCTTAGTTCCTCTTTCTGGTAGTTTATTACTGCTATATAAAAATGCCATCTGTTTCTGGATGTTGATTTTGTATCCTGCAACTTTGACAACTTAATCTACTAGATTTAGTTGTTTTTTGGTGGATTCTTTTTTTTTTTTTTATCCTCACCCGGGGACATTTTTTGATATTTTGTTCAGATAGAGTGGGAGGGGGAGAGAGAGAAAGAAACATCGATGTGAAAGGGACACATCGAGTGGTTGCCACCTGCACCACCCAACCAGGGTCGGGACAAACTGCAACCGAGGTACATGCCCTTAGTGGGAACCAAACCCCGGTCTCTCTGGACCACAGGCCAATGTTCTAACCACTGAGCAAAACCGGCCAGGGCTTGGTGGATTCTTTAGGATTTTCTGTATACAGTATCATGGCATCTGCAAATAATGAGTTTTACTTCCTCCTTTCCAATTTAGATGCCTTTTATTTCTTCTTCTTATTTGATTGCTTTGGCTACAAACACAAGTACTATGTTGAATAAGAGTGGTGAAAGGAAGCATCCCTGTCTTGATCCTGATCTAAAGAAAACACTTTCTATTTTTGCCCATTGAGTATGATGTTGGCTGTAGGTTCTTCATATGTGGTGTTTATTATGTTAAGGTATGTTCCTTCTATTCTCACTTTGCTGAGAGTGTTTATTCTAAATGAGTGCTGGGTTTTAGCTAATGCTTTTTCTAAATCTAATAATATCATCATGTGATTTTTATCTTTCATTTTGTTTATGTGGTGTATCACATTTATTCATTTACTAATATTGTACCAACCTTACACCCCTAGAATAAATCCCACTTGATCATGGTGTATGAATTTTTTAATGTACTGTTGTACTCAATATGCTAATATTTTGTTGAGGATTTTAGCATGCATGTTCATCAGGGATATTTGCCTACAATTTTTTTTCTTTGTTGTGTTTTTATCTGGTTTTGGTATTAAAATAAGGTTGGCCTTGTAAAAAGATCTTGGAAGTTTTTCTGCCTCTTGAATGTTTTTTAGAATAGCTTGAAAAGGATGGTGTTAATTCTTCTTTGAATGTTTGTTAAAATTTGCTGGGAATCCATCCAGTCTAGGACTTTGGTTTTCTGAAAGTTTTTTTTATCACTGCTTTGATTTTATTAGCTGTTATTGGTCTGTTCAGGTGTTCTGCTTCTTCTTGATTCAGTTTTAGAAAATTGTATGTTTCTAGGAATTTCTCCTGTTGTCTATTTTGTTGGCATACAGTTGTTCATAATTTTTTTTTACAATCATTTGTATTTCTGTTATGTTTGTTGTTACTTCTCTTTTACTTCTGGTAATATTTATTTGGGTCCACTCCCTTTGTTTTGTTTTGTTTTTTCATCCTCACCTGAGGACATTTTTCCATTTTTTGTTAAGATAGAGTGGGATGGAGAGAGAGGAAGAGAGAGAGAGAGAGAGAAACACCGATGTGAAAGGGACACATCGACTGGCTGCCACCCGCACAACCCAACCAGGGCCAGGGACAAACTGCAACCTTAGTGGGAACTAAACCCAGGTCTCTCTGGACTGCAGGCCGATGCTCTACCTGCTAAGTCAAACCGGCCAGGGTCTCTCTTTGTTTCTTGATGAGTCTGGTTAAAGTTTTATCAATCTTGTTTATTTTTTTAAGGAACAAACTTTGGTTTAATTTTTATATTGCTTTTTTAGTGTCTATGTCATATATTTCTGCTCTGCTCTTTATTATTTCCTTCCTTCTACCTACTCTGGACTTTTCTTGCTGTTCTTTTTCTAATTCTTTTAGGTGTAGGGTTAAATTGTTTAGTAGAGATTTTTTTTTCTTGCTTCTTGAGGTAGACTTTAATGCTAGAAATTTCTCTCTTAGGACTGCTTTCACTATGCCCCATAGACTTTGGGCAGTTGGTGTTCATTTTTGTTTGTTTTGAGGTAATTTTTTATTTCTTTCTTGATTTCATTGTTAACCATTCATTGTTTAATAATGTGCTCTTTATCCTCAATGTGTTTGAATATTTCTGAGATTTTTCTGTCAGGGTTGATTTCTAGTTTCATCCTGTTGTGATTGGAGAAGATGCTTGATTTGATTTCAATCTTCTTAAGTTTACTGAGACTTCTTTTGCATCCAAACACGTGATCTATTTTTGAGAATGTCCCATGTGCACTGGAGAAGAATCTATTTTCTGCTGCTTTGTGATGAAATGTTCTGTAGATATTAATTAAATCTATCTGACCTAGTGTGTCATTTAATGTTGCTGTTTCCCTATTGATATTTTGTCTGAAAGCTCTATCCATTGATGACAGTAGTGTGTTCAAGTTCTATACTATGACTGTATGCTGTCAATCTCTCCCTTAAAGTCCACCAAAATTTTTTCTTAGGCATTCCCATATTGGGTGCCTATTTGTGTATAAGGGTTATATCCTCTTGTTGGATTGACTCTTCTATTATTATGTAGTACCTTCTTTGTCTCCTGTTATGGCCTTTATTTTGAAATTTATTTTGTCAGATGTAAGTATTGCTACCTCAGATTTTTTTTCCATTTGCATGAATTTTTTTCCCCCATCCTTTTACTTTCAGCCTGTGTGCATTTTTTCCCTGGTGGGTCTCTTGTAGGCAGCATATCTATGGGGTCATGTTTTCTTATTCATTCAGTTACCCTATGTCTTTTTATTAGAGCATTTAATCCATTTACATTTAAGGTTATTATTGATAGGTCTTTATTTACTGCCATTTTTTAATGCTATGTTCCTTTATATATTTCATTTTCCTCTTAAAGCAGTCCCTTTAGCATTTCTTGCAATGCTGGTTTGGTAGTAATGAACTCCTTTAGTCTTGTTAGTCTGGGAAGCTCTTTATTTCATCTTTGATTTTAAGTGATAGTGTTGCTAGATAGAGCAGTCTTGGTTGCAGGCTCTTGCTTTTCATTACTTTGAATACTTCATGCCATTCCCTTCTGGCCTGAAGTGTTTCTGTTGAGAGATCAGCTGACAGCCTCTGGGAATTCCCTTATAGGTATCTGACTGTTTCTGTCTTGCTGACTTTAAGATTATCTCTCTGCCCTGGCCAGTTTGGCTCAGCGGTTACAACGTTGGCCTAAAGTCCAGAGAGACCCGGGTTCGGTTCCTGCTAAAGGCGCATACCTGGGTTACAGTTTGTCCCCGGCCCTGGTTGGTTGTGTGGGTGGCAGCCACTCAATGTGTCCCTTTCATGTTGATGTTTCTCTCTCTCTCTCTCTCTCTCTCTCTCTCTCTCTCTCTCTCCTCCCTATCTCTCCCTCCTACTCTACTTGAACAAAAAATGGAAAAATGTCCTTGGGTGAGGATAAAAAAAAAAAAGAATTATCTCTCTGTGTTTGATCTTGCTGACTTTAAAATTCTCTCTCTGTGTTTGATCATTATTTTAATAATAATGTGTTTTGGTGTGGCTCTCTGTGTTTAACTTGTTTGAGACTTTATGTGCTCCCTGAACATGTGTGCCATTTTTCTTTACCAGGCCAGGGAAGTTTTCTTTCCTTATGTCTTCAAACACATTCTCTATCCCTTGCTGGTTTTCTTCTCCTTCTTGTATCCCTATGATGCGGGTATTGTTACGATTTTTTATTGTCTCAAAGTTCCCTTAAACCAGCGGTTCTCAACCTGTGTGTCACAACCCCTTTGGGGGTCAAAGGACCCTTTCACAGGGGTCACTTAAGACCATCAGAAAACACATATTTCCGATGGTCTTAGGAACTGAGACACTGATCCTCTATCCTTCTCCAGGCTGGTCCGCCCACATGCAGATATGCCCACATACAACATGAGGAACTGTATTAAAGGGTCACGACATCAGGAAGGTTGAGAACCACTGCCTTAAACTATCCTCCTGCTTTTTAATTATTTTGCCTTTTTTCTGTTCTGATTGAGTGCTTTTTTCCTCTATTTTGTATTCGGCTTTATTGATTCAATCCTCTGCCTTGTTTAGTCAACAGACAATTCCTTCCAGTGTACTCTGTTTCAGATATGGCATTGTTCATTCCTGCCTGATTAATTTTCATGGTTTCTATATCTTTCTTCATGGTGTTGTTGCTCTCACCTTGAGAATCCTTATAACCATTACTTTGAATTCTCTATCTGACCATTTGTTTGCATCTATTTCATTTAGCTCTTTTTCTGGAGTTTCCTCCTGTTCTTTCATTTGAGGTCTGTTTCTTTGTCTCCCAATTTTAGCTGTCTCTTATGTTTGTTGTTATGTATTAGATAGAACTATGACTCCAGGTTTCAGTGGGGTGACCTTCTGTTATAGGTGTCCTGTGGCTCCCTGTGGTGCAGTCTCCTTGATCTCCTGAGCTGGGTGTTCCAGGAATGTCTCTTGTGTGGGTTGTTTGGACCCTCCTATTGTAATTGGGTCTTGATCTCTGATGGCCCTTATGTGGTTGGGATTGACCCTCAAACTGACTGACTGTGAGGCTCAACCCTGACCCTGGTGTGCAATCTACTGTGCAGGTGCAGTCACAAGGAGTTATGATGGACTCAGTGGCACAATCATTAACCCTTCAGGATGGGTATGTATAGAAGTAAACTTTTATCATCATGTATGAGATACTGTGTAGGAGCTCCCCACAAGGTGAAATTGTTCCAGCAGGGCCCAGGGCCTACCAGAATCCACCTGTGGGTGTGCCATTTGTGTGTCTACTTGGATTGATCTCTGGTGTGGTTTGAGGTCCACCACTGCTTGTGTTGGTTCTGGATCCTTTTGGGTGGATTTCAGATGCAGGTCACTGTCAGACATTGTGTATAACTGGCCTTCACTATTTGCATCTTTGTTTGCCAGACCTGTGTGTTCATGAAGGAACAATCTGTGTAAATGGATTGGTTTCTTTTAGCTTAGAACTGGGGGAAGATCTGTGATAGATCTTAGGCTCCCTGAGATCCTCCTTTACCTGTCAGCTATTCCGTCTCCCCACTGAGGTTGCCTGACCTTCCTCCAGTGCTTTCCAAAGAGAGTTCTTAGCGTGGACCCAGGCTAGCCTAGCTTGTGCTGATGGGCCCCCTACTTAGAGACTTCACCATCAGGCACTCAATGAGGGGAAATTAGTCTCTGCTTCAAAGCCACAATTCTCAGTCTCTACCAGAAACCCCAAATCTAGTTACCGCTAAAGTGGCCTATTGCAGGTACAGGTTGGATACAGCCTGAAGTCTTCTCTGTAGGAGCAGTTTCAGATGCCCTGGGCTCAGTGGAATTGATCAAAAGAGTCTCTGGTTGCAGATGTTGCCAGCCCAGCCTGCAAGAGGGGGCAAAGAACTTCCTCCTAGTCCCAGACAATTGCCTCTGAGGGGCTCACAGTTGGAATGTCCTGTTCTGAGCCACTCTCCCATATTCCTCAGAACTGCACCTATTGGGGGTATCCTAGACTTCACAGAGCTGAACCAAACAGTCTCCTGTTGGGGGGGGGGTGTTCCCAGTCTGCAGAAAGGGGAGACAGGCTCAACCTCTCCTTCCTGGGACTAGCTGGTTGAACTCACTGGGAGCTCAGATCAGCCTCCCCACAATGCAGTCACAAAGCCCTGTACTCACTTTTCTGTATCCCTGATAGAAATATTCCTAGGGTATAAAGTTCCAATATCCCAGCTCTGTGTGGAACTGGTACCCTGGTGCCACAGATCCATCGGGAGAGGTTACAAAATCAGCCCTATGCAGGATTCAGATTTCTCCACATGGCTGGTCTCAGCAAAATGGTGACTGGAAAGTCCCTGTGTTGCTCATCCCACCGGATGAGCAGTCCAGGAGACTCCACAGGTTGGGGGAGGGGTTCCAATTCCACACTCACAGTGGGAGAATCGCTTCCCCTTTCCCCAAGCCAGACAGTTTAGTCACTAACTGGTGCTCTGCACAATGCCTTTAAAGAATCAATGCCTCAAAGTCACTGCTGAGTGCAGCCTGCAGGCCCTCTGCTGGACCCAAACACTGAGGCACTGCCTTTCTAGCAGTCAGAGCCCACAGGAAACTTCTTAGGCTGGGCTGCCAACAATAGGAGTACTCTTTTATTACAGAAGTCCAGTCACATTTCCCAGGCAGATAGAGTTCCCCTGGATCCCTCTGCCTAATGGCACATGGGTTCTTCTTCCAGTTTATGCTGCTCTGAGTTTGGGATCCTTGCATGGGGATATGATCCCACACTCCCAAGGGGAGAGAGCTTTGCAGTCAATATCACTCAGCCTCTCAGTCAAACACCTGCTCCAGGGGGGCCCCTCTTTCCACGACTCCGGCCTCTTCCAGTCTTTATGTTGTTTCTTCAGTGCTCCTTAAATGGAATGTATCCAATCAGCTATATTTCTCTTAATTTTTCAAGTTGATTGCACAGTATTTTAGCTGTAAATCCAGTCCCCAGCTGGGAGCAAGGGCACATAGCCTCCAGTTACTCCGCGGACATCTTGTTTCCTCTTTTTTTATTTTTAATATAATATAACATAGAAAGGAAAAACAAATAAACACATACTATGGACCATAATAAGTAAGACAGGGTGAGGTAGTGGACCAACTGGATCCAGTGACAGAACATTTGTGTTTGATTCAAGTTTCTGTCGCTTTACATAAGTCGCTTAACTTTCCCCCTCAGTTTCCTTATCTATAAAAAATGAAAATAGAAATAACATTTAAGTTTGAGGACCATACAGGAATACGCCTTGTAAACACCCTATACTAACTTGGCTGCTCTTTGCATCACTACTGTCTCTAAAGACAGCTCCATCACTGTGAGAAAGCCTTGGTGTTACCAATATAGTCTTTTGGGGCCCTGAGGGCTATGGCATCCCACTGACAACCTGAAGATAAACCCAACTAACATATGTAATGCAACAGCAGTAGTGGTGATTGTTAATTAGGTAGATTACCAAATTTCTGCCTGTGATACAAACCAGAAAATGGTTATACTTTCTGGTATCTTACTGATTTCTCATTTTCTTCACAAGACAGATTTAAATTGTGGATGGTTCTAAGTAGCATATACCCTAGCCAAACAGCATAAGGAATTTTGGCTGGCTGCACTTGGCAATGTTATAGCACTGGGTTGCTGGGGGATGCTGTACTTTCATAAGACAAAAAGCTTGCCAACATGACCACTAGGTATTAGGTACTGGACTCAAGTAAGTATTCCCCCACATGCTTAGCTCTGATTTTAACATAAAGTAATCATTGCTAATAGTTATTGGAAACTATTATACAACTAGCACCATGTTTAGGGCTTTGTGTAGATCATTTTAATTCTGGAATTAAAAAAAAAAAAGTGCTACCCTGACCAGTTTTGCTCAGCGGTTAGAGCATGTGTCCGTGGACCAATGAGTCGTGGGTTCAATCCTGGTCAAGGGCACATACCTTAGTTGCGGTTTCTCCCCAGCCCTGGTCGGGTCATGTGGGAGGCAACCAGTCAATGTGTCTCTATCACATCGATGCTTCTCTCTGCCTCTTTCTCTTTCCCTCCTTCCCACTTTATCTATGATAAATGGAAAAATATTCCGGGTGAGGAATAAAAAAATGTGGGTATCTGGAAAATTGCAAGAGATACTGTCTAGCAAAGGGCTATGAGTTTGTTCAGCCACTTTGAAAAACAGTTTGGCACTATCTTTAACATTTTCATATTCTACAAACCCAGAAATTCCACTCCAAGGCAGAGTTTTCATACATTACACTAGCATGGACACACAGGAATGTTATGGAAGCATTGTTCCTAATTCAAAACAAAAATCCTATAAACTTAGAAAAGCCCACAGTTTATTTGACTGGAGGATGTCACATAAGGGGACATTATGCACCAGTGAAGATGGATGAATCTCTACACATTTACAGACATGGAGCTTGAACACTGCACTCAGTGGAGAAGAGGAAGTTACAGAAGGCTCCCTGTAGAATGATGCTCCAATTACACTCAAAGTAAACAAAACTAACAAATGATCATAATGAATAGGAATACATACATATGTGATAAATCTTTTAACAAATCAGTGAAAGGTGAGGAGAAAATTGAAGCAAATGGCTCCCTCTGAGGGTAGGCAGGGTTGGGATAAACACAGACAGATATATGCAAAAGTATTGGATGACTGCTTTGTTATGCTTCATGGCTACATATAAATTA
Organism: Molossus molossus; assembly: GCF_014108415.1. Taxonomy (NCBI): domain Eukaryota; kingdom Metazoa; phylum Chordata; class Mammalia; order Chiroptera; family Molossidae; genus Molossus; species Molossus molossus. The sequence goes on from NW_023425403.1 coordinate 99,444,209, forward strand.
GATATACTACTTTGAGTGAAGTAAGTATCTCATAACTAAAACTGTATTTTCTAAAGTTACCATTAGGTAAACTGCAAAGGTAGAATGGGCATACAGGAGCCTCTCCCTCCCACCTCCAGCCCTAGGCATCTAAAGCCCAGATCACTAAAAAGAAAGAAAGAAAAGAAAAGAAAAGGAAAGAAAAGAGAAGAGAAGAGAAGAGAAGAGAAGAGAAGAGAAGAGAAGAGAAAAAAAGAAAAGAAAAGAAAAGAAAAGAAAAGAAAAGAAAAGAAAAGAAAAGAAAAGAAAAGAAAAGAAGAAATCAGATCAAGTTGCATGGCTCTGATTCTCCAAGTTTGTATTTCTGGCCCCTCTAAGCTAGAGGGCTACTTGGGGCTCTAGGGCCCAAATAAACAACCCTGCCAGCCCTGCAAAGCAGATGAGAAAGATCCAGACTACCCACACAGCAATCACGAGATCCATCATGTGAGCCAGGAATTGCCTTTCTCCCTGGCCTCTCACTAAGTTGCCTGTGAAGAGCAGCAGGGGCACTAGGAGTGTCAGTGCTTCAGCGCCCAGGCTCAGTGCCCAGCTGCCCTTGGGGGCCAACAAGTGAGTGCCAGGGAGACATCAACACCAGGCACTCCAGCTGAGGCAATTTATGTGAGTGGATAATTGCACATAATATAATTAAAATATAATTGCCTCATTAAAATGGGTTACTGAATTTCATTGTATATGAGTGTGAAAGAGATAGAGATGTGTTTTAAACTGCAAGAGAAAAAAATAGTGTAAATGACTATAAGTGAGAGTGATCTGGGAGTTCCGAGTCTGCCACTGTGAAGGAGGAGATCTTGGCTGCTGAGGAGTCTTCTGAACGACCTGTGAAACCCACCACTTGTGGCTGCTCTCACACATTGACGGCTCAGTGCTGGGCTAACTCATGGTGACCAAGTTTCATCTCCTGCTGAGGAGTCTCCATTTGGGAAGAGAAAACTCCAGTCTTCTATAGGAAGGATCTTTTCTGTCCCTCCACTGTCTCCAGAATTCATGGCTACCCAGGCAAGCTGTACAATTGGCACTTCATGTCTGATTGCTTTCATGATAGAATTCAAAACTGGAATTGGAGCTGTCTGCCTGTGTGAGAGGGAAATCCAAAAATCAAAGAATGAATATGCACAACCAATCGACTGGGACTCTAGGAGGGGGAAGGCAGGAGCGGGGGTGGGAGTGGGAAGGAGAGGAAAAGGGAGGACATCTATAATACTTTCAATAACAACAACAACAAAGAATGACTACAGGGGGAATAGTCCCAAGCAACAGCACAAGTCTTTCCTCCTGTAAGGGAGCCCATTCAAGTGACATCATCATGCCCTGCTCCCTGGGAAGCATGCACACAACCATGCTCTGGTTAGAGTCAGTAAATGCTTCCACCATTAACACACAGTGAAATAATTTTTTCTTTCCTCACAGGTGTGCATCAACTACAATGTTTTCTACTACTGCCACCCCATATTACTAAACCCCTATATAAGAGCTCCTCAAGGGAGAAAAACCAAATTTTTTAAAAAAGCAATTTCTCCTAAAAATAACCCCAAGAGGCTCAAATGGTCATGCCTCACTTTGTTCTCAAGTTTCTAACATGTATTCATCTGGTAATTAGCATAACATAGTCTGGAAAAAGCAAAGTTATGTTTTGTCTCAGAACCCTCACACATTAAAATGAAGTATTTTCTTTCCAGTATTAGAAAGCAGATACACGTTAACAAATAGTGTCAGTATCACTAACAAGACTCAAAAACTATGGCAGAATCCCGCAGTCCAGGAGTGTGTATTGTAGGTACAACTTCGGCATGGAGATGGAGACATGATTTGAGGAGGAAGCGGGAGAGAAACGGGCCCACACCGAGCCCTGACTGGTGCACAGAACACTCCCTGATTGTGGCTCGTGGCCTTCCCCAGCTTTCATGACTCATCTCTGCAGGTAAGCTCCTGACTTTTCATGCAGATTTTCACTTACATGGACAGATTTGTTTTTATGCATGATTAAATACCCTCTTGATTCCTCAGATAAGTTCAGAAGTGCAAAAAAGGAGGAAGATAAGCTTTTTAATTACAAGCATTTCAGCCTGGCAAATAGAACTCGCAACCTGTCCAAGTCCTGGACTTCTGGAGCTGCCAAGATCGCCATCTGCTTCTTCTGCAGGGGTTGGGGAAAGGATACCGATTCAAGTTCCCACAGAATTAGAAAATCTTGGACCAAATGCTTAGTTGTAACAAATAAAGAGCCTAACTTCTGGATAAAAGTCAAGTTGTTAAGATATTCCACCTCACTGGTGTTTTGTTTTGTTTGAAGAGGGGGAGGTTGTGGGACCAGAGGAGGGGGGCTAATGACAAAACCAGATTTCAGCTTGTCTTGATGAAATTTGGGAATTATAAGGCCACCCTTGTTCCCCAGGTGTTTTCGGGGAGCCTGGATGTCCACAATCCTCTCTATCCCACCCCCATGCCCATTTCCTTGAGTGCCAGGACACTTCAAAAGCCACTGAATGGAGCCGCTGAAATGTTATGAAACAGGTATTGGCAACCACTTCCTTTCAAAGTGCCCAACTGGAGAAGGGCCTGTGGTAGGGACGGGGGTGGGGGAGGCACAGTAAAGGTGAATGCAATATGTCATCTGGATGCCATGCCTCAACCTTTGTGGTGCCTCCAACTGTGCACCCACTGCTCAAGTGGCAGGCAGATGGAGGACAGATGGGCAAGAAGGGCGGGGGCAGAGGCAGCTCTGGGGAGAGGATCAAGAAGCTAGCAGTGGCCAGGTGGTTGCTGCTGAGACTCAGCCAGGCTGGCAAGGATGGCAGGAAGCCTGGAGTGTCACTCTCTGGTAAGAGAGCCAGGGGCTGGTGGCTAAATCCTGTAACAGAACCCTCCCTACAGGCACTTGGCATCTGAGCTCTAATGGTTTTGGCACTTGACCTAATTGCTCCGTTAGAGTTATTCCTTCACCTGCGCACAGCACAGAAGCTGTGAGATTCTTATTCCAATGACTCGACCACCAAAATTCTATGAAAACTTCTCAGAAGCTATTTATTGACTATAAACCAAACAGTTTTACATTGAATTGATACTTCAGATTATGGATAGTTTTATAAACAGCATAATATTCATCAAGCAAGAAAATTGCCTCTTTTTTTTTTCAAGAAACTGTGTTGAAGGAATGTTGCAGCATTCAGTGACAGAAAGGATTCACATTATTTACTATCTCAGAAAACTGGAAGCTGGAAATCAATGTGACATACTTGCTATGTCACTTGTTAAGTGATTATGTACCATAACTCACTTTGAGATAGGTCATTTCAGTTAATGAAATCAGATTATCTCTAGTACCTAAGATACCAAGATCTAGGGATTAAAGTATTAAAAAACAAAACAAAACAAAAAAACAGAGACAACAGAATCCAAATCACTCCACCCAGAATTTGAGAGAGAAGGATAGAAGTGGACAATATGAATGGTTTCTCAATATGCTGTGAAGACATAGCTTAATTTATCAGGGGACCAAAACAACTGGAGCTGCCAATAGCTCATATATCAGTAATTGTCTTAATTTGTAAGTCTACAGTTTACTTTTATAACTCTGGAGTAGGACACAAAGAAAGGGCATGCATAGCAGAAGAAAATCTACCCTCATCATTGAGTATTTTGTTTAAAAAACAAATTATATTGTGTCACTCTCTTATAGAAAATAACATACTTCTAAGTAGCTAATGCTTCAAAGAAAATGTCAAAATTGATAAAATTTAAATACCTAGAAATAACCTCAAAACATATAAAGCAAAACCCGACAAAACTAAAAATAAATATTAAAAAATCCACAATCTGACCTGGCCAGGTGGCTCAGTTGGTTAGAGCATTGTCCCATGCATCAAAAGAGGGCCAGATTGATTCCTGGTCAGGGCACTTACCTAGATAGTGGGTTTGATCCCCAGCCAGAGCATGTACAATGTATCTGTCTCACATGGCTGTTTCTGTTCCTGTCTTCCTTTCTCTTTCTAAAAAAAATCAATAAAAACATAGACTTGGGTGAGGATTAAAAAAAAAAAAAATCCGCACTCATAGTTAAAAATTTTAAGACATATCTCAGTAGCTGATCCAGCATGCAGACCAAATTTCAGAAAGGCTATATAGATGATTAGAATACGATTAACAAAATTCATCCTCTTAACATATGTAGAACACTGCACCCAATAAGTACAGAAACATCCTTTTCAAGTATAAAGGGGAAGTCGTTTATTAAAATAAATTATACACTGGAATATTAAATAATTATGAACCAATATAAAAGGATTGGTATGCCATATATATTTTCTGGCTAATATTAAGCTTGAAGTCAATAATAAAAAAGATAACTAGAACATCTTCATATGTTTGAACATACATTCTAAATAATTCATGTGTAGAAGAAATCACAATAGAAATTAGAAAATACTTTAAAATGAATGTATGACATATAAAAAACTTATGGTGATAGCTAAGTCTGTGTATAGATGGAAATACAAATAAACATATTGAATAAATGTATATATTACAAAAGAAAAATTCTAGAGATTCCAAAATGGTGGCAGAGTGAATGGAAGCTACACAGACCATCTCCCAGGACCAAACTGGAATTACAACTAAAATAAAGACAAATCATTGAGAAAAAGCAACAGGAAAGCAGCTTGAGAGGACTATATAACCAGGGACACTGAATCAATAATGGTAGGATTGCAGAGGTGGGAGAGGAGGGCTGGGATCCCACAGACAGCAGTGGTCTTAGCTGTGAGCAGTGCCCTTGAGGCCCACTTCACAGCACAGAGAGCTGGGAGAGAGCACTAAAATAGCCACAGCCACGTTCCTTGGGTTTCCGGCAGAGGGAGGGCAGACTGGACTGGAACTGAGTAGGGAAACTTGGGATTTGGAGGGTGCTCAGAGCTTTTCCTGAGTATCAGCCATGCAGGACAGTGGCCATCTTACTCCTTCCCAGGGCTCTGGGGAGAGGCGGCGGCCCTTCCCTCAGAGATTCAACCCCACCCAGGTGGACCACTGAACTGCAAACTGAGGCTCATTAAAAATCAGCATCTGCCCCACCCTCAGGAAATTCTCTTACACTGAACATATGAGGGAGTATTTCATTCAGCTGAGAACCCAAGGCTTTTCAAGTAACTAAGACTAATACCCACTAAACAAAGAGCTAGAAAAATAACTGAACCATTCCTGGGCTTTCCAATCTACCCAGGAAAGAAAGACTTGAAAATGGTGTTTAACATGGGTCCTCCCATGCGCATCCAAGCCCAATAGAGGGAGTCACAAATAACAGAACACCAACACCCACAGGGAAAATTTGGCAGGCTCCAAAACCCACCGAGATAGCCATAATGGTGAAACAAAGAAATCCCAAATTAAAAAAAAAAAAAAACAAAAAAAAACCCACAAGAGAACACTACCATAGATGAGATAAACAAAATGCAGTTAAGCAAGTTATCAGAGGTAAAATTCAGAGCCATGATCTTGAGGAAGATCAACAGCATGAGTAAAGACATTAGCACCATGAGTAAAGATATAGAAACACTGAATATCATCCAATTAGAAATGAAAAACCACCAAGAAGAAATCAAAATTGACATAGCAGAAATAAAAAAAACACACTGGAAGGTCTAAACAGCAGAGAAGAGGAAGCTGAGGACCCAATCAGTGAATTAGATAGAAGACAAGGTAGAAAAAATCAACCAATCAGAAAACCAAAAGGAAAAAAAACAATTAAAAAACAGGAAGACAGCTTAAGAGAACTGTGGAACAACTGGAAACATAATAATATTCGCATCATAAAAGATCCAGAAGAAGAAGAAAATGAGCAAGGGTTAGAGAATATATTTGAAGAAATGGTGACAGAAAACTTCCCTAATTTGGTGAAGGAAGAAGGCATTCAAGTTCAAGAAGCACAGAGAGCCCCAAGTAAGAAGAACCCAAACAGGCCCTCACCAAGACACATAGTAATTAAATGCCAAAAATTAAAGACAACTAGAGAATTCTAAAGGCAGTAAGAGATAAGCAACAGGTTACCTACAGAGACCACCATAAGGCTCTCAGTTGACCTCTCAACAGACACACTACAGGACAGAAGACAATAGCATGAAAAAATCAAGATAATGAAAAAAAAGGTTCTAAATCCAAGACTCTATCCAACAAGGCTATCATTCTAAATAGAATGTCATATAAAGAGCTTCCCATACAAAAAAAGAAGGGGGGGAGGGGCTAAGGGAATACATTACCACCAAACCAGCACTGCAAGAAATGCTAAAAGAACTGCTATAATTAGTAAAAGAAATAGAAAAAAATATATAACCATGCTAAAAAAAAAAAAAGCCAATAAATAAGTACATATCAATAATCAACTTAAATGTAAATGGATTAAATGCTCCGACCAAGAGCCCTGGCCGGTTTGGCTCAGCGGTTAGAGTGTTGGCCTGCAGTCCAGAGAGACCTGGGTTCGGTTCCCACTAAGGGCACGTATATCGGTTGCAGTTTGTCCCCGGCCCTGGTTGGTCGTGCGGGTGGCAGCCACTCGATGTGTCCCTTTCACATCGATGTTTCTCTCTCTCTCCCTTCCTCTCGCTCCCTCCCACTCAATCTGAACAAAAAAAATGGAAAAATGTCCTCGGTGAGGATAAAAAAAATAAATAAATGCTCCGACAAAGAGTAGTTGATTAGATAAGAAAGCATGACTCATATATATGTTGTTTACAAGACAGGTACCTCACAACAGGACTCACATAGGTTGAAAGTGAAGGGATGAAAAAAAAATCTTCCAACCAAACAAAAAGGAAAAGAACACTGGAGTAGCAGTACTCATATCTAATAAAATAGATTTCAAAATGAAGGCCATAACTAGAGACAAAGAAGACCACTATATGATATTGATCTATCCAACAGAAAGATATAACCTTGGTAAACATATACGCACTCAATATAGGAGCACCAACATATATTTAAAATCTTCTGGAGGACTTCAAAAAAGAAATCAATAGCAGTACAATCATAGCAGAGAGCTTCATCACCCCGCTGACATCACTGGATAGATCCTCTAGACAAAAAATTAACAAGGAAACAGAGTCTCTAAATGAAGTGCTAGATCAAATGAATTTAATAAATATCTACAGAGAATTACACCCCAAAACTGCAAAATTCACATTCTTCTCAAGTACACATGGGACATTCTCTTTTTTTATATAAATTAATTTTTGTTACAGATGTTTCTCCTTTTTCCCCCACTGATTCCCCCCTCCACCTCCCTCCCTGCCCTGTCCCCAGCTTTTTTGTCCATGTCCACTGTTCATGCATACATGCATATAAGTTCTGTGGCTTATCTCTCTCACAACCTCTCTTCTGGAGATTGTCAGACTGTATCCCACTTCCACGTCTCTGGGACTACCCCGTTCCTCAGACTGTTATGTTCATTATATTCCACAAATAAGTGAGATCATATGATACTTGTCATTCTCTGTTTGGCTTGTTTCACTTAGGATGATACTTTCCAGGTCCTTCTATGTCGTCTCAAAGGATAAGAGATCTTTCTTTATCACAGCTGCTTAGTACTCCACTGTGCATATGGACCACAGCTTTTTTATCCATTTGTCTACTGATGGACACTTGGGATATTCCAGATCTTAGCTACTGTAAATAGTGCTGCTATGAACATGGTGGTACATATATTCTGATTGGTGTTTCAGGCTTCTTAGGGTATATTCCTGGAAGTAGGATCACTGGGGCAAAGGGAAGTTCAATTTTTAATTTTTTGAGGTAACACCATATCGTTTTCCATAGTGGCTGCAACAGTCTGCATTCCCACCAGCAGTGTACTAGAGTCCCCTTTTCTCCACACCCTCGCCAACACTTGTTGTTTGGTGATTTGTTGATGGTGGCCATTCTGACAGGTGTGAGGTGATACCTCACTGTTGTTTTCATTTACATCTCTCTGATGATTAGTGATGTTGAGCATTTCTTCATATGTCTCTTAGCCATCTGCATGTCCCATGTGGAGAGGAGTCTATTTAGTTCCTCTGCCCATTTTTTAATTGGGTTCTTTGTCTTCCTTTTGTTGAGTTGTATGAGCACTCTATATGTATTGCCAATTAACCCCTTATCCGATATATCATTGACCATTATGCTCTTCCATACAGTGGGTATCCTTTCCATTTTGATGATTTTATCTTTTGCTGTGGAGAAGCTTTTGAGTTTGATGTAGTCCCATGTGTTCCTTTTCTCCTTTGTTTCTGTTGCCTTAGGTGATGTGTCAGTAAAAATTCTGCTGAGTATGATGTCTGAAATTTTGTTGCCTACAGTTTCTTCTAGGATTTTTATGGATTCATGAGTCATATTTAAGTCTTTTATCCATTTTGAGTTTATTCTTGTGTTGCGTGTAAGTTGATGGTCTAGTTTCATTTTTCTGCATGTAGCTGTCCAATTTTCCCAACACCATTTATTAAAGAGGCTGTCCTTACTCCACTGTATGCTCTTGCCACCTTTGTCAAATATTAATTGAGCATAATGCCTTGGGTCCATTTCTGGGTACTCTGTTCTGTTCCACTGGTCTATATGCCTGTTCTTGTGCCAGTACCAGGGTGTTTTGATTACAGTGGCTTTGTAGTATAACCTGGAATCTGGTAATGTGATCCCTCCAACTTTGTTCTTCCTTTTCAAGATTGCTGTGGCTATTCGAGGTCCTTTTTTGGTTCCATAGGAACGTTTGAAGTACTTGTTCTAATTCTGTGAAGTATGCCGTTGGTATTTTGATAGGGATTGCATTGAATCTATAGATTGCTTTGGGTAATATGGACATTTTAATGATGTTAATTCTCACAATCCATGAAAAGGATATGTGCTTCCACTTTTTTTATATCTTCCTCTATTTTTTTTTTTTTTTCAATGACCTGTAGTTTTCTGTGAATAAGACTTTTATTTCTTTGGTTAAGTTTATTCCTAGGTATCTTCATTTTTTGCCGCAATGGTAAATGGGATTGTTTTCTTAGTTTCTCTTTCTGTGAGTTCATCATTGGTGTATAGGAATGCCGTCAATTTCTTGAAGTTAATTTTGTATCCTGCTACTTTGCCAAATTCATTTATTAAGTCTAGTAAACTTTTGATGGAGTCTTTGGGGTTTTCTATGTATAGTATCATGTCATCTGCAAATAATGACATTTTCACTTCCTCCTTTCCAATTTGGATCCATTTTATTTCTTCTTCCTGTCTGATTGCTGTGGCTAAGAATTGCAGTACTATGTTATATAAGAGTGGTGAAAGTGGGCATCCTTGCCTTGTTCCTGTTCTTAAGGGAAATGCTTTTAGTTTTTTCCCATTGAGTACGATGTTGGCTGTAGGTCTTTCATATATGGCCTTTATTATGTCGAGATATGATCCCTCTATTCCCAAATTGCTGAGTGTTTCTATCAGAAATGGATGCTGGATTTTGTCTAAGGCTTTTTCGGCATCTATTGATATGATCATGTGGTTTTTATTCTTCATTTTATTTATGTGGTGTATCACGTTAATTGATTTGTGAATATTGTACCAGCCTTGCATCCCTGGGATGAATCCCACTTGGTCATGGTGGATAATTTTTTTGGTGTATTGCTGGATCCAATTTGCTAGTATTTTGTTCAGGATTTTGGCATCTATGTTCTTCAGGGATATTGGCCTGTAGTTTACTTTCTTTGTTTTGTCTTTTTCTGGTTTTGGAATGAGAATTATGCTGGCTTCATAAAACGATTTTGGAAGTCTTCCTTCTTCTTGAATTTTTTGAAATAGTTTGAGGAGAATGGGTATTAGTTCTTTTTTGACTGTTCGGTATAACTCCCCCGTGAAGCCATCCGGGCCTGGGCTTTTGTTTGCTGGGAGAGTCTTGATTACATCTTCAATTTCTCCTGTTGTTATTGGTCTGTTCAAGTTTTCTATCTCTTCCTGGTCCTGGTTTGGGAGACTATGTGTTTCTAGAAATTTGTCCATTTCGCTCAGATTGTCGAATTTGTTGCCATATAATTGTTCATAGTAGTTATTAACGATCTTTTGTATTTCTATGGTGTCAGTTGTTACCTCTCCTCTTTCATTTCTACTTTTGTATATTTGGGTTCTCTCTCTTTGTTTCTTGGTGAGTCTAGCTAAGGGTCCATCAATCTTGTTTATCTTTTCGAAAAACCAGCTCTTTGTTTCATTGATCCTTTGAATTGTTTTTTTGGTCTCTTGTCATTTATTTCTGCTCTGATCTTTACTATTTCCTTCCTTCTACTTGCTCTGGGGATTTCTTTTTGTTTGCTCTCTAGTTCTTTAAGTTGTGAGGTTAGATAGTCTATTAGAGATTTTTCTTGTTTTTTGAGGTAGGCCTGCAGTGCTATGAACTTCCCTCTCAGAACTGCTTTCACTGCATTCCATAGATTTTGTGTTGTTGTGTGTTCATTTTAATTGTTTTCCAGGAAGTTTTTGATTTCTTCCTTGATCTCCTCGGTGACCCATTCATTGTTTAATAACTTGCTATTTAGCTTCCATGTGTTCAAATGTCTTTAGAACTATGGAGCTTTAAGAAAGAAAGATCTCTTATCTTTTGAGATGACATGTAGGGTCCTGGAAAGTATTATCCTAAGCAAAACAAGCCAGGGAAAGACAAGTATAATATGATCTCACTTATTTGTGAAATATAATGAACATAACAGTCTGAGAAATGGGTAGTCCCAGAGACGTAGAATTGGGGTAAAAACTGACAATTTCCCGAAGAGGGCGTGGTGGGGGAGAGGTAAACCAGATAATTTATATGTATGTATGCATAACCAGTGGACATGGAGCACAAAGCTGGGGATGGGTTGGGGGGTATGGGATGGAGGGTGTCAATGGGGAAAAAAGGAGAAACATTTGTAACAAAAATTAATTAAAAAAAAATTTTCTGAAAATTGATGACATAAGCTTCCACTTTATGCAGGCTGAAAAAGAAGAGCAAATACAATACCAAGAAAATTAGAAAGAAGAAAATACTGTCTGGCCAGTATTTCTTGGTGTTTGAGCATCAATCCATGCACCAAGAGGTCATTGGTTCAATTCCCAGTGAAGCCATATGCCTGGGTTTTAGGCTCAATCCCTAGTGTGAGTTATGCAGGAGGAAATTGATCAATGTTGATGTCTCTCTCTCACCAATGTTTCTATCTCTCTCTATCCCCCTCTCCCTTCCTCTGTCTCTAAATTCAATAAAAACATATTTTTAATAAACAGTTAATTGACTATTTTTAAAATGTTTTCATTGATTATAGAGGGAGAGAAAAAGAGAGAGAGAAACATGGAAGTGAAAGAGAAATAGAGATTGGCTGCCTTCTGTATGCCCCCCTACTGAGGATGGAACCTGAAACCTGGGCATGTGCCCTGACCAAGAATCAAACCAGTGACCTTTTGGTACATAGGACGATGCCCAGCCAACTGAGCCACATTGGCCAGGGCTCAATACTTTCATAAAAGAAGAAGAAGGAGAAGAAGGAGAAGACGGAGAAGAAGAAGAAGAAGAAGAAGAAGAAGAAGAAGAAGAAGAAGAAGAAGAAGAAGAAGAAGAAGAAGAAGAAGAAGAAGAAGTGGAGGAGGAGGAGGAGGAGGAGGAGGAGGAGGAGGAGGAGGAGGAGGGAAGAGGAGGAGGAGGAGGAGGAAGAAATAAAGAGACAGCAAAAATCAATAAAATATAAAGTAGAAATAATAAACCAGTTAAAAAATAGGGTCTTTAATGTCCTGGCTGTTATTGCTCAGTGGTGAAAGCAATACAAATTGAATAAAAGATAACACAAATTACTAATATCAGGTCCACAGACATTCAAAAAGACAAGAGGATAATAAAAAGAGCAATACTATGACAATAAATTTAGATAAAATGGACATATACCTTGAAAAATATAATTCACCAAAACTGACACATAAAAATTCTATGATAGCTGCAGGTAGGTGGAAGCTACACACACTTGCTCCTGGCCCCAGAAGAGATTTACAGCTAAATTATAGAGCCATCATCCTGGAGAAACAACTGAAAACTAGCCAAACTGAAATATTATGACCAAGACTTTACAGAAGAAGCCACATAGAGACTGCTAATAAGTGTGGGGATGTGGAAAGGGTTAGTCCCTGCACACAGGTGTGGCAGCTGAGAAGCCAGAGGGATATCACTGCTGCAAAACTCCCTCTCTCTAAGAGCACGGGGTCTCAACCCCATGCTGGGATCCCCAACCCAGAGCAACAGAGATGGGGAGAGGAGCCTGCATAACACCTGGTGGTGAAAATCAGTGGGGATTAATTCAGTCCCCATGGGAGACCACCTTCCCCAAAACAAGCACTCCTGTTGTTATAGCACCAGCCTGGGGGATACACTGCCTGGTCTCCAGCTGCTGGTGAGGCCACTCTGCTGTACTAGGGTCCTATGAGGGGTCTGCTGGCTACACCCAGCAATAAATTTGGGGGCCCTATTTTTCTGGGGAGGATCTTGGCAGAGACTCAGACCATGACTAAACTGTGTAGCTTTGGAAAGAGGACTAATCGCCCCCACCTCAAGGTCTTGAATCATTTGGCTGTCCCAAACTGCTAAGTTAAACCCGTAGGGGGACCAAAGTGCCACATAAAGCTGGATTTGGGGACCATGTCTCCCGGGGAAGCTTTTTTTCCCAGGAAACAGACAGGAGGGTGCCGGGGTATGTGGCCAAAACATGGGTGGGGTTGAGGACACTCCTATGTCCCTGGTAAGCTCAGCCCATGTTACCCCAAGAATGGGAAGGAGTGCCCACACCCCTCCTACAGGCTTGTGGGTACTACCACCAATGGAGGATTGTTTGAATCAGCACTGCCAAGTTCTAGATACTTTGTTCCACTGAGCTCAGTTCCATGGGGAGAAGGGGAGTAACTCAGAGATAAGACATTCAAAGTGTGAGTCCCTTGGAGGCTATTGTCAGGGACTGGGATGAAGAACTTTGCCCCTCCTGTGCGCTAGACTGGCATCAACCCCAGTGAAAGGTTCTTTTGATCTGTCCCTCTGAGCCTGGGGTGGCTGAGCTTGCTCCTGCAGAGGGAACGGCTGGCTGCACCTAACCTGAACCTGAAGTGAGCCCCTCTAGGATGAACTACAGTTGGAGAATCTGGCAGAGACAGAATGGTTTGGCATTGGAGTAGGGGCAAGTTTCTTTTCAGTGAGTGTCTGACTGTGTGATCCACAAGAAGAGGACAAATTAGCCCCATCCTTCTGACTGTTGCCCGACCCTACCATGCTCACAATATGTAAAAGGGACTATGGATCATGACCAGCAAAGGCTCACTTTACTGTCTTTCTTCAGAAGACTCTGGAGAAAGACCAGGCAACCTCAGAAGGAGGTAGAGTAGCAGACAGGTAGAGGCAGACCTCAGGATACCTTGGTCTGTTTATGCACCTGACCCCAGCTATATGCTGGAGAAAGCCAACTCTGATACACAGATTGGCCCCTCTCCAGTAGACACAGCCACAAACAGTGAACAGCACAGTAGCTACAGACAGGTAGCCCAAGGCTGGTTACACAAATGTCTGACATCGATCTATACCCAAACCCTGCCCAAGTAGACCCATAACCAAAACAACCAGCAGTGGACTTCAGACACACCATATCTCATCCCATGAAGTGACACACCTAAAGGGAGATTCCAGCAGGCACCAGACCCTGATGTGAACAACTCTGCCTTGGTGGGCAGCCCCTTCACAGTGTCTCATACAGTGACCAATGTATACACTTAGAGTTGGCCAGCCTAAAGGGTTAACTCCACCCATGAAAGAGCCAACAGCATTCAAAACTCAACTACAACAGAAGGGTGCATATAATCAACAAGAAACATTCCTGGAACATGGAGCTCAGGTGATCTTAAAGATTGTGCCACTGAGTCCAAAAAGTTACCTTCATCATAACAAGTTTGGGAGTCATGGCAGACCTATCTAATACACAGAGATAACATGGGGATACAAAGAAATATGTCTCAAGTGAAAGAGCAGAAGAAATCCCCAGAAAATGAATTAAATGATATGAAAGCAACTAAAATAGAAGATACAGAGTTTAAAATGATGGTTATATCTCTGGCCAGTATAGCACAGTTAGTTGGAGTATCATTCCATACACCAAAATGTGGCAGGTTTGATTCCTGGTAAGACACATACCCAAGTTTCAGGATCGATCCCTGGTTGGGGTGCATGCAGAAGGCAATCAATTAATGTATCTCTGTCTTTCTGTCTCTATCTTTGTCTCTTTCTCTCTCTCTCACCTCTCTCTGCCCACCTCTCTCAAATCAATTATATATATATTAAAAAAAAACCCTGCCCTGGCCGGTTTTTGCTCAGTGGTTAGAGCGTCAACCTGTGAACCAGAGAGTACTTGGTTCAGTTCTCGCTAAGGGCATGTACCTTGGCTGCAGTTTGCCCCTGCCCCAGTTTGGGGTCATGTGGGTGGCGATCACTTGGTGTGTCTCTCTCACATTGATATATATCTCTCTCATCCTCTCTCTCTCCCTTCTGCTCTTTCTGAAGATAAATGCAAAAGTGTCTTTGGGTGAGGATAAAAAACAACAACAACAAGAAAAAACCCTAAACAACAACAACAGAAAACAATGGTTATAACATTTTTCAAGGGCCATAGGGGAAGATTGGATGATCTCAGTGAGAACATAATAAAAAGAGAGTATGCATTAAAAAACAGAAACATTAAAAAAAAACAAAACTCACAAATGAAGATGAATACAATATCTGAGAAATACACTAGAGGAAATCAATAATAGGTAAGATGAAGCACAGATTCGAATCAGTGATTTAGAAAACAAGATAACAGTAAGCACTTAAGCTGAGCCTCAAAAGGAATAGAGATTTAAAAAAATCAATGAAGAAAAGTCTAAGGGACTTTTCAAGTCTAACAACATCTACATCATAAGAAGAAAGAGAAGAGAGTGAACAAAGGATAGAGAACTCGTTTGAAGAAATAATAGTGGAAATCTTTCCTAGCCAGGTGAAGGAAAAAGTCACACAAGTTCAGAAAACATATAGAATCCCTGTCAAGATGAACCCAAAGAGACCCACACCAAGACACATCATAATTAAAATGGAAAAGGTTAAAGACAAAAAGAGAATCTTAAAGGCAGCAAGAGAGATATAGATACCCACAAGGGAGTTACCAGAAGAATGCCAGTTGATTTCTCAACAGAAACATTTTATGCCAGAATGTACTAAAATGATGAAAAGCAAGGACATGCAACCTAGACTACTCTATCTAGGTTAAAATTGAAGGTGAAACAGAAAGCTTTCCAGACCAAAAAAAAGAAGAAGCTACCATAGCTCATTAACACCAAATGAGTGTTGCAAGAAACATTACAGGGCCTGCTTTAAGAAGAAGAAGAAATAGAGAGAGAAAGGAACATCGGTATAAAGAATAAAATGAAAATAAATATGTACCTATCAATAATAATGTTAAATATAAATGGATTAAATGCTCCAATCAAAAGACATAGGGTGCCTGAATGGATCATTTATATGCTCCATATACATGCTGTCTACAAGAGACTCACATTAGAATAAAAGATTCACACAGACTGAAAGTGAAGGAATAGAAAAAAATAATCCAAGCAAATGAAAACTAAACAAAACAGCTGGAGAAGCAATAGTTATATCTGACAAAAGTAGAGTTCAAAATAAAGGCCATAACAAAAGACAAAGAAAGTCACTACATAATACTAAAAGGATCAATCCAATAAGAGGATAATACCCTTTAAACATACATGCACTCAATGTAGGAGCACCTAAATATGCAAAAAAAAAAAAAAAAAATCTTGGTGGACATTAAGGGAGAAATCAACTGCAATATAATCATAATAGAGAATTTTATTACCCCACTGTCATCAATGGATAGATCTTCCAGACCAAAAAAAAAAAAAAAAAACAAGGTAAAAATGATCTTAAATGATATACTGGATAGGAAGGATTTAATTTGTATTCACAAAACATTTCATCCCAAACAGCAGATATACATTCTTGTCAAGTGCATATGGAATATTCTCAAGGATAGACCCCACATTAGGATACAAAATAAGTCTTAACAAATTCAAGAAGATTGAAATCATATCAAGCATCTTCCCTGACACAATGATATGAAACATAATCAACTACAATAATAAAAAAAAGAAAAACATTAAAACATGTGGAGGATAAATGGCATGCTATTAAACAATGAATGGTTAACAACAAGATTGAGAAAGAAATAAAAAGTTACCTAGAAACAAATGAAAATGAACACACAACCCAAAATCTATGGGACATATAGAAAACAGTCCTGAGAAGTAAGTTTATAATATTATAGGCCTACCTCAAGAAGCAAGAAAAGTCTCAAATAAACAATCAAACCCTACCCCTAAAATAACTAATTAAAAAAAGAACAACAAACAAAGTCTGGACTAACTAGAAGGAAGAAAATAATAAATATCAGAGTTGAAATAAATAACATAGAAACCAAAAAACAATACAAAAGATCAATGAAACCAAGAACTGACTCTTTGAAAATATAAACAAGATTGATGAACCTTTAACCAAACTCATCAAGTAAAAAAGAGAAAGGACCCAAATAAATGAAATCAGAAATAAAAGAGAAGTAACAACTGACATCAAAAAAATACAAAGGACTGTTGGAAAAAACAACAAAAAAATACTATGCACAACTATATGCTAATAAATTGGACAACCTGGCAAAAATGATAAATTTCTAGAAACATACAATCATCTCAAACTGAATCAGGAAGAATCAGAGAACCTGAGCAGATAGGTAACAACTAGTAAAATTAAAGCTGTGCACAACTGATGTGGCTATGTGGATTCAGTATTTTTCCATGCATCAAGATGTCACTGGTTTTATTCCTGGTCTGGGAATATGCCCAGGTTGCAGGCTTGATCCCCAGTAATGGGTGTGCAGGAGGCAGCTGATTGATGTTTCTCTCTCACATGGATGTTTCTATCTCTCTCTCCCTCTCCTTTCCTCTCACTCTAAAAAATTAATAAAAATATGTTTTTAAAAAAACAAAAACTTGAAGCTAAGATTAAAAAACAAAAACAAAACAAAACAAAACAAAAAAACAAAAAACATGCACAGTAAACTTAAGTCCTGGACCAGATGGCTTCACAAGTGGATTTTCCAAACATTCAATAAAGAACTAACACTTATCCTTCTCAAACTATTCCAAGAAATTCAAAAGGAGAGAGACTTCCAAGCTCATTTTATAAGGCCAACATTATCTTAACAAGATTACGACACTACAAAGAAAAAAAAAATTACAGACCAATATCCTTGATGAACATAGATGCTAAATTTCTAAACAAAATATTAGCAAACTGGATCCAGCAATACATTATAAAGATCATTTATCATAATCAAGTAAGATTTATTCAAGGAATGCAAGGTTGGTGCAATATTTGCAAATCAATAAATGTAACACATCACATTAACAAAATTAAGGATAAAATCACATGATCATATCTATAGATGTAGAAAAAGCCTCCAGCACCGATTTTTGATAAAAACTCTAAGCAAAGTGAAAATAGAGGAATTATACTTCAACATAATAAAGTCCATGTTTGACAAACTTATAGCCAACATTACACTCAATGTGCAAAAACTAAAAGCATTTCCATTAAGATCAGGAACAAGACAGGGATGTTTACTTTCTCCCCTCTTATTTAACATAATACTGAAAGTCCTAGCAAGAGCAATATGACAAGAAGAAGAAATAAAAGGCACCCAAATTGGAAAGGTGAAAGTAAAACTGTCATTATTCACACATGACAAGATATTGTACATAGAAGACCCTAAAGACTCCACCAAAAAACTAGATCTAATACATGAACTTGATATAGTAGCAGGATACAAAATTAATATTCAAAATTAGTTGCAATTTTATATACCAAGAAATAACTATCAGAAAGAGAAACCAAGAAAACAATTCATTTACTATTGCAAAAACAAATATAAGATACCTAGGAATAAATTTAACCAAGGAAGTATAAGACCTGGACTCAGTACTGTAGGACATTGAAGAAAGAAATTAAGGAAAATACAAACAAGTGGAAGAATATACTATATTCATGGATGGGCAGAATTAACATCATTAAAATGTCCGTACTACCCAAGGCCATCTACAGATTCAATGCAAATCCTATTAAAATACAAATCACATATTTAACAGATTTAGAATAAATATTCCCAAAATTTATATGGAACCAAAAAGCCCCAAATAGCCTCAGCAATCTTAAGAAAGAACAAAGCTTGGAGTTATCACAATATCAGATATCAAACTGTACTACAAGGCCATTATAATCAAAACAGCCTTGCACTGGCATAAGAACAGACATATAGATCAATGGAACAGAACAGAGAGCTCAGAAATAAACTTGCACCTTTATGGTTAATTAATATTTGAGAAAGGAAGCAAGAGTATACAATAGAGTAAGGGCAGTCTCTTCAATAGTGTTGGAAAATTTGAACAGGTACATGCAAAAAAATGAAACTAGACTACCTTCTTATACCATACATAAGAATAAACTCAAAATGGATAAGACTTTAAGTAAAAAAATCATAAAAATCCTAAAAGAAAAACATAGGCAGTAAAATCTCAGACAACTCTCTTAGCAGTATTTTTACCAATACTTCTCCTAGGGCAAGGGAAACAAAGAAAAAGATAAACAAATGGAACTACATCAAACTAAAAAGATTTTGTACAGCAAAAAAAAAAAAAAAAAATCAACAAAATGAAAAGAAAATACACTATATGGGAGAACATATTAGTCAATGATACATCTGATAAGGGGTTAAACAATCCAATTTAAAAATGGAAAAAGGCCCTGAATAGGCACTTCTCCAAAGAGGATGTACAAATGGCCAATAGACACATGAAAAAAAATGTTCAGCATCACTAATCATCAGAGAGATGCAAATTAAAACCACAATGAGATTTCATCTCACACCTACTAGAATAGCTACCATCAATACATCAACAAAAAACAAGTGCTGGTGAAGATGTGGGGAAAAGGAAATCCTCACGCACTATTAGTGGGAATACATACTGATGCAACAACTATGGAAAACAGTGTAAAGAATTCTCAAAAAGTTAAATATGGAACTGCCTTATGACCCAGTTATCCCACTTCTGGTCATGTAGCCTAAGAACTCTGAAACATTAATTTGAAAGAATATATACACTCCCATGTTCATTCATTGCAGCATTATTTACAATAGCCAAAATCTGCCCATCAGTAGATGAGTGGACAAAAAAGTGATGGTACACAAAGAACATACATGCATATATACACTACTCATGGACACTGACAATAGTGTAGGGATGGCCTGGGGTAGGGCATAGGCTGGGTGGAGGGGTGCCAAGGAGGGGATGGGGGACATCTGTAATACTGTCAACAATAGACAATTGTGGTACCTTTACGTGATATAATATTACACAGCTGTTAAGAAGAAGGAAATCTTACTTTTGTAACAGCATGAATAGACCTTGGAGATTATTATGCTAAGTGAAATAAGCCACTCAGAGAAAGCTAAATACCATTTGATTTCACTTATATGTGGAATCTAATGAATAAAATAAACTGATGAACAAAACAAAAATGGGTATGGAAACATGGAACAGATGGACAGCTGTCAGATGGGAGATATACTGGACAAAAGAAGGTGAAGGAATTAGCCAAAAAACATGCATACATAACATAGACACAGACAACAGTGAGGTGATAGCCAGAAGGAAAGGTGGATGGAGCTAGGTGGAGGAGGGCAAAGGCGGGGAGTGGGGTGAAAGGGGGATGAAGATAAAGAATTTCCTTGAAGAGATGGGTGCATGAAGCAGTTTGTAGATGATATTTTATTGAGTTGTACCCGTGAAACCTGTGTGGTTTTGCAAACATATGTCATCCCAATAAAATAATTTTTTTTTAAAAAGAATCTTGCAAGAAAAAAAATTAACTGCGTAGAATTAATGCTAACTAAAATTATTATGGTAATCATTTTAAATATATAAAATCATTATGTTGTACACCTTAAACTAATGTTATGTGTCAATAATATCTCAATAAAATTGAAAATTGTAAATGGTAATAAACGGACAGGTAGAGAAATGGAGCATATAAATAGGCCTGTATCTATTTTAAAATTGAATCTGCAATTTAAATCTTTCCCACAGTCTCTTCCAGGTAAGTTGGCTTCACCTGAAGACATTTAAGGAAGAAGTAATAACAATCTTACATGAACTCAGTTAACAGAAAAGAAGAGAATATAACCCATGAGACCAGTATAACTTTGTTACCAATACCTGATAGAGGCATTAAAAGAAAGGAATATTATAGGGCAATTTCTCTTATGAACATATAAAAAACTCTGAATAAAATATTAGTAACTCAAATCAAGAGATATATAAAATTTATTTCAAGAATGCAAGGTTGTTTTGACATTTTAAATTCTCCACATTAAGCAAATAAAAGGGAGGGAGACTATACGGTTATCTAAATAGATATAGAAAACAGTTTTGATAAAATTCAATATTAATTCATGATATAAAGTAACCATAACAAACCAGGAAGAGAAAGGAACATTATAAATTTGATAAGGCTTATCTACAAAATATCTACCTCCTTCCCCACATTTTGGAAAAGGGTAAGAGTGACTACTATTACCTCTTCCCTCCAACACTGCACCATTGTACTGTGAACATTATACAGAGTCATAAAGCCAGAAGAGGTTAAAAAGAATAAACAAAACTGTCATTAATCACAGACTATTGTGATTGAATATATAAAGATTACAAAAAAACAAAACCTATATGTAATGTTTAAAATTAATAAGTAAATTTGGCAAAGTCACTAGTCAATATACAAAAACAATACTAACTCCATTGATTCATGCAAAAAGAGAAAATAATATGATCAATTTAAGATTATCTGAGGAATACAAGAGTGGCTTACAATCAGAAAACTATAAATGTCAATTACCACATTAACAAATAAAAGAGAAGAGATTCCAAAATGGTGGCTGAGTGAATGGAAGCTACACAGATTGTCTTCCAAAACCAAATAGGAATTACAACTAAAATAAAGACAAATCGTCAGGAAAAAGCAACAGAAAAGCAGCTTGCAAGGATCATATAACCAGAGACACTGATTCGATCCTGGTAGGATTGCGGAAGTGCAAAAGGGCGGATGGAAGCCCACAGACAGCAGTAGCCTTAGCTATGAGCAGTGCCCTCGGTTTAAACTCCCAAGCGGCTCCACAGCCCAAAGCTGGGACAGACGCTAAAATAGCCACAGCCACTCACCATGGACTCCGGCAGAGGGAAGAAACACTGGACTGGAACTGTGTGGGGACACTCGGAATTTGGAGGGCACTCAGAGTTTTGCTGAGTTGCAGCCATGCAAGAAATTGGCCATCTTACTTCTTCCCAGGGCTCAGGGAAGAGGCAGTGGCCCTTCCCTCAAGGATTCAATCCCACCCAGGTGAGCCACTGAAATGCAAATTGAGGCTCATTAACAACCAGCATCTGCCCTACATGTGGAAAATCCCCTTATGCAGAGCACCTGAGGGAGTTTTGCATTCAACTGAGAACCCAAGGCTCTTCAAGTAATCCCTACAAATAGCCTCCAGGCAAAATACTAGAGGGTAACTGAACCATTCCTGGACAAGCAACTCTAACCAAAAAAGTAAGACTTGACAGTGGTGTTTAATGTGGGTCCTCCCTCGCTCATCCAAACCCAGGAGAGAGCCACAAAGAACAGAAGAACACCAACACCCACAGGGAAAATTTGGCAGGCTCCAATACCAATTGTGATAGTCAAAATGGTGATGCAAAGAAACAAAAGCCAAATGAAGGAACAAGAGACCCCTACCAAATATGAGATAAATGTGGAGCAGTTAAGCAAGTTTACAGAGCTAGAATTCAGAGCCATGATCTTGAAGAAGCTAAACACCATGAGTAAGAACATCAACACCATGAGTAAAGACACAGAAATGTTGAAAATCAACCAATTACAATTTAAAAACCAATAAGAAGAAATCAAGAATGACATATCAGAAATAAAGAATACCTTGGAAGGTCTAAACAGCAGAGTAGAGGAAACTGAGGACCAGATCAGTGAAATAGAAGAAGAGTAGAAAAAAATCAGCCAATCAGAAAACCAAAAGGAAAAAAAAAAAACAATTAAAAAACAGAAAGACAGCTTAAGAGAACTGTAGGACAACTGGAAACGTAATAACATTCACATCATAGGAGTACCCGAAGAAGAAGAAAATGAGCAAGGGTTAGAGAATATATTTGAAGAAATAGTGACAGAAAACTTCCCTAATCTGGTGAAGGAGAAGGCATTCAAGTTCAAGAAGCACAGAGAGCCCCAAGTAAGAAGAACCCAAACAGGCCCACACCAAGACACATAGTAGTTAAAATGTCAAAAATTAAAGGCAAAGAATCCTAAAAGCAGCAAGAGATAAGCAACAGGTTACCTACAAAGAAACACCCATAAGGCTCTCAGCTGACTTCTCAACAGAAACACTACAGGCCAGAAGGGAGTGGCATGAAGTAATCAAGGTCATGAAAAACAAGAATCTGAATCCAAGACTACTCTATCCAGCAAAGCTATCATTCGAAATAGAAGGTCAATTAAAGAGCGTTCCAGACCCCCCACCCCCACCCCCCCAAAAAAGGCTAAGGGAATACACTGGCACCAAACCAGCAGTGCAAGATATGCTGAAAGGACTGCTGTAATTAGTAGAAGAAATAGGAAGAAAAATAGAACAACACTAAAGAAAAGTGGCAATAAATAAGTACATATCAATTATCACCTTAAATGTGAATGGTTTGAATGCTCTGATAAAAAGACACAGAGTAGCTCACTGGATAAGAAAGCATGACTCACATCTATGTTGTTTACGAGAAACCTACTTCACAATAAAAGAATCACATAGGTTGAAAGTGAAAGGATGGAAAAAAAACTTCCAAGAAAACAAAAAGGAAAAAAAGCTGGGGTAGCAATAATCATATCTGACAAAATCGATTTCAAAGTGATGGCCATAAGTAGAGACAAAGAAAGCCACTACATAATATTGAAAGGATCTATCCAACAGGAAGATATAACCTTGGTAAACATATATGGACCCAATATCGGAGGAACAAAATATATTAAATATCTTCCTGAAGACTTCAAAGGAGAAATTGACAGCAATACAATCATAGCACAGGACTTCAACACCCCACTGACATCACTGGATAGATCCTCTAGACAAAAAATTAGCAAGGAAACACAGACTCTAAATGAAGCACTAGACCAAATAGATTTAATAGACATCTACAGAGAATTACACTCCAATACTACAGAATTCACATTCTTCTCAAGTGCACATGAAACATTCTCAAAGATCGACCACATGATAGGACAAAAACTAAATCTCTACCAGTTCAAGAAGATTGAAATCATATCAAGCATCTTCTCAGATCTCAATGGCATGCAACTAGAAATCAATCGCAACAAAAACATGCAAAGACATCTGAACACATGGAGCCTAACAGCATGTTATTAAATAATGAATGGGTTACCAAGGAGATCAATGAAGAAATTAAAAACTTCCTGGAAACCAATGAAAATAAACACACAACAACACAAAATCTATGGGATGCAGTGAAAGCAGTTCTGAGAGGGAAGTTCATAGCACTACAGGCCTACCTCAAGAAACAACAAAAATTTCTAATAGACTATCGTCACAACTTAAAGAATTAAAAGGAAACAAAAAGAAAATCCCTGAGCAAGTAGACAGAAGAAAATGTAAAGATCAGAGCAGAAATAAATGACATAGAAACCCAAAAAACAATTCAAAGGATGTGAAACAAAGAGCTGGTTTTTCTAAAAAATAAACAATATTGATGGACCCTTAGCTAGACTCAAGAAACAAAGAGAGAGAACCCAAATACACAAAATCAGAAATGATACAGGAGAAGTAACAACTGACACCACAGAAATACAAAAGATCGTTAACATCTACTATAAAGAATTATATGGCAACAAATTGGACAATCTAAGCAAAATGGACCGATTTCTAGAAACACGTAGTCTCTCAAAACAAGACAGGGAAGAGACAGAAAACTATAAGAGACCAATAACAACTAAGGAAATTGAAGAGGTATTCAAGACTCTCCCAGCAAACCAAAGCCCAGGCCTGGATGGCTTCATGGGGGAGTTTTACCGAACATTCAAAAAAGAACTAACACCCATTCCCCTCAAACTATTTCAAAAAATTCAAGAAGGGGCTTCCAAACTCCTTTTTGGGGCAAGCATAATTCTAATTCCAAATCCAGAAAAAGGTACAACAAAGAAAGAAACCTACAGACAAATATCAATGATGAACATAGATGCCCAAATCCTGAACAAAATACTAGCAAATCAAATCCAGCAATTCATCAAAAATATTATTCACCATGACCAAGTGGGATTCATCCCAGGGATGCAAGGCTGGTACAATATTCGAAAATCAATAAATGTGATACACCACATATATAAAATGAAGAATAAAAACCACACAATCATATCAATAGATGCTGATAAAGCATTCGACAAAATCCAGCATCTATTTCCGATAAAACTGCTCAGCAATGTGGAATAGAGGGATTATATCTCTACATAATAAAGGACACATATGTAAAACCTACAGCCAATATCATACTCAATGGGCAGAAACTAAAAGAATTTCCCTTAAAAACAAGAACAAGAGAGGAATGCCCACTTTGGCCACTCTTATTATACATAGTACTGGAAGTCTTAGCCACAGCAATCAGACATGAAGAAAAAATAGAAAGGATTCAAATTGGAAAGGAGGAAGTAAAACTGTCATTATTTGCAGATGACATGATATTATACATAGAAAATCCTAAAACCTCCATTAAAAATCTACTAGGCTTAATAAGTGAATTTGGCAAAGTAGCAGGATACAAAATAAAGTCAAGAAATTGATGGCATTCTTATACACTATTGATGAACTCACAAAAACAGAAACTGTAAACCTAATCCCATGTATCATCACAGCAAAAAAATTAAGATACCTAAGAATAAACGTAATAAAAAAAGTAAAGGACCTATTCACAGAAAATTACTGGACATTGAAAAAAAAAACAAAAACAAAAACAGAGAAAGATATAAAAAAGTGGAAGCACATACCTTGTTCATGGATTGGGAGACTTACCATCATTAAAATGTCTATATTACCCAAAGCAATCTATTGATTCCATGCAATCCCCATCAAAATACCAATGACATATTTCACAGAACTAGAACAAATACTTCAAAAGTTCATATGGAACCAAAACAGACCCTGAAGAACCACAGCAATCTTTAAAAAAAAAGGACAAAGTAAATGGGATCACAATACCAGATATCAGGTTATACTACAAAGCTACTGTAATCAAAACAGCCTGGTACTGGCACAAGAACAGGCATATAGACCACTGGAACAGAACCCAGAACCCAGAATTGGACCGAAGACATTATACTCAATTAATATTTGACAAAGGAGGCAAGAGTAAAGAGAGTAAAGACAGCCTCTTTAATAAATGGTGTTGGAAAAATTGGACAGCGACAGGCAAGAAAATAAAACTAGACAATCAACTTACACCATACACAAAATAAATTCAAAATGGATAAAAGACTTAAATGTGACCCATGAATCCATAAAAAAATCTAGAAGAAAATGTAGGCAACAAAATTTCGAACATCATACACAGTAGAATTTTCACTGATATATCACCTACGGTAACAGAAACAAAGGAGAAAATGAACACATGGGACTACATCAAACTAAAAAGCTTCTGCACAGCAAAAGAAACAGCCATCAAAATGGAAAGGCAACCAACTGTATGGGAGAGCATCATTGCCAATGATACATCAGATAAGGGGTTAATTTCCAAAATATATAGAGTGCTCATACAACTCAACAAAGGAAGACAAAGAACCCAATTAAAAAATGAGCAGAGTAGCTGAATAGACACCTCTCCAAACAGGACATACAAATGGCCGAGAAACATATGAGGATATGCTCAACATCACTAATCACCACACAGATGCAAATTAAAATAACAATGAGGTATCACCTCATACCTGTCAGAATGGCTGCCCATCAACACATCACCAAAGAACAAGTGTTGGCATGGGTGTGGAGAAAAGGGGACTCTAGTACACTGCTGGTGGGAATGCAGACTTGCACAGCCACTATGGAAAACAAAATGGTGTTACCTCAAAAAATTAATAATTGAACTTCCATTTGACCCAGTGATCCCACTTCTAGGAATATACCCTAAGAAGCCTGAAACACCAGTCAGGAAGAATATATGAACCCCCATGTTTAAAGCAGCACTATTTACAATAGCTAAGATCTGGAAACAGTCCAAGTGTCCATCAGTTGACGAATGGATAAAAAAGCTGTGGTACATATACACAAATGGAATACTATGCAGCTGTAAGAAAGAAAGATCTCTTATCCTTTGAGACGACATGGAGGGATCTGGAAAGTATTATCCTAAGTAAAACAAGCCAAGCAGAAAAAGACATATACCACATGATCTCACTTATTTGTGGAATATAATGAACATAACAGTCTGAGGAATGAGGTAGTCCCAGAGACCTTGAAGTGGGTACAGACTGACAATTCCCAGAAGAGGGGGTGTTGGGGGAGATACACGACAGAACTTATATGCATGTATGCATGAACAATGGACATGGACCACAAAGGTAGGGACAAGGTGGAGAGGGAGGGGATGCGGGAATCAGTGGGGGAAAAAGAAGACACATCTGTAACAAAAATAAATAAATTAATAAAAAAGTAAAAATAAAAGAGAAAAACTACCAGATCATCTCAATAGATTCTGAAATCATTTAATAAAATTTAACATTTATTTATAATTAGTAATTAAGAGCATATAAGAATAGAAAATATATTCCTCCTGGTAATATACTAAAACCCTACAGCAAACATTTTTTTTTTTTTTTAATCTTCACCCAAGGATATTTTTCCATTTTTGTTCAGATAGAGCACGAGGGAGAGAGAGGAAGAGAGGGAGAGAGAAATATCGACATGAGAGGGATACATCGACTGGTTGCCTTCTGCAGGACCCCAACCAGGTTTGGGGACAAACCATAACCAAGGTATGTGCCCTTGACTAGAATTGAATCCTCAACTCATTCATCCATTGGCCAACACTCCAACCACTGAGCCAAACCGGTCAGGGCAGCAAACATATTTCTTAATGATCAGATATTGGAAACCTTACCTTTAAAGTATGAATTAAGAACAGCGTCCATTATCACTACTATGGGTTAACATTGTGCTAGAGGTCCTAGCCGGTATATTAAGACAAGAATAAGAAATAAAGGGCATATAGATAGCAAAGAAAGAAACAAAACTGTTATTCAGTCTCAAATAATATAAATGTCTTTACAGAAAACCCAAAGCAAAATCATTAGAAGTAATAAGTTAGTTAGAATGGTGCTTGGATCTAATATAATCAATATACAAAAGTTGATTACATTTCTATATACAGCAAGAAATAATTTTAAAATGTAATTAAAAAAAGATACCCTCTTAACAAAACTTTAAGTTTCTTAGGAATAAGTATATCAAAATTGTGTTAGATTTTTATGGAGAAAATTATTTTAAAAATTGATGGACACTACTACATACCTTAATTTAACAGAGAAAAGTTAACATGTTGATGATTTGGATTATTTAATATTATAAAGATATTAATTCTACATAAACTGATATATAGATTAAAAATCATCCTGACCATATTTCCAATTGCTATTTGAGAAATATAAGTGATACTAAAACCTAAGTATAATAACGAAAAGCCAAGAATGCTTGAGACAGTCTAGATGAATAAAATGGAACATCCTACTAGATATGAAGACTTACTATAAACCTATAATAAATAAGATACTTGTTATTGGTGCAGGAATAAGTAAACCTATGAAAAGAATGTTAAAAAGATCAAGAAATATATCCACATCTTTGGAAATATGATATATGAGAGATGGTACTAGCCTCACCCCACAGTTATCACACACAAAAGGTAGGGAACAATATTAATTCTGCATCAACCTCGGCAACCTGCAGTTACCAAGAGCCACACCATGGCTAATGATTTACCACTTGCAAAGAGAATCTTTCAGTAAATCATGAGTGTGTTTGCACACTTTTTGGCTTTTGCACAATCCATTATAGTTTATTATTATATGATTCATTACATTAGTAACCCATTAATACTCAGTGGATACGTAATTTTCTTCTTTGTAAGATTCAGAATAAAGGCAGGGTACTTTGATATGCTGTTTGTTTTTAACAACAGCTTTTTGTCTTTGAATGATTGATTTGCTTACATCTTTATGAAAAGGAATATAGTTTTTAAGCAAGAAAATTCCTTTTCTGCTATTAAATACACTCTGCAAGTCTGTGGAATATTAATAAATCTTTGGTTTCCTTTTTGAAACTTGGCTTCTAAGGCAAATGCATTTTTCAACTTTGGTTCAATCCTCATTACCATTTTACATTCCATCTGAGGAATAGCTAGCAAACAGCAGCCAGCTCTTGTCTGAATGAATCCTGCAAGCTATGCTCATACAGATGATACCCGCAGAAAGGCTTATGGCATTTCAACTCAGGAGATCCAACTTTTGATGCTGGCTTGCATGAGAAAAACCATTCCTGTTTCTTGTCCTTTTGCTTTTTGCAGGCAAAAGTCTAATGCTTGCTCCAGTGGAATTTCAGATCTTGACACTGAGGGAAATAGAATTCAAGTAAATTAATTTTCTGGTAGGAAAGCTATAAACTTTGGAAATTCTACATTGGCTTGGACTTTCACTACTTAAAATACACAATGACAAATCAGTTTGTCAAAAATGACATATCCCCTCAAAGCAAGCACAAGTACTTCATATGAAAACCTTTGGCCCTATCAAAAATTTTCCCCAATTCAGCTAATTTTTATAAGTTTAGTACCAGTTTTTTTGGTTTGTCTTTTTACTGACTAAATTACCAGTGCTAGGAAAATTTTTACTTTTTAATGTTTTTATTGATATTTTAGAAAGAGCGGAAGGGAGAGAGAGAGAGACATCAATGTGAGAGAACAACATTGAGTGGCTGCCTCCTGCACACCCCCTCGTGGGAATTGAGCCCACAGCCTGGACATGTGCCCTGATCAGGAATCAAACTGGGACCTCTCAGTCCATGGGATGTCGCTCAATCCACTGAGCCACACTAGCCAGGCAGAAAATTTTTACTTTTAACATTCACTGGCATTAATGTTAGTTTACTTTGATAGACTAGCATGCTGTTATGAATATGATTATTATATTCCCTTCTTAGCTAATTTATAGTAATTTTGTATTTAGATCTATAAAAAAATACATGGTTATATTATCTATCTCCAAACGCACACTTTCTGAGGAGATATAAAAATGTATTTTCAAGTTAGTTGTGCTAAATACAATTGTAGCCTCCAAATATGTAGGCCTATCTATATTTCAAATAGCATATTTAACTAAATATGAAAACTGACTTGCTGCTAAATTTTTAACATTATATGACTGCTTTTTACTTATATATTTATTTTTAAACCCATATTGTATAAAAGATGAAAATTGATTGCCTAACACAGGACCACGATTTCTTCTTTTATAATTTTTATAAAAACATATATTTAAATCTTCGATCCATTTTAATTTTTGTATATTGTATGAGATACGAGTTAAACTTGAATCTTTTGCATGTGAATTTTCAGTTGTTTCAGCGCCATTTGCTAAAATGATTATTTTTTCCCCCTATTGGCAGACTTGTGAAAAATCAACTGACAATAGATGTATGGGTTCATTTCTGAACTCTCAATTCTACTCTATTGAGCTATGTCTACTCATATGCCCGTACCACATTATTTTGATCACTGTGGCATTGTTATAAGTTTTGAAATTGAGAAGATTCAAAATTGTTTTGGCTGTTCATGTTCCCCTGTATGTCTATATTTACTTTAGGATTAGCTTGTTCATTTCTGAAAAAAAAAAAAAAATTAAGGCAGATGGAATTTGAGTTTTGTTTTTGTTTTTTTGTTTTTATCCTCACCCGAGGACATTTTTCCATTTTTTTGTTCAGAGAGAGTGGGAGGGAGAGAGAGGAAGAGAGAGAGAGAAACATCGACGTGAAGGGACACATGGAGTGGCTGCCACCCACACGACCAACCATGGCCGGGGACAAACTGCAACCGAGGTACGTGCCCTTAGCGGGAACCGAACCCGGGTCTCTCTGTACCGCAGGCCAACTCTCCAACCGCTGAGCCAAACCGGCCAGGGCGAATTTGAGTTTTGATAGAAATTGCATTGAACCTGTATATCAATTTGGGGAGTATTGTCATCTTTACTATATTAAGTCATTCAATCAACAACAATGTAATGTCTTTCCATGTATTTCGATCACCTTTAATTTCTTTCAACAGTGTTTTATATGTTTTAGTGGATAAGTATTTCACTTCCTTGGTTAAATCTATTCCTAAGTATTTTATTCCTTGTGATGCTACTGTAAATGAAATTGTTTTGTTAATTTAATTTTCAGATTGCTCATTGCTAGTGTATAGGAATACATAAGATTTTTACTACAGTGTTGCTACATTTGCATGTTATAATTGCTTTTTTCTTCTTTAGGATTTTATATATATATTTGACCTTGTCATCTGTAATAGACAGTTTTACTTCTTCCTTTCCGATCTGAGCACCTTTTCTTTCTTTTTCTTACCTAATTACCCTGACTAGAATTTCTAATACAATGTAGAAGTGGCAAGAGTATATAATATATACATCCATTTCTTGCTTGTGATTTTAGGGGGGAAACTTTCAGTTTTTCACCATCAAGTATGATGTTAATTGTGGGTTTTTCATAAATGTCCTTTAACAATTTTAGGAAGCTCTCTTCCTAGTTTGTTAAATTTTTTTTTTTTTTATTATTATGAAAGGGTGTTAGATTTTATCAAATGCTTTTTCTTCATCTATTGAGATCATTGTTTTTTTTTTAAATTTTCATTTATTCTGTTAATGCATTGATTAACTTTCATATTGTTAAACTGACCTTGTGTTCCTGAGATAAATACTTATTTGTAGCATACAATCCTTTAAAATGTTGCTGGATTCCATTTGCCAGTGTTTTGTTGAGTTTTGCATTCACAAGGGATGTTGGTTTGTAGTTTTCTTGTGATGCCTTTTCTAGCTTTGTTATATGAATAATAAATACTGCCATTATAATATAAGTTAGAATGTGCTCCCTCCTCTGTGTTTTTATTTTTTTAATTTGATAAGAATTATTATTAATTCTCTATACATTTTGGAGAATTCACCAATGGAGCCATCTGGTCCAAAGCTTTTTGTTGTTCTTGATAAGCGTAGATTACTGATTCAATCTCTTTGCTACAGGTCTATTTAGAATCTCTATTTCTACTTGAGTCAGTTGAGAGTTTTTAATAGGTATTTGTTTCTTTCTTCTGTATTATCTAATTGTTGACATAAAATTATAATTCTGTTATCCTATTTATTTCTGTAAGGCCAGTCATAATGTCCCCTCTTTCATACCAGATTTTAGTAATTTGAGTCTTTTGTTTTTTCTTGGTCTAACAAAAGTTTAATCAATTTTAAAATCTTTTCAAAGTGTCAACATTCCTATTCTATATTTTTACATATATATTTAAACACCTTTCTACACACAATACTTAATGGTAAGTACACCCAATAACTGAAATAACACTATTCTCAACATGACTGAGTAGGGAGCACTCCTACACACATCTTCTTACATGTGTGTTTAGAAACTTGTCTGTATGCATCACATAATGGTCAGCACATAGTCTCAAAAATAACACTCTTCTCAATAGGTATAAGAAAATTTTGAAATGTCTTTTCTATATGTTCAAACATCTGTATTCAAAATGGTTAGCATATCCGCTCACTGAAATGTTATTTTTCTATTCTATATTTTCTCTTTGTCTGTTATAATATTATTGTCCCTCCTGCTTCCAGTTTATTTTGCTCTTCTCTTTCTAGTTTTTTATGGTGTAAGATTGTTAACTTAATTCGTTTTCTTCAATGTAGGCTATGTATTTCCCTCTGAGCATTGTTTTTGCTGCATTGTATAAGAATCAGTATGTTGTTTCACACCAAACTTTCATTCATCTCAAAGTTTTCCCTAATTTCTTGTAATTTCTTCTTTGACCCACTGGCTATTTAAGTGTCTTATTTAATTTCCACACATTTATGCATTCTCAAATTTTCTTTTTGTTATTGATCTCATTTCATGTCACTGTGGTTAGAGAACATACTTGGTATACTTTTAATCTTTTAAAATTTATTAATAATTAAATTGTGGCATAATATGATCTATATTGGAGAATGTAGCATGTGCACTTGAAAAGAACATGTCCTCTGCTGTTTTTGGGTGTTCTATAGACATCTATTAATTCTAGCTATAGTGTCGCCCAAGTCTTCTTTTTCCTTGTTATTCTTTGTTTCATTGATTCTAAGTAATAATACTTGTTCATTTCAACCTCAAGGACTCCCTTTAACATTCATATAGAGAAGGTCTAATAGTTTTTTTTTTTTTTTAACTCATCTTTATTGTTGAATGCATTACAGATGCACCCCCCTTTTTTTCCATTAACTCCCTCCTCCCCAATCCCACCCTACCCCCCCTCCAGCCTGCCCCACATTATTGTCGGTGTCCATTGGTTATGTATATATGCATAGAAGTTTTTTGGTTTATCTCATCCTGCCCTCCCTTCCCAATTCCCTTTAAGGTTAATCAGTCTAACAAACAATTTGTACTTCTTAATTCCTTCATCTTTTTCACTCATCCTCCACCCATCTGGCAAGCAAAAAAAGTTCTCAGTATCTATGGGTCATCTATTTCTGTTCTACTTGCTCATTTTCTTTGTAGATTCAATTGTTGATAGATAATGTATTGTCATTTAATTGTTTAATTGTTTGCATTTTTGTTCTTCTCCTTCAAGAAGACCCTTCAACATTTCATATAATACTCGTTTGGTGGTGATGAACTCCTTTAGTTTTTTCTTGTCTGGGAAACTCTTGAAATGTCCATCGATTCTAATAGTTTTTATCTGGGAATGTCTTAATTTCTCCTATCTTTTCACAGGAAGTTTTGCTGGATATAGAATTCTAAGTTAACGGTTTTGTTTTTCCAACACTTTGAATGCATCATTCTGGCCTCTATGGTTTCTGATGGTAAAGCAGGTGTTAATCTTATTGAAAATCAATTAAACATGATGGTTATCTCTTTGCTGTTTTCAAGATTCCCTCTTAGTCTTTGGTTTTTGACAGTTTATGATGTGTATTACTGTGTATTTCTTTGAGTTTATCTTAAAGTTTGGTGAATTTTTGAATATGTATATTAATGCTTTTTAAAAGAAATTCCTGCCAATATTTCTTAAAATATTCTTGTTATCAACAAATATATTGTTGATACTATCCCACAGGTCCTAGGATCTGTTTACTTTCTTTCATTACTTTTTCTTTCTGTTCCTCAGAGTGGGTGCTCTCAATGACTTACCTTTAAGTTTGCTGATTCTTTTTCCTGCCTGCGTAAATCTGCTGTTGAGCTCCTATAGTGAAGTTTTAAATTTTTGGTTATAATTTTGAACTTGAACATTCACTTGTTCAAAGTAAAGGCCCAGAGAAAGAAATAGAAAAGTTCAATAAAAGTTTTTTTGCCAGGCAAATACCTTTTCTCTCTGAAGCAAAGGCTGGCATGCATTATCTAAGGTTACACTTATGTCACCTCAGAACACTTCAAAATTCAAACTATGAAGTATATGGCAAATAAAAGTGTTACATATTAACAATTATAATCTCTTATTTTGACTCAGTTCTCAAAATCATATTGATACCATATTCTCCACATCAATCTTTCACTGGTCATCACTTGACCCTATACTGTCCTTTTGTATTAGTACATTTTCTAAAAATACATTAATAAAATATAAAAATAATGCAATGATTGCTGCTCTAGAAACAGTTTATTTTATTTGAGAAAACTAGATAAAAGGCCAAATATATTTTTTCCTAGAAAACAAAGGAATTCACTAATGATAAGGTAGCAATCTTTCTTCTCAGTAAAAATAAACTATATAAAATTAAAGCTCTCAATTTACATCATATTTTATTTTCTTTTATATATCACACAAAGTCATTGAAGGAAAAAGAGAAAATACAGAATTATAACAAAAGAGATGATATATAATCTTCTTGCTCCAAAAGAATCATATTAACATAAATAATTATAAATTTCAGATAGATAAATAGGTTATGTTCTATAAATACTAATTTGTTATATAAGAATTGATTTCGTCTACTTTTCAAAATATCTTAACTTAGTCAATTTTTTCTTATGCTTCAGTTTTCTAATTTATAATTTAAGACATTTTTGTTGATTTACTAGAAATTAAGATATTTTGCTAATGAGTATTCCCAAATCTTACTAACAAGCAAGGTCACATGAAACAAACTGAGATTACACATTGTATAACAAATAATCTATCTTTAAATACTAGACTTACATGCAGCACAGGATGCCTACACACCTAACCCCCATTCCAAGTGCTAAACTTCAAAGTGAATTCATCCCAGGGCATACACAGAGTAGAATTCACCCTGTTTAAATTGCCACCCCGCCTTTTTTGCTCTGTGTATATTTCTGCTCCTCAGTTTAAGCACATTAACTCACATATATAATTAATGATAAAGCAAACAAATCTTTAGGTGAAGAGACATTTATTAAGTCATATCCTTATACCAATTCTTAAGTTTAATTTTTTATGTATAGTTAATTTAAAATGAATCCTGTAAAAAAAAAAAAAATACCTCAAACGTCTTGTACTACTTTTCCCCATACAATTAAATTCCAGAATAGAGAAGAAACTGCAGAGCTGGAGAGCTGGCTAGCAGAGAACAGAGCATCTCTACATAGACAGTTGATACAGAGCAACATAATTCAGGTCAACATATGTCATTTCCATATTATTGTGACCAAGGAAAGCAATTATTGGGACTTACAATATAATGATACCAAGAAAACTGTAACCATCAAATTTCAAAGTAAAGATTAACAGACTAAAAACCAAGAAAACCTTCAGTGTTCTAAGGATGCAATATTTTGCTAACATTCAAACAATATAATCAGGTGAGAAGTGTCTGCACTTGCTGTGGCGATCGGTACAGAATGCTCTCTGGATCTTTGTATTCATTGACTGGATTCATTACAGCTGCATACACTTCACCATAGGCTCTGCAGACCAATTCTGTAGACTGTTTTATAATCTGCTCTCTATTGATAAACAAACAAAATATGAAAATGTAATTTTAAAAATACTAAGAATTATAAGAAAGTTTCATATTTGAATCAAAACACTTCATTTCTATAATCATCATATAGATAATTGTAACACTACACAAGTTACCTATCTTGGTTTTGGGATAAAAAAATTTTTATATTTATTTCTTTGTTAAATTTTCCTAATTAGTATGTAGGTTTCAGGAAGGAACTGTGTTTTGTTCACTGCTATATCTTTGGGCTGGAACAGTGCCCAATATATAGTGGATTACTAAACAAGAAACAGACACAGTGAGCTACCATCAATGTATTGATTTTGCAAACACAACTGGTAACACATTAAAGACACTTATATCTATTCAAATTCATTAACATCTTAAATCTCAATAACATAATAAACTGCTTTTTCACTTATACAAACAGACCTTGTTTTATTGTGTTTTGCTTAACTGAGCTTCAAAGGTGTTACATTTTTTAAAAAATGAAGGCAAAACCAACTCACTTTATTGCAATATTCTTTTCATTGCAGTGGTCTGGAAATGAACTTGCAATATCTCTGAGTCATGCCTACAGCTCCTACACTAATAACCATACCTCCTATATTTCTCATCTCTCTGTTTATATTACCAGATTAAAATAATCTGACACTTGCCTACAACAAATCACAGCATTTTCACAAATATGCATTTCTACATAAGCACATAAAAGAATATAGTTTTAGCCCTGGCCGGTTTTGCTTAGTGGTTAGAGCATCGGCCTGCGGTCCAGAGAGACCCGGGTTCAGTTCCCACTAAGGGCACGTACCTCTGTTGCAGTCTGTCCCCAGCCCTGGTCGGTCGTGCGGATGGCAGCCACTCGATGTGTTCCTTTCACAACAATGTTTCTCTCTCTATTCCTCTCTCTCCCTCCCACTCTACCTGAACAAAAAATGGAAAAATGTCCTCGGGTGAGGATAAAAAAAAGAATATAGTTTTAAATAAAGTAAAGAAATATTTTAAAAAATATATCTGGCCACCCCAGCCACTTTGGTTCAGTAGTTAGAGCATCAGGCTGTTTACCAAAGGGTCATGGGTTCGATTCCCAGTCAAAGGCATATACCTGGATTGTAGGTTTGAT
The DNA here is from genome assembly GCF_014108415.1 of Molossus molossus. NCBI lineage: Eukaryota > Metazoa > Chordata > Mammalia > Chiroptera > Molossidae > Molossus > Molossus molossus. The sequence goes on from NW_023425403.1 coordinate 99,480,793, forward strand.
CCCCGGCCCCAGTCAGGGTCATGAAGAGGCAACCAACTGATGTCTCTCTTTCATATTGATGTTCCTCTCTCTTTCTCACTCTCTCTATTCCCCATTTCTTCTCTCCCTTCCACTCTATCTAAAAATCAATGAAAAATTATCCTCAGGTCAGAATTAACAAAATATGGCCAGAAAAAAAACAAAACAAAACTATTGGGTTTATTAAATCTGTATCAAGTCTCTCGATGTTTTCATGACATGTACTTCTTATCATCCCCAGACACTTCTATTTATGTATTACTCTACTTAGTGATGAAAACACTAATACTTTTTTTTTTCTGATTTTCATAACTAAATTAAAAATGTATCATTCAAGCCTTACTCCTAAGCCTACTTTTCTTACTACGTTTCTTATTTCTGTCAATGGCAGAACTATGTTCCATCACCTCAGTTCAGACTCTAATGAACTCTTACCTGGAGTCCACAAAAAATTCCTATCTGGTCTTCCCCTTTAACATCTTCCACATTAAATTTCCCATAAGCAGATTTGTTAATCTTTCTAAGGTGTACATTTTATCATGGCTCTCCTTACCCAGGGCCTTCCTTCAAAAAGCTTTACAGCTTCTTCTGGTTTCAGAGAAGTGAAAACTCCTTACCCTATCATTAAAAATCCTTTAAAATGCCTTCTATATCACTACTGTAATTCTTCAGGTCAATGCAATTCCTGAATGTCCTCTTCACCCTGTTCTTACTGACCTCAATTCCTTTGCTCATATACCTTCATTTGTCTGGAATGCCTACCTCTCAACCACCTTTAAATGCCCTGAATTCTCAGTAAATTGTACTCTCTACATAGTCTTCCCTGATCCCTAGAGCTAGAATAACTACTGCATTTTTGGAATGTCCATGACGAAATAATACATTTGTAAGACTCCTGAAGCTTTCAAAATAAAAATGGGAAAAATGAAAACACACTGAGTAAACTGTGTGAGCAGAGTGAAGTAATGTTACTGGTTATACTACCCTTTTGTTGGAAGGGAAGACAGTAGAAAATGGTTTGGAAATCAACTTAACCAGATGAGGCTTTGAAATATTTTTCGGTCTATCAGTTGGTGATCATTCCTATAACTGATTGAGCTGAACAATGAGTGCATCATGAAGATGCAAATATTTTTTTTTCCAAAAATGAAATAGCTGAAAAACTCTATAAACTAATTTTTAAATGTATGAAATGTTATATTTAATACCCATTTTTCAGAAAGTCAAATAAGAGACTTTAGATATAGCATATAGTTCTTTACTTAAAGGAATTAAGACAAACTTTTAGCGGATGTAGAAAGCATTCATTACTTACACTTCATACTCTAAAATCTATACTCAATCTAAACATAGTGTATATCTAAACATATACATGAAAACAAAGAAACAAGGCTATTCCTTCTCACAAGTTTAAAATCAGAATAAGGTACAATAATGAATATCAAATATAATTTTTAAAAATCTAGGTAACTGGCAAACGTAGATTTATTGAATATTTTGAATACATTTAAAATTTTATCTTCAAGTCCAAATGATAAAAAAAAATTAAGTTTACTTATAATTCAGGGCACATATCTGTTTATAAATTAAAGTAGCCTGGCCGGTGTAGTTCAGCGGTTGAGCATCAATTCCCGGTCAGGGCACATGCCCAGGTGGTCGGCCTGATGCCCATATGGGGCATGCAGGAGGCAGCCAATCGATATTCTCTCTCAACGATGTTTCTATCTCTCTCTCCCTATCCTTTCCTCTCTTTCTAAAACCAACAAAGAAAAAAAAATTTTTTTTTAAAGCCAGCAAGATAGAGAAGAGATTAAAAAATGAATATGGCTGTGCTGAAGATGAGCGATACCAAAGCTCATGGAGAATAAGTCTTTCACGTGGAAGAAAAAAAGGTGAAGAGTAGGAACTGCTTCTCCTGGCCTGTTAGCTACTAGTCAAGCCAATAGCATAGAATGCAATGGAAAGGCAGTGTCTCAAAAAAAAAAAAAAAAAGAAAAGAAAGAAAAATCTGAGTCAAATACAAACTGTGCAGAGCAAGAACTGTGACTGAGAGCAATTCGACATATCTTGACAAATGTGAAAGCTTATTTATCATTACCTAAGCCAGGTACAGGTATATACACGCATGTTAATTTTTTTCTAATGGTATAAAGGGATAGTGGAGGACATTACTGTCAGAAGACCTTCTTCTAGTTGAAGTTCTGCCACTACTGCAGCCTTGAATAAGTAATTTAACCTTTCCAGGATTAATTTCACCATTGTAAAACAAAACACTGAACTCAATAATCTTTACCAGGTACTTTCAGCTTTGGAATTATACCATTGCAATGAAACTTAAAAGCATTTTATGAACTGCTTTCTAAAAAAAATCTCTGTATGTGCCAATCAATACACATGCATACATATGCACATTATTTTGGGGAAATGGGTTCCCTAAATAATGATTTATAAACATATTGTTATTTGTATATGAGTGGGTGGTATTTCTGAAGTACTAAAACAGTTGTATTTTCTTGCCATTTTACTATCCCTGCCTTTTTATTTACAGTGATAACTACTTTGTAAGTTCATCCTTTATCTTAAAAGGTATATGCATGTATCTGTATATCTGTCTGTCTCCTTGGCCTGGAGAACTTGAGTTCATCCTCTGTGTGTCCCTCCAACCTTTTCACATGGTGTCTTCCCAAACCTCTGACCCCTCAGATTCTCTCATCCCCAGTTTCATGAACTCCTGTGTAACAACTTCTTGGTAGAGGACTGAGGTTGACTTGGGTGACTATTCTGTTATCTTTGTTGCTAGATTATAAGCTCTTTGCAGTCATGTCTGCTAGCCTGGTGTCTGGTCCCAAATTATTCACTAATATTATATATAAAATACAGAGTCTAAAATTATAGTGACACATAATCAATGTTCAAATTGCAAAAGTTTCAGGTATTTTATAACTAAACACAAAATGACCAACAAACTATCTCAGTCACATGCTTCTGAAAACTTGTAATGCCCTTATCCACTGAATACCCCCATGTACAAGTAAAGAAAAGCAGAATTATTTTTCAGTCATGTATGCTGAGCACTGATTCTAGCATGGGCATCCACCTGAAGTTTTATTTACATACTATATTGTGATCAAGCCCAGAGCTGGTGGAGAGAGAGTACTTTTAGAATTGTTTCTGTAGGTTAAAATTCTAAAAATAAGTGTTGTTTTCCACATGATCAACAGATATGAAAAAAAAAAAAAAATCAGCTGAAAAGGAAAATCTTTTATTTGAATGTAAAATCACTAATTTTCTTTACTACTAAGGAATTCTCATAAATAATAATTTATTAAATGATGCCCTACTGGCCTTTGCACAGTTTCATAATCTTCTTGGTGCAAGTATAACTTTCAAAAAATTAAAAATATGAGTCACACAAATAAAGAATGAAAGAATGTCAAAAATGTAGTAAGTTGTTAATGAGAAAACTGTTAAGATGGTAAAGCTGATTCACAGAACATTCTGAAGAACTAGTCATTTACAGGCATTTGAAAAGAAAGGCTAGAACAAAATAAGGTAGATATAAAATTGGTTAATGTTCCATGGAGCAAGAAAAACCATAAGCCCTGGATGGTTTGCTTAGTGGTTAGAGCACTGGTGACTGAAGTAAAGAGTAGTGGGTTCAATTCCAGTCAAGGGCATGTACCTCAGTTGGGGTTAGGTCCCTGGCCCTGGTCGGGGTCATGAGGGTAGGCAGCCAATCAATGTATTTCTCTCGCATCAATTTTTCCTCTCTCTCTCTCTCTCTCTCTCTCTCTCTCCCTCCCACTCTGAAAACAGATGGAAAACTATTCTTGGAAGAGGACAAAAAAAAAAGAAAGAAAAAACATAAGACATAAAAATCCATGAAACCTTTAATCAATAGTAAACAGAGAATCAAATAATGTTCATTTCCCTAAGTAATTAAATAATTCTAATGACAAAGACATGCTGTTCTCCCAGAACCTATTTGCCTTATTTCTAAGTTTTGGAAATTCTTTCTTACATTTAGAAAGTAGTTTGCTACACCAGTGTATCATATATCAAGGATAATAATCATGTAGTTACTTTGCTATTAGAAAAAAAGGAAAAAAAATTTGAGAAGAGCTAGTTAAACAATTTTACAAAAGGGAAACATTTTTGAGTTACATATGAATCAGAATTCCACATATCAAGAAATTTTATTTGTCCAGTTATAAATGTTGCAATGCCATAAAAATCGAGTATTATAAATTTCAAAAAAACTAATAAAATTAATATATAACTAGATGGAGATATCATTTTCATTTAAAAATATGTTCATTGAAATTAAGTATACTTTAAATAATTACTTAGCACACTAAACTGTGATAAATGAGCTGCTTACTTCCAGAATCTGTGTGTATGTTATTAATTATCACTTTAAGATTTTGGTTGCCATAACAACACGACAAAACTTTCATCATTACCATAAACACAGCTTTTCTAAAAATAGCTTATTTCAACATTCAGGTTCTATGAGTATTATAATTCAGCTTTATTACAGCACCACAGTTAAGAGTGCACCCTTCTTTTACAGGAGAAAAGAAGGTATTAACAATTTAAGTTTGAAAAACTAAGGAAAAAAAAGATAATATATTATACATTATAGACTGTTAAAGAATGCATTTTTATTTCTCTTCACCACAATGTAAACATCAAGGATGTTACAATGGGTCAAGTCAATGTTTCATCTTTGATGAGCTTTCTGTCACTCACAGTAAAATTTAAGCATATTTTACATAAGACCAAGGTCACATAACTCACATAAGACTTTTAAAAAAAATCTTTATTGTTGTAAGTATTACAGATTGCCTCCTTTTTTCCCCCACTGACACCCTCCTACCCATTCCTGTCCCACCCTGTCTTCACCACACTGTTGTCTGTGACCACTGGTTATACATATATGCATGTAAGTTCTCTGGTTTATATCTTCCTGTCCCCCACCCTCCTTTCCTTTAAAAATAATACCATTTCAACATAGAGACAGTTCAAAATTCAGTGCAGGCTAGTGTTAAAGAGAATAGATTCTAGAATCAGAAATACTGGATTCAAATCTTGACTACCTGTTTGACCTAAGTTCACTCTGGTTGAGGTGTTTAGATTACATTGTAGAGATCAGTGTGGTGCTGGTAGCAAGGTCAAAACAGCAAAAACAGAGAATAGTTTAAAGGTTAATGTGATAATCAAGGCATAGATGATATTACCTTGAACCAGAGTGGCCTCTTACATATCTCTTTCTGTATAAATATTTAATGAAATGGTTCCGTGAAAATTTTTATTGGACTTATATTGAATTTACAAATTACTATATTACATAACCAATTACAGAAGAATACCATGTAACCAACCACATCAGAACACTAAAAATCTACAGTAAACATCACACTTAATGATGAAACATCAGAAACACTTTCATTAAAATTCAAAATAAGATATGCACACTCACTATAACATCTACAATTTATGTTGGAGCTTCTAGCCAATATAATGAGTTTAGTCATATATGTTGAAAATAATTAATAAAATTCATTAATATTAGATGTCTATACCAAAAACAAAACCAGGCAAACAACTGAAAACGATCTAAACTAAAATAAAGTTTAGTTATCTAGATAGATTAAAAATCAACAAAATTTAGTACCAGCAATATAAATTAGAACATGTAATAGAAAATAAAAGACCTTATCATAACAGCCACAGAATGGTTTTCTAGGAATAAACCCAATAACAGATGCACAATTATTATGTGAAGAAATTTTATTGAAAATTATAAAAGAAAATTGTAAAATAAATAAAATACCTTGTTTGTAGATGGGCATATTCACTAGTGGTTTTCTTATTTCTTTTCTGCTCATTCTTAAATTAGCTTGGTGAATGTTTTAAAAATATGCACTTGAAAGGAACATTTTCTTTTTTTAAAATTTACTTTTATTTTATTATTTTGTTTTTGTTACAGATGTTTCTCATTTTTCCCCCGTTGACACCCTCCTCCCCTTCACCTCCTCACCCCATCCTCAAAAACGTTATTTTCTATAGTTGTATATGGTATTCTAGCTCATCTTACTGGAATGAACTGATTGGTGGCATTGTTCAGTTCTTTTACACTATAAAGTTTTCTGTCTACCTTCTTTCTATTCACTACTGATTGTTAAAATATCTATAACTATCAATGTGTCTATTTCTTCTCAATTCTATAAGCTTATACTGCATGTTTTTGAAACTCTGCTAATAAATGCACATATTTACTATTACATCTTCTTAATTAACAGATCCTATTAGTATTGTGAAATGTCCCTCTTTATCTTTGGTATGATTATCTGTCCAGCAGTCTAACTTTTCTGATATTAATAGAGCTATTTTAGTTTTATCATGATTAGTATTGCATGGTATATCTTTTAGCATCCTTTTACTTTTAAACAACCTATGATTTTATATTCAAAGTGGGTTTTTTATAGATAGCAGACAGTTGGGCCATGCTTTTTCATCCACTCTAACTAGCTCTGACTTTTAATTGGAGTTTACATAGTTACTTACAAGGCTGAATGTAAGTCTATCACCTGTTATTTGTCCCACCTGTTCTTTTTTCCTCCTTTCTTCTGATTTGTTTTTTAACATTCTGTTTTATCTTATCTTCTGGCATTTTAAATAAATTTTGTTTCAGTGCTTACTACCTTAAAACAATAGTTTGAAAATAACATTTTAGATATTTTCTGAATGTAAAAAGGAATAAATAGTACTAACCAATTCCTAATTCTTAGTTGCATTATTATTTATATAAGTCATATACATATCTTAAATGTTATAGGGCATTATAATTGATAGAATTTATAATAGGTTAGGCACATACTGTAAAACCAAAATATTAATTTAAAAGTTTCAATTTTGAAATAATGTACTAAAATCTATGTTCATTTGACTTTTGAAATAATAAAGTTCACTATAATAATCTGATTTTGTATTAACAAAATTCACTATACTAACAAAATTATTACTATTAAATAATGGGACAATAAAAGGAAACATAAATCTAAAATATATCTTCAGTAAAAGACAAAGATTTGATTTGAAATATAAGTTTTAAAAATCTGAGTTTTTAGATAAAGAATTCAGATAGAACCATATAAAGTGCTTAATCTCATTGCTAGTTAAAAAAGTTTTTAAAAATACATTATTCATTGATTTTTTTAGCGAGAGAAAGGGAGAGACAGACATCGATTGCTAGTTAAAAACTTTATTTTTAATTTTTATAAACATTAAGGAAGAAAATAATTATATTAAGAGGTATTCCTTGGAAGAAGACATTTCATGCAAAAAGGAAAAATAAAAGGCTGGGGTAGCAATAGTTAGACAAACAGACTTTAAAACAAAGGCTGTAACACGAGACAAATAAGGGCATTTCATAATGATAAAGGGATCAATCCAACAAAAGGATATAATCCATGGAAACATCTATACACTCAACAGAGCAGAAAATAAATATATAAAACATATATTGGCAGAAATAAAGAGAGAGATTAACAATAACAGGTGATAGTAATACAATAATAGTAGGATACTTTAACACCCAATTGACATCAATGAATAGATCATCCAGACAAAAAATCAAAACAGAAACAGTGGCCTTAGATGACATACTAGATCAGATGGCCTTGGTATTTTAAAACACTTCTCACCAACAAAGCAGAGTATATATTCTTTTCAAGAGCACATAGTATATTTTTCAGGAGAGACCACATATTAGGCCACAAATCAAGTCTCAATTAATTTAACAAGACTAAAATCATATCAAGTATCTTTTCTGATCACAATGATATCAAACTGAAAATTAATTAGGAAAAAACCTGAAAATTGCACAAACCATGAAGGTTAAATTAACATGCTACTAAACAATAAATGGATTAACAAGATCATGGAAGAAATTAAAAGATACCTCAAGACAAATAAAAATGAAACAAAAACACAATGATCCAAAATCTATGAGACACAGCCAAAGCAGTTCTAAGAGAAAAATTCATAGCAAGAGGCCTTATTTCAAGAAACAAGAAAAATCTCAAATAAACAATCTAGCCTTATACCTAAAAAAACTAGAAAAAACAAAACAAAACAAAACATAAAGTCAAAGAAAACCAAGAGTGAATAGAACAAAGGAAATAATACAGATCACAGCGGAAAGAAACAAAATAGGGACCAAAAAAAACCAAATCAATAAAACCAATATCTCATTCTTTGAAAAGATAAACATAACTGATAAACCGTTAGCCAGATTCATCAAGGAAAAACAAAGAGCCCCCAAAAATAAAATCAGAAATGAAAGAGAAGTGATAATTAAAACTATAGAAATACAAAATATTAGATGGAAATACTATGAACAATGATATGCCAACAAATTAGACCCAGAAAAAAATGGAAATGGAGTAATTCTTAGAATCATACAAATTTTCAAGATTGTTTCTGGAAGAAACCAAAAATCTGAACTAATAACAGAATCAAATCACTAATCACAGAAACTCCCAACAAACAAAAGCTTTGGATGAATGGCATCACAGGTTAATTTTACCATATATTAAGAGAATTAACATCTATCCTTCTCAAGCTACTACAAAAAAATCAAGAGAAGACTCCCAAGCTCATTTTATGAGGCCAGCATTATCCTGATTCTAAAACCAGACAAAGATATTACAAAATCAGAAAATTACAGGCCAATATCCCTGATGCACATAGATGTAAAAATCCTCAATAAAATGTTAGCAAACTGAATTCTGCAATACATTAAAAATATCATATATCATAATTTAGTGGAATTTATTCCTGGAATGCAATGGTTCAATATCAACAAATCAATTAACACAATATACCACATAAACAAAATAAAAGATAAAAATCAAATGCTCATATCAGCAAATGCAGAAAAGCATTTGATAAATTCCAGCATCCATTTATGATAAAACTTAGCAAAGTAGGAATAAAAAGAATGTACCCTCAATATAATAAAGGCCATACATGACAAATCCACAACAAACATCATACACAAATGTGAAAAGCTGAAAGCATTTTTCATAAGATCAGAAATAAGACAAGGATGTCCACATTCACTACTTTTATTCATCACAAATGGAAGTCCTAGCCAGAGCAGTCAGACAAGGAAAAAAAGTAAAAGGGAAAATTTGGAAAGGAAAAATTAAAATTGGCATTATTTACAGATGAAAAGATACTATAGATAAAGAACTCTAAAGACTCCACCTCAAAACTGTTTTGTTTTGTTTTTTGTTCTGTTTTGGTTTTAGAGAGAGAAGAAGAAAAATATCAATGTGAGATAGAGACACTGATCGGCTGCCTCCTGCATGCTCCCTACTGGGGATGGAGCCCACAACCTAGGCATGTGCCCTGAGTAGGAATTGAACCAGGACCACAGTCCATGGAGGACCCTCAATTCACTTAGCCACACTGGCTGGGCAAAAGTTGCACTTTTATACACCAATAACAAACTATCAGAATGAAATTAAGAAAACAATCCCATCTACAATTGCATAAAAAAACACCTTGAAACAAATTTAACCGAGGAAGTAAAAGACCTGTACTTGAAAAACTACAAGATATTGAAGAAAGAAACTGAAGAAGATACAAATACATAAAAGGCTATACCAGTCCATGGATAGGAAGGATTAACATCGTTAAAATGTCTATACTAGCTAAAGTAATCTACAGATTCAATGCAATCAAAATACCAAATATCACTTTTCACAGAACTAGCAGAAATAACCCTAAAATTTATATAAAATTACAAAAGACCCCGGACAGTTAAAGCAATCTTGAGAATGAACAAAGTTGGAAATATCACACTACCTGATATCACGGTAGGCTACAGTCATAAAAGCAGCATGGTACTAGCATAAAAACAAACATAAAGATAAATGGAACAGAATAGAGAAGCCAGAAATAAGCCCAAGCCTATACAGTCAATTAATTTTTGACAAAGGAGGCAAAAATATACAATAGGATAAAAACAGTTTCTTCAATAAATGGTGTGGGAAAACTACACAAATACATGCAAAAGTATGAACTGGATCACTTTCTTATACCATATACAAGAATAAACTCAATGAATTTAAAGACTCAATTGTAAGACCCAAAACCATAAAACTCTTAGAAGAAAATATAGGCAGTAAATTCTGTGACATTGCTCTTAGCAATATTTTTTTGATATGTCTCTTTGGGCAAGGGAAACAAAAGAAAAAAAAATGAAGACTACATTAAACTAAAGAGTTTTTTGCACAGTGAAGAAAATAATCAACAAAACCAAAAGACAAACTAGTCAATGGAAGATATTCACCAATGATACATCTGATAAGAGATTAAAATCCAAAACATATAAGTAACTCATACAATACCCAAAACACAAACAATCCATTTAAAAATAGAGCAAACTTCCTGAACAGCCATTTCTCCAAAGAGTGTATAAAGGTGGCCAAGAGACATATGAAAAGATGGTCAACATCTCTAATCATGACAGCAATACAAATTAAAACCACAATGGAATATCACCTCATACCTGTGAGAATGGCCATTATCAACAAATCAACAAATAAATGTTGACAAGAATGTGGAGAAACGGAAACCCTTGTGCACTACTGGTAGGATTGTAAATTAATGCAGGCACAATAAAAAATAGTATGGAAGTCCCTCAAAAATTTAAAAATAAAACTACCACATGGCCCAGCAATTATACTTCTGCATATTTACCTGAAGAAACACAAAACATTAATTCAAAAAGACATATGCATCCCTATATTTTTTGAAGCATTATTTACAATAGCCAAGATATGGAATAAACCAAAGTGTCCATCAATAGATGACCGAATAAAGAGTAAGTGGGACATCAAATACAATGGAATATTAGCCATAAGGAAGAATGAAATGTTGCCACATGTTTGATAACACATGGACGAAGAAAAAACAAGTAACATATGATTTCACTTACATGTGGAATCTAAAAAACAAAATGAAAGGACAAACAAAACAGAAATAAATTCATTGATACAGAGACCATTTTGATGATTGCCAGATAGAAAAAGGTTTAGGGGATGGGTGAAAAATGAAGGGATTAAGATGTATAAATAGGCCCTGGCTGGGTGGCTTAGTTGGTTGGAACATTGTCCTGTACACCGAAAAGGTTGTGGGTTCAATTACCGGTAAAGGCACATACCTAGGTTATAGGTTTGATCCCGAGTTTGGGCGCATATGGGAGGTGACTGGTCAATGTTTCCCTCTGTCTCTCTCTCTCTCCCACTTCCTCTCTCTCTAAAATCAATAAACATGTCTTCATGTGAGGATAAAGAAAAGACGTAAAAATTGCCAGTTATGAAAACAGACACAGAAATCTACAGTATAGCACAGGGGATATAGTCAATAATAATGTAAGAACTATATATGATGTCAGATGGATGCTAGACTTGGGGTGATCACTTCCTAAGTTATATAAATGTTCAATCAGTATGTTGTACACCTGTAATTAATATAATAGTATATGTCAACTGTAACAGATGAAACATTTTAATTATTTAAAAAAAAAACACACAATAAGCCCTGGTCGGTTTGTCTCAGTGGTTAGAGCGTCAGCCTGCGGTCCAGAGAGACCCGGGTTCGGTTCCCGCTAAGGGCATGTACCTCGGTTGCAGTATGTCCCCAGCCCTGGTTAGTCATGCGGGTGGCAGCCACTTGATGTGTCCCTTTCATGTCGATATTTCTCTCTCTCTCTCTCTGCCTCTCTCTCCCTCTGTCTGAACAGAAAACGGAAAAATGTCCTCGAGTGAGGATAAAAAAACAAAACAAAAACCAACAAACAAAAATCACAATGAGATACTACCTCACACCTGTCAGAATGGCTATCATCAATAAATCAACTAACAGCAATTGTTGGCAAGGATGTAGAGAAAGGAAACCCTCATGCACTGTTGTAAACTATGAATTGGTACAGCCACTGTGGAAAACAGTGTGGAGATTCCTCTAAAAGCTAAAAACAGAACAAGCATAATATCGAGCAATTCCATTTCAGGTAATATAGTCAACCATATTATAATAACTATGTATGATGTAAGATGGGTACTAGACTTAACAAGGAGTATCACTTCATAAGGTATATAAAAGTGAAATCACTATGCTGTACATTGAAACGAATATAATATTGTATGCCAACTGTAATTGAACAATATATTTTTTAAAAGATATCCACGAGCTTAAGGATATATACTTTTAAAATTTTGATATACTGCCAAATTGCAGTCTGAAAAGATTGTACTACTTTATATTGTCACCAACAAAGTATGAAAATGCTCATTTTCCCAGACCTTGTCCACTAGCTTACAGTAAGAAACATTTTATTCTCAGTTATCTGAAAGGGAGAAATTCTCATTGCTATCTTAATTGGCATTTTAAAAAATATTTATTATCTTCTCATATATTTCTTTTTTTATCCTCAACCGAGGACATTTTTTCCATTTTTTTTGTTCAGGTAGAGTGGGAGGGAGAGAGAGGAATAGAGAGAGAGAGAGAAACATCGACATGAAAGGAACACATCGAGTGGCTGCCACCTGCACGACCGACCAGGGCCGGGGACAAACTGCAACCCAGGTACGTAGCGGGAACCGAACCTGGGTCTCTCCGGACCGCAGGCCGACACTCTAACCGCTGAGCCAAACCGGCCAGGGCTCTCATATATTTCTTCGCCATTTAGTTTTCTTCTGTGAATTGTCCAAACATACAGTACCTCTTTTTCTACTCTTTTGAACTGGTTTGTGGGATTTCCTTCTACATTAAGGATAATTGTCTGTTACATAATTTGCAAATCTTTTTCCACATTATTGTCTGTATTTTAACTTAGTTTATACTGTCTTTTTCTGTAAAAAGATTTAAAATATTATGCAGCCGATTTGTACATTTCCTTTTTATGGCATCTGGGCTACATGCTATTCTTTAAAACACATTAAAATTTCCCCTCAATCATATTATGAAAAAAATAATGATATCTTTTATATTTAGTGATGCTTCAAACAACTCTATATTCAACTACTATATATATTGAAACATGACTAAATCTAAAATAATTAAATGTATTTGGTTTAAAATTAAATAATTTAAGAAAGACACACAAACAATTTGAGCCATGGCAAAGCAGAGTTTCTTTTATATTCCCTCAGGTCTTTAGAATTCTAGTTAAGTAGATAGTATAAAATGTTTTTTTTTCGTTTATTTATTCTTTATTAATTAATTTATTTTTGTTACAGATGTTTCTCTTTTCCCTCCCCAGACACCCTCCTCCCCATCCCCACTCCCCAAGCATTGTTGTCTATAACAAATGGTTACACACACATGCATATAAGTTATTGGGTGTATTACATGCCCCCTGACCCCGCCACACCCTTCCTCTGAAGTTTGTCAGGCTGAACCATACTCCTTTCTGTTTCTAGGTCTATTTCGTTCACCAGCTTTCTCTGTTCATTACATTCCACAAATAAGTGAGATCATGTGGTATTTCTGTTTCTCTAATTGGCTAGTTTTGCTTAGCATAATACTCTCCAGGTTCCTCCAACTCATCTCAAAGGGTAAAAGATCTTTCTTTCTTACAGCTGCATTGAGTTCCATTGTGTATATGTACGACAGCTTTTTTATCCACTCAACTACTGATGGACACGTGGGCTATTTCCAGATCGTAGCAATTGTAAATAATGCTGCTATGAATATAGGGGTATATATATTCTTTCTGATTGGTGTTTCAGGCTTCCCAGGATATATTATTGCCAGAAGTGAAATCACTCGGTCAAATGGCAGTTCAATGTGTAATTTTTTGAGGAAACACCATATTGTTTTCCATAGTGGCTGCACCAGTCTGCATTCCCACCAGCAGTGAACTCGAGTCCCCTTTTCTCCACACCCTTGCCAGCACTTTTTTTTTTTTTTACTTATTAACTTTTTGGTACGTGTCCCTAGTGGGAACCGAAACCGGGACTCTCTGGTCCACAGGCCAAAGCTCCAACCACTGAGCCAAACCTGCCAGGGCAGCACTTGTTGTTTGGTGATTTGTTGAGGTCAGCCATTCTGGCAGGTGTGAGGTGATACCACATAGTTGTTTTCAATTTGCATCTCTCTGATGAGTAGTGACTTGAGCACTTTTTCATATGTCTCTTGGCCATTTGTATGTCCTGTTTGAGGTGTCTATTTAGGTTCTCTGCACACTTTTTAATTGGGTTCTTTGACTTCCTTTTGTTGAGGTGTATGAGTACTCTATATACTTTGAAAATTAATCCCTTATTTGAAATATCATTGGCAATTATGCTCTCCCATATAGTGGGTAACCTTTCCATTTTGATAGTTGCTTCCTTTGCTGTGCAGAAGCTTTTTAGTTTGATGTAGTCCATGTATTATTTTTTCCTTTGTTTCTCTTGCCTTAGGCATTGTATCAGTAAAAATTCTGCTGTCTGAAATTGTTTCCTACATTTTCTTCTAGGATTTTATGGATTCATGAGTCACATTTCAGTCTTTTATCCATTTTCGGTTTATTCTTGTGTATGATGTAAGTTGGTCTAGTTTCATTTTTTTGCATGTAGCTGTCCAATTTTCCCAATACCATTTATTAAAAAGGCTGTTTTTACTCCATTGTATGCTCTTGCCACCTTTGTCAAATATTAATTGACCATAATGTCTTGGGTCAATTTCCAGGTTCTCTGTTCTGTTCCACTGGTCTATATGCCTGTTCTTGTGCCATTACCAGGCTGTTTGAATTACTATGGCTTTGCAGTATAACCTGAAATCTGGTAATGTGATCCCTCCTACTTTGTTCTTTTTCAAGATTGCTGTGGGTATTCGGGGTCTTTTTGGTTCCCTGTAAACTTTTGAAGTTTTTGTTCTAGTTCTGTAAAATATGTTCTTGGTATTTTGATGGGGGATTGCATTGAATCTGTAGACTGCTTTGGGTAGTATGAACATTTTAAGGATGTTAATTCTTCCAATCCATGAACAAGATATATGCTTCCACATTTTTATGTCTTCTTCTATTTCTTTTTACAATGTCATACAGTTTTCTGCAAATATGTCCTTTATTTCTTTGGTTAAGTTTATTCTTAGGTTATCCTAACTTTTTTGCTGCAATAGTAAATTTTTTTTTTTTTTTTTTTTTTTTTTTTAGTTTCTCTTTCTGTGAGTTCATTATTGGCGTATAAGAATGCCACTGATTTCTGGATGTTAATTTTGTATCCTGCTATCTTGCCAAAATCATTTATTAAATTCAGAGATTTTTATTGAGTCTGTAGGTTTTTCTATGTACAATATCATGTCATCTGCGAACAATGAGAGTTTCCAATTTGGATCCCTTTTATTTTTTCTTCGTGTCTATTTGCTGTAGCTAACACTTCCAGTATTATGTTAAATAAGAGTGGCAATTCTGTCACCCGGCTGGTGTGGCTCAATGAGCATCCTCCCATCCATGGACTGAGAGGTTCTGGTTCTATTTTTGGTCAGGGCACATGCCCGGGTTTTGGGCTCAGTCCTTAGCAGGGAGCATGCAGGAGGCAGCCCATTGATATTTCTATCTCTCCCTTCCTCTCTCTCAAAAAAGATAAAACTAAATAATATTTTTTTAAAGTTTTAAAAAATAAATGTCAAAAAAATTTTTTAAAAAAGAAATTCTTTTAGTTTTTGCCCAATGAGTATGATGTTGGCTGTAGGTTTTCATATATAGCCTTTATTATGTCAAGATATAATCCCTCTATTCCCACATTGCTGAGCATTTTTATCAGAAATGGGTGCTGGATTTTGTCTAATGCTTCTCCAGCATCAGTTGATATGATATGTGGTTTTTTTTTTTTGTCTAATGCTTCTTTAGCATCAGTTGATATGATCATATGTGTTTTTTTTTTAATCTTTCATTTTGTTTATGTGGTATATCACATTTATTAATTTGCAAATATTGTACCATCCTTGCATCCCTGGGATGAATCCCACTTGGTCATGGTGGATCATTTTTTTAACGTATTGCTGGATCTGATTTGTTAATATTTTGTTAAGGGTTTTGGCATCTATGTTCATCAGGGGTATTAGCCTGTAGTTTTTGAAATTAGAATTATGCTGGCCTCATAAAACGAGTTTGGAAGTCTTCTTTCTTCTTGAATTTTTGGAATAATTTGAGGAGAATGGGAGTTAGTTCTTCATAAATGTTCAGTAAAACTCACCTGTGAAGCCTTCTGGGCTCCAGCTTTTGTTTGCTGGGAGATTCTTGATTACATCTTCAATTTCCTTAGTTGTTATTGGTCTGTTCAAATTTTCCATCTCTTTCCGGTTCAGTTTTGGGAGGCTATGTGTTTCTAGAAATTTGTCCATTTTGGCTAGATTGTCAAATTTCTTGGCATATAATTCTATTTCTGTGGTGTCAGTTGCTACTTCTCTTCTATCATTTCTGATTTTGCTTCTTTGGGTCCTCTTTGTTTCTTGATGACTTTAGCTAAGGGTCCATCAATCTTGTTTATCTTTACAAAGAACAAGTTCTCCATTTCAGCAATCTTTTGAATTGCTTTTTCAGTCTCTATGTCATTTATTTCTGCTCTGATCTTTCTTTCCTTCTACTTGTTCTGGGGCTTTCTTTTTGTTTGCTTTCAGTTCTTTAAGCTGTGAGGTTAGATATTCAATTAGAAATTTTTCTTGTTTCCTGAGGTAGGCCTGTAGTGCCAAGAATTCCCCTAACAGGATTGCTGTCACTGCATCTCTCAGATGTTGTGTTGTTGTGTGTTCATTTTAATTGGTTTCCAGGAAATTTTTAATTTCTTCCTTGATCTCCATGGTAACTCATTCATTGTCCAATAACATGCTATTTAGCCTCCATTTTTCAAATGTCTCTGCATGTTCTTGTTGCAATTGATTTCTAGTTGCAGGCCATTGTGATCTGAGAAAATGTTTGATAGGATTTCATTCTTCTTGAACTTGTAAAGGCTTAGTTTGTGTCTAACCTGTGGTCTATCTTTGAGAATATCCCATGTGCACTTGAGAAGAATGTAAATTCTACAATTTTGTGGTGTAATTCTCTGTAGATATCTATGAAACCCATTTGATCTAGTGCTTCATTTAGAGTCAGTGTTTCCTTGTTAATTTTTTGTCTAGAAGATTTATCCAATGATGTCAGTGGGGTGTTATAGTCCCTGCTATGACTGTATTGCTGTCGATTTCTCATTTGTAGTCCTCCAGATGTTTTTTAATGTATTTTGGTGCTCCTATATTGAGTGCATATATGTTTACCAAGGTTATATGTTATATCTTCCTGCTGGATACATTCTTTCAATATTATGCAGTAGACTTCTTTGTCTCTAGTTACGGCCTTTATTTGGAAGTCTATTTTATCAAATATGAGTATTGGTACCCCAGCTTTTTTTCCTTTCTGTTTGCTCAGAAAATTTTTTTCCATCCCTTCACTTTCAACCTATGTGAGTCTTTTGTTGTGAGATGGGTCTCTTATAAACAACATATACATGAGTCTTGCATTCTTATCTAATCAGCTACTGTTTTCTTTTTTTTTTGAATGGAGCATTTAATCCATTTACATTTAAGGAGATTATTGATATGCACTTATTTATTGCCATTTTTGTTTATTGTGGTTATATTTTTCTTTCTGTCTCTTCTACTAATTACAGCAGTCCTTTAAATTATTTTTGCAGTGCTGGTTTGGTGCTAATATATTCCCTCGTCCTGTTTTTTTCTTTTCCTAGGAAACTCTTTATTTCACCTTCTGTTTTGAATGATAGCCTTGCAGGATAGTCTTGGATTCAGATCCTTGTTTTTCATGACCTTGATTACTTCATGCCATTCCCTTCTGGCCTGTAGTGTTTCTGTTGAGAAGTCAGCTGATAGCTTAATGGACATTCCTTTTTAAGTAACCTGTTGCTTATCTCTTGCAGACTTTAAGATTCTCTTTGTCTTTAATTTTTGGCATTTTAATTATTCTGTGTCTTGGTGTGGACCTATTTGGGTTCTTGTTACTTGGGGCTCTCTGTGCTTTTCATACTTGTATGACTTTTTCTTCACCAAGGTAGGGAAGTTTTCTGTCACTATTTCTTCAAATATAGTCTAACCCTTATTCATTTTCTTCTTCTTCTGGAACTCCTATGATGTGGATGTTGTTACCTTTCATATTGCCCCACAGTTCTCTTTGGCGTTCTTCCCGTTTTATTTTAATTGTTTTTTATCTGGTTCTCTGATTAGGCAATTTTTTTCTACCCTGTCTTCTAATTCACTAATCTGATGATCAGCCTCCTCTACTCTGGTGGTTATTCCTTCCAATGTGTTCTTTATTTCTGCTGTGTCATTCTTCATTTCCAAATTGTTGGCTTTCCATGCTTCTACAGCTTTACTCAAGCTGTTGAGCTGCCTCATGATTATTACTCTGAACTTTCCCTCTGATATCTTGCTCAATTTCATTTCATTTATTTCATCTTCTGTCAAATTATCTTTCATTTGGAATTTCTTTCACTATTTTGGCTGTCTCAGTGGGTTTTGGAGCCTGCCATATTTTCCCTATGAATGTTGGTGTTCCACTGGTTGTGGCTTCCTCTAGTGGGTTTGGATGAGTGTGGGAAGACCCTCGTTAAACACCACTGTGAAGTCTTACTTTCCTGGGTAGATATGCAAGTCCAGGAAAGGTTTACTTATCCTCTAGCTTTTTCCCAGAGGCTATTAGTCTCAGTTACTGCTGAGCCTTGGGTTGTAGCCCTCAAGTGATTGAAAACAATCCCTCAGGTGTTTAGGGTAAGAGGATATTCAGAGGGTGGGGCAGATGTTTGTTGGCTGTTAATGAGCCTCAATTTGCATTCCTTTGGCCTGGGCGGGTGGTGTTAAATTCCTCATGGAGGGGCTGTTGCTTTTACTGGGGCTTTAGGGCTCTTTGAGTAAGACAGTTGCTGTCCTATGAGGGAGTGATTCAGCACAAAATTCCCAGTGCCCTCCAAATCCCAATTCTCTCCACACAGTTCCAGTCCAGTCTGCCCTCCCTCTGCCAGAGCCCAAGGTGAGTGGCTGTAGCTAATTTAGTGCTCTATCCAAGCCCTCTGAGCCAGTTTGGGATTATAACCCCAAGGGAGATGTTCACAGGTAATACAGCTATTGTCTGTAGGCTCCCAGCCCACCTTCTCGTACCTCTGTAGTTGCTACCTGGCTTCATTTGGTGTCCTTTTTCTGTCCCTGGTTATATGGGTCCTCTCTAGCTGCTTTTCTGTTGGTTTTCCCCGATAATTTGTCAATATTTTAGTTGTAATTTCAGTTTGGTCTGGGAGATGATCTGTGTAGCTTTCCTTTACTCCACCACAATTTTGGAATTTCCAGAATAAAATATTTTAGAATAATAATACATAAAAATAAAAAAAATATTGCCCTGGCTGGTTTGGCCCAGCGGTTAGAGCGTTGGCCCATGGATCAATGAGTTGAGGGTTACATTCCAGTCAAGGGCACGTACCTCAGCTGTGGTTTGTCCCTGGCCTTGGTCAGGTTGTGCAGGAGGCAACCAGTCGATGTGGCTCTATCATATTGATGTTTCTCTCTGTCTCTCTCCCTCCCTCCCTTCTAATCTATCTGATAATATAGAAAAATATCCTCAGGTGAGGAATAAAAAAAACCAAAACACAAAAAAATAAAAGTAGAAAAATATTTAAATCATTTACTCTAGTCACACCTACTATGGGACTTCCTTATGTCTGAAAGAAAAATGGACCATCCCATGTTCAGCCAATTCTAATCAATATTAAATTCTGCCATATGTTGAACCAAAATCTGCCTCCTTACTTTATCTTTTGCTGTAGGCCTCCTCTCTAGAACAATAGAAAACAAGTGTACCACTTCTGTGCCACTATATCCTTTTAGATAATTGAAGTATTCAACTTCGACAGTTCTTTCCTTAGTGTACTTTTAAAAAAATTTTTTATTTTATTACAGATGTCTCCCCTTTTTCCCCCCACTGACCCCTCCTCCCCACTCTCTCCCCAGTCTTGCTTTCCCCAAACTAATGTCTGTGTCCATTGGCTGTGCATACATGCATATAAATTGGGAAGAGATAAATCCTTAGTGTAGTTTTTAATGTAAATATTTGTTCACATGTCTAATTGACCCAATATATTATTATCTCCATGAAGACAGTGCAACTGTCTTTTAAATCTTAATCCCAAGTAACAAAGTCAGTACTTAATACAAAGATAGTTGAATAAAAGAAGAAAAAAAAGTAGATAGCTGTGGCCTAATTTCCTACTAGTGAACAATTTTGATTTGTCAATAATTTCCTGAAAATGAAGAAAATCAGAAAATATGATCTCTCAGTTTCTTCTAACTGTAATATCCTAATGTTTTAATGTATATAGTCTTTCTCCTGAATACATTCCTGATAAATATAAAATACTAAGCACTTTTATATCTACAGGAACTGCATAGGTCCAAAACAGCCGATAAAGTAGCTTACCTGCATGTCAAAGGGAATATTCCATGACACATTCCATGTCATTCTGACTTGTTAGTTACTATAAGTGAATTTGGTATTATGACTACAGAGCTCCAATTATATTCATGTGAATTTTAAAAAATCATTCATTAATAGAGATTTTGGAGTTATATGCATGCAAGGAATAACAACAGGGTAAGGTGAGATCTCTCAGAGGTGCTAAGGCAGAAAAAAAGGTTGAGAACTATAGATCTTCAATGGTAAATCTCCTATTCATGAAAATAAATTTTTTTTCAAATAAATGTGCTTGATATTTTAAAATATGTGAATCTTTACTAACTAATTGGGACCAAAATATACTTACTTCACTGTGGCACTTAGAAGGAAATTCAATTGTGGCATTAACAGGTTGTCTGGAGCTGACAGATAACGATCAAACTGAACCTAAATGAAACAAAGAAATGTAGAATAAATGCATATATTTCCTAACAGAGATCTCAAATATATTACCATACTTTAAAGGGTTAAATCTTAGGAAAACTCCCATATTTCACATAACAAATTCTTTGTGATCAAAATGAGTTAAAAACATTCTAACTAAACTCCCTAAAAGTGTCAACTTTTAAATGTCACCAATATCTATCTAGCAATACCTACTTTTAAAATTCTGAACCATAGCCATTAATCTCTCCCTCACCAAGCTTTTGTGCAATAATATTAACAAGAAGTAAATTCATCAAACTTCAAGTCTAACTTACTTTCTTAAATCCATTGTATTTGTTAATTATATACTCAACTAATATTTATCAACTCCTGCCATTAGAAAGGTACTATATTAGGTAATATAAATATAATGGTAGGCTAAAGAGGACAGTCCCTAGCATCATAGAGCTAATGGCCTAGTAAGAGAGGTAGTAAACAAATATAATGTAAATAAATACATATTTGCAAACTGCATTAAATTCTATGAAGAAAGAAACAAAAGTACTATCAAGAACATAAATTAGAAGAACAGACATATTCGGTATGGTTGGCAAAACATCTCTGAGGAAAGGACATTTTACTTAACAATAATCATTAAGTAAGTGTGTGTGTGTGTGTGTGGTGGGGGTCCAGGGAGTAGGGATAGTATGTATGAAGGCCCAAGAAAGAAAGACAATGGCTAATAGTTAATGTACAACTTGTATGCTTTTTTAAAGGATTTTAATTCTGACTGTAAAAGCACCAGGAAACCACTGAAGTAAGGGAATGATGTCACTACAGCAAAAAGAATGCAATGGAAGGTTGTAATGGTAGTTGCAGAAACAACAAATAGGTATCTACTACAGCATCTTAGTCTATAAGGGCAATAAAGAGAAGAGGAGAAATGTAAGAGAATTAAAGAGTAAAAATTATTATTTTTTTTCTCACCCAAGGACATTATTCCATTTTTTGTTCAGGTAGAGTGGGAGGGAGAGAGAGGAAGAGAGAGAGAGAAAGAAACATCGACGTGAAAGGGACACATCAAGTGGCTGCCACCTGCATGACCAACCAGGGCTGGGGACAAACTGCAACCAAGGTACGTGCCCTTAGCGGGAACTGAACCCGGGTCCCTCTGGACCGCAGGCCGACGCTCCAACCGCTGAGCCAAACCAGCCAGGGCTAAAGAGTAAAATTTTTAAGATTTGATTAGTGATATGATGAAGGGACTGACTCCCAGATTTTGGAGCTGTATAATTTAATTCACAGTATTATCACAACTCATAACTGTGTAATTTAGACATTTATTTAGTTATTAATAGCTGCATCCTTTACTAGATTATCTCTCTTTTCATCCCAATTCTTAGTATGTTGCCTAGAAAACAGCAGATACTTGGTCAACAACTGTTGAAATAATAAATGGATAGATGCTCTTACTACTGTGCGTTAAGAACACTTGGAAGAATCTGGGATTGGAGGAAGTGGTAAGGAAGAGTTAGAAGAATTCAGTTTTGGAGATAGTGAATTGAAGGGCTTTTGAAGCATCCAAGTGGAGGCAGTGGATAGTAATATATAAAATAAAAGATCACATACAAAACTCAATCAAGATTTTGTTTCTTTAATGACACATAAGACATTAAAGATAATTATTTATTATTTTAATAATTAAGATAATTATTTTTGCCTTGGTTGGGTGGCTCAGTTGGTTGGAGCATCATTGTGTACCCCAAAAGGTTATGGGTTTGATTCCCAGTCAAGGCACATTCCTAGGTTGCGGGTTCAATCTCCAGTCAGGGTGTGTAAGGATGGCAACCAAGTGATGTTTCTCTCACACTGATGTCTCTCTCTCTCTTCCTCTCTCTCTCAAAAAAAATTAATGAAAACCTCAAGTGAGGATTATAAAAATAAAGAATTATTTTCGAAGTTTAAAACAAGGCAAAGAAGAATTTGTAAGGGGTTTAAATATATTTTGTGAGTTTATATTATGGACGGGATATGTGTTGGGTAGAAGAAGAAACAGAGGGAGTACTAACTATGGTTGCTGATCTTTGTGTAGACACATGGCCTCATTTTGGGGAAGTAAATACCTTCAAGTGGAATCAATGGGTAGTATGGCAACTGTATATTTAACTTTCTAAGAAACTTCATTTTAAATAAACCTAAAATTTAGTTGTTTTCATTTATTTTTACTTGAATGTCTTAGAATCCTTTTTTGTTTGTTTTTGCATTTCTAAGTCTTTATGCTTCACATATAGAGGCTATAATTGTTACTTCTATATATGTCTTATATCATGAAATAATGTTCTTTATTCATTCTATTTAGTGTTTTTTAACTCTACCTTGTCTAATATTAATATCATCAGCTATGCATTCTTAGCATTTGTTAGGTATATTGGCCCTATCCCTTTATTTTCAGTTAAATTTCTCTCTGTGAGGTGATAGGTGGGAAATCCCTGGGATCAAAAAAGGCATCTAAGAGAACTATTTATTAAAGTTAAACTATTGTGGTAGTGAATATGAGTATTTAAACACTTAGGGTAGGTTATATAGTATAGTAGTCAAGAGCATAAGTACTGAGTTGAACAGGTTGTTAGGAGGATTGAAGAGTTAACATGAAAAATGCATAGCAGGCACAATAAAGTTAATGGCTATTGTTATTCATACTTGGTATTATTACTAGTAGTGTTATTATTATAAAGCTTCCAAAAGGGATCATCCTATGAGGGCTAAACAAGCATCATCCAATTGAGGAATATATATATATATATACATACAAAAAATATACTTAAGATATGGACACACTGCAAAAAGTGGTGTTTATATAGAAAGGGATGTGGAAGCCAGGTCTTCACTTGAAAGGTAATAATGTGGAGAATAAGATGAGTCTGACTCTAAAGGCTAATATATTATTTTAATACTGGAATCCAATTTCAGATATCATCTCAGGAAGAAGTTGAAGATCACTGACAATAAATAGAAAATCTAGAATGATATACAGCTTAATTTCTTGTATGTGTCCCTCCTGTTTCTCCATTAGATTAGCAGTAAAACTCTGAAAATGAAAAAAATCTAAACAGAAATAAAGAGTCTACTAGAGTATGATAGAATATTACTACAAATGCATGTCTTGGTCAGACCTCCTTAGTAGAAGGAACACATGTGCAATCATTATTATTGGAGCCAGTGTGAATACAGCACATCAAGAGATAAAAAATACCACCAAAGACAAAATAATTAAAAAGAAAAATATATTAAGAATAATGCTCCAAAAAGCAGCACAAGAAATACAGTTAGTTAACTATATGGGAGCTCCCCTAACACTGCCATGTGATTTCTCAACAGAAATTTTTCAGGTCAGAAAGAATTAGCACAAAATATTCAAAATAATATAAAGCCAGGACTTATAACCAAGACTACTCTACCCAGCAAGGATATCATTTAAAATTGAAGGAGAAATAAAGGGCCTCTGAGACAAGAAAAAGCTAAAGCAGTTCATCAACAACCAACCAATATTATAAGACATGTAAAAGAAACTTCTTTAAGAAGAAAAAAACATAAATATAAATAATAAAATGTAAATAAATATGTACCTATTAATAACTACTTTAAATGTAAATGGATTAGCCCCAGCGGGGTGGCTAGGTTGGTTGGTTGGAGTGTAGGTAGTTCTGTACACCAAAAAGGTTATGGGTTCTACTTCTGGTCAGAACACATACCTGGGTTGCGGGTTTAATCACAAGTTAGGGCAACCAATCAATTTTTCTCTCTCACATCAATCTCTCTCTCTCTGTGTCTCTCTCCCTCTCTTCCTTCCTCTCCCTCTCTAAAATAAATAAAAATATGTCCTTAGGTTATAATCCTTGAGGATTAAAAAATAAAATAAGCCCTGGCCGGTTTGGCTCAGCGGTTAGAGCGTCGACCTGCGGTCCTGAGAGACCCGGGTTCGGTTCCCGCTAAGGGCGCGTACCTCGGTTGCAGTTTGTCCCCGGCCCTGGTCGGTCGTGCGGTGGCAGCCACTCGATGTGTTCCTTTCACATCGATGTTTCTCTCTCTCTCTCTGTTCTTCTCTCTCCTTCCCACTCTACCTGAACAAAAAAATGAGAAAATGTCCTCGAGTGAGGATAAAAAATAAAAAATAAAAAAATAAAAAATAAATAAAATAAAATAAATGTAAACAGATTAAGTGCTTCAAACAAAAGACATAGGGTAGTTGAATGAGTAAGAAAACAAGACCCATACATATGCTGTCTACAAAAGATCTACCTCAGATCGAAAGACACAGACTGAAAGTAAAGGGATATAAAAAGACATTTCGTGCAAATGAAAACAACAAAAAAAGCTCAGTTAGTAATACTTACATCAGACAAAATAGACTTTAAAACAAAGGCTACAATAAGAGACAAAGAAGGATAAAGGGACCAATCCAACAAGAGAATATAATCCTTATAACATTTATGGACATAATATAGGAGTACTTAAATACATAAAAGAAAATTTTGCGCTGCTGGTTTGGCTCAGAGGTTTGAGCAGACTGAATGTTTGTGGGTTTGATTCCAGTCAAGGGCACATAACTGGGTTGCAGGCTCGATCTCCAGCCCTGGTTGGGGTCGTGTAGGAGGCAACCAATCAATGTGTCTCACATCTCTCTCTATTCCCCACTCCCTTCCACTCTCTCTAAAAAATTTAATGGAAAAATATTCAAATATTTTTGAGTGAGGATAAACAAACAAAAAAAGAAAGAAAGAAATTTTTGATGGGCATAAAGAGGGCAATATTAATAGTCATAGTAGGGGACTTTAACATCCCATTTACTTCAATGGCCAAATCATTCAGACAGAAAATCAACAAGGAAAAGAGGGCCTTACATGTCACATTTGGCAAGCTAAATTTAATTGATATTCTTCGAGTATTTCACATGAAAACAGAATATACATTCTTTTCAAGTGCATGTGGAACACGAACACTTTCTAGGACAGACCACATGTTAAGCCACAAAACAAGTCTCAATAAATTTAAAAAACTGAAATCATGTCAAGTATCTTCTCCAACACAATGGTATGAAACTATACGTAAATTACAAGAAAAAAACACACACAAACAAATGGAGGTAACATGTTATTAAACAACGAATGTGTTAACCATGAGATCAAGGAAGAAATAAAAGATACCTTGAGACAAATAAAAATAAAAACAACCAAAAGCAGTCCTAAGAGGGAAATGCACAGCTATGAAGGCCTACCTCAAGAAAACAAAATCTCAATCTAAACTTATACCCCCAAAATTAGAAAATGAACAACAAACAAAGCCCAAAGTGAGTAGAAAGGACATAATGATGTTCAGAATAAAAATAAACAAGAGAGTCTAAAAAATAAAATAATAAATCAGTGAAACCAAAGGCTGGTTCTTTAAAAAGATAAACGGTACTTTAAATAAAACTTTAACCAGACTCATCAAAAAAAAAAAAAAAAAAAAAAGGGGGGAGGAAGAAAGAAAAGCCTAGTAAATAAAATCAGAAATGAAATAGGACAATTGAAAACAGACATCACAGATATACAAAGGATTAAAGGATTATAAAAAATATAATATGCCCAGCCAGTGTGGCTCAGTGGTTGAGCATCAACCCATGCACCAAGAGGTTGCCAGTTCAATTCCCGACCAGGGCACATGCCCAGGTTGTGGGCCTGATCCCCAGTGGGAGGCATGCAGGAGGCAGCCAATTGATGTTCTCTCTCATTGATGTTTCTCTCTCTCTCTCTCTCTCTCTCTCTCACTCTCCCTTCTTCTCTCTCTAAAAATCAATAAAGAAAAAAAATAAAAAGAAATAATGTGAACAATTATATGTAAAAAATTAAAAAATCTGGAAAAATGGATAAATACCTAGGAACATTCAATCTTCCAAGATGAAATAAAGAAATCTGGAGAAACTAATAATGATCAGCAAAACAGAAGCAGTGATAAAAAAATTTTTAAAAAGTTTCCAAGAAAAAAAAAGTGCTGTAATGAATAGTTTCTCAGTTTTGGGGTTTTTTGTTTTGTTTTGTTTTGTTTTTTTGGATATTTGGTAAAATTTGCCTAACACCTGTCTTTCTCAAACTATTCCAAAAAATAGCTTGAGGGAAGGAAAACTGCCAAGCTTATTTTACAAGGCCAGAATTATCCTAATTCCCAAACCAGGTAGTAATACTACAAGGAAAGAAAATTATAGGCCCATATCTCTGATGAATATAGATGCAAAAATCCTCAAGAAAATACTAGCAAACCATATCCAGCAATACACTAAAGATGATTCCACCATGATCAAGTAGGATTTATTCCAGGGACACAGGGATGATTCAATATCCACAAATCAATTGATATGACACACCACATAAACAAAGGATAAAAATCATATGATTGTAAGAATAGATACAGAAAGACCATTTGACAAAATCTAGCACCCATTTCCCATTTATGAGAATAATTCTCAGCAAAGTGGGAATATAGAAAACATACCTCCATATTATAAAGGCTATAAATGACAAACCCATAGCCACCATATGCTAAACAAGGAAAAACTAAAAGTGTTTCCCTTTAAGATCAGTTACAATACAGGGATGTCCACTTTTATTCCTTTAATTCAACATAGTATTGGAAGTCTTAGCCACAGCAATCAGACCAGAAGAATAAATAAAAAGCATCCAAATTGGAAAGGGATAAGTAAAACTGTCATTTTAAGGTAACATGGAATTGTACATAGAGAACCCAAAAAAGTCCACCAAGAAACTACTAGAACTGATAAGTATTTTCAGGAAAGTAGCAACAGACTTAAATAAATATTCAAAAATCTGTTGAAATTTTATACACCAATAATAAACTATCAGAAAGGGAAACCAAAAACACAATCCCATTTACAACTACATAAAAAAATAAAACACCTAGGAATAAATCTAACAAAGGAGGTAAAAGACCTATTTTCCAAAAATTATAAGACACTGAAGAAAGAAACTGAAAAAGATACAAATAAATGTAAGCATATGTATACTGTGCTCATGGATAGGAAGAATTAATATCATTAAAATGTTCAGACTACCCAAAGTAATCTATAGATACAATGCAATCTGTATGAAAATACCAATGGCATTTTTCAGTGAACTAGAACAAATAATCCTAAAATTTATGTGCTACCTGATATCCAACTATAGTACTGTTATCAAAACAGTATGGTACTGGAATAAAAACAGAACCACAGATAAATGGAAGAGAACAGAGCCATACCTATATGACAAATTAATATATGACAAAGGAGGTAAGAACATACAATGGGATAAATGGTGCTGGGAAAAATGGACAACTACATACAAAAAAAAAAAAAAATGAAGCTAGACCACTTCTTACACCATATACTGAAAAAAAAAAAAAAAAGGATTAAAGATGTAAATATAAGAACTGAAACCATAAAATTCCTGGAAGAAAAAATAGAAAGTAAAATCTCTGACATTTCTCTTAGCATTATTTTTTCTGACATATCTCCTCCAGAAAGAGAAACAAAACAATAAATGGAACCACATCACACTAAAAGGTTTTGCACAGAAAAGGAAAACATCAACAAAATGAAAAGAGAACCTAATGAATGGGAGAAGATATTTGCCAATCATATTTCTGATAAGGGAATAATATCCAACATTTATGAAGAACTTATACTACTTAACACCAAAAGCAAAAAACAAAACCCATGTAATGCAATTAAAGAAAGGCAGAAGGCCTGAAGAGACACTTCTCCAAAAACAACAACATACAGATGGCCAATGATCAATGTCACTAGTTATTAGAGAAATGGAAATTAAAACCACAATGAGATATCACCTCACTCCTATCAGAATGGTTCTGATCAATAAATCAACAAAAAACAAGTGTTGGTGAGGATGTGGAAAAAATGGAACCCCCTCACGCACTGTTGGTGGGAATACATATTGGTGCAGCCATTATGGAAAACAGTATAGAGGTTCCTCAAAAATAAAAGTGGAACTGCCTTATGACCCAGTGATTTTATTTCTGGGTATACAATGGAAGAAACCCCAAACACTAATTCAAAAGAATATATGCACCCCTATGTTCACTGCAGTGTTATTTACAATAGCCAAGATATGGAACTAACCCAAATGCCCATCAATAGATGAATGAATAAAAGTCATGGTACATATATACAATGGCATATTACTTGGTCATAAAAAAGAAAAAAAAAACTCTTACCACTTACAACAACATGGATGGATTTATAGGGTATTATGCTAAGTAAAATAAATCAGACAGAAAACAACAAATACCACATGATTTCATTCATATGTGGAATCTAAAGAACAAAATAAATGAACAAACAAAACAGGAACAGGCTCTCAGATACAGAAAACAGACTGATGGTAGCCAGAGGGGAGGGTGTTGGGAGCTGGTTGAAAAAGGTGAAGGGATTAAGAAGTACAAATTGGTAGTTATAAAATATTCATGGGATCTAAAGTTCAGCAAGGGAAATATAATCAGTAACAGTGTAATAACTATGTATGGTGCCAGGTGGGTACCTGCATTATCAGATGGGTCACTTCGTAAAGTATATGATTATCTAATTGTTGTGCTATACACCTGAAACTAATACAAAATAATATTATATGTAAATTGTAATTGAAACATAAAATTTTAAACAGAACAATGTTCCGTAAGGACACCTATATTGAAATCCATTATGATGTACTTACCATTGCAGCCTTCAGTGCCACAGAATCTAGGTTGGGAAAATTAGCTAAAGAACCCTAAAAAAAAAAAAGAAAGAAAAAGAAACAAGCTGTAAAAAGCATGCTATGCATTTCAGTTCATTTATAAAATATAATCCATTAGTAAACTGCCCACAATGGGAAATTTAGCTTATTTCCCAAGAACTCAAGTGTCATCTCTTCAACCTCAATTAGAGTAGGGACCATAATTTGTTCATTTTTGTATAAGAAGCAGAAAGGCACTCAATAATATTGGAGGAAGTAAAAAGCATGTATGTTTATTAACAATAGAAAAACCAGGATATCTCAGACTTATTCATAAGCAAAACAAACACAAAAAAAGGCAATGAGGCACTTAGAAATGGTAATGAGACATGGAGGCTTTTGTTAAACTTTGACAATTTTAGATAGTATAAAAACACAACAGAATTGGTTCCTTCTGGTAGAAATTTGCTTACTACTTTATCAAAAGAAAAAATTTAGAACTTGTGATTTTTGACAGCTTCATTTAAGAATTCCTGGGGTTTAAAACAGTCTTCATGTTAATATCATTTATAAAAGTTCTTTGCCTTTCTTCCTTTTTTTTTTTTTTTGTTAATCCTCACCCAAAGACATTTTTCCATTGATTTTTAGACAGAGTGGAAGGGAGGGAGAAAAAGTGAGAGAGAGAAACATTGATGTGAGAGAGAGACATCAATTGATCCTCCTGCATGACCCTGACCAAGGCCAGGGATCAAACCTGCAACCCAGGTAGATGCCCTTGACTGGGAATAGATCCCTCAACATTTTTGGTCTGTGGCCCGATGCTCTAACTGCTGAGCCAAACCAGCCAGGGTGAGAGTTTTCTGCTTTTTAATGAAAGATGTTTACCTAGTTTCCAAGGGTTCCTACCACTCCGTTATCTATTTCTACTGGAGTTCTATAACTAAATAAGATCACAAGCTGGCCCCAGAAGTCTTTACCTTTCCAAAGTAATACATCATGATTTGCTAAATTAAAAAGGGGATGACAACCATTGTTAATTCATACATTCAATTAACTGACAGTGATATAGGACTATAAAAATTTTCCCAGAATGAATATTATGTATATATTTTAGACTAATTTTTATATGTTCTCTTTACTTTTACCCAAACTGTCTGTAATAAAAAGAATACTTTGGAGTTTGGGACACTGGTAATCATCTAAGAACTATAAATGTAGCACCTTAATTTTAGAACAACACTATGAAACACACATTATCCCCAATCTACAGAAGACAAAACAGAGAGACACGTCATTTCCCAAGTAAAAAATAGCTATTAAGTGGCAGAGCCAAGATTCAAACAAAAGTCTAGCTCTAGAACCCATACTCTAAACTAATATATTTCTCTAATTAGGAACATCCACATGCTTACCTGTTCAGGTTTATGTTGCTGTATGGTGTTATAGATGTAACTCAATCCTACTCTAGTTAAAACGTAAGAAGCTTGCTCATTTATAAGTGTGTCCAAATGTGCTTCAATCTAAAATAAAACATGATAAAAAGAAAGTATTTTAAGAGAGTTATAAGACTGATGAGAGTAGAAGTAGACTACTTAGTTTTAGTTCTTCACAATGGGACTGTTCCTTGAAGTGGCTCTAAGACCAGGTTATAGGGCACAGGGATTATTTCTGGAACAAAGGCACTTATTTCCCCTAAAGAGAAAGTCCTTCTACAAAAAAGAGGTAAATTCTTATTTTACAAAATGATAATCAAAGGGGATTCCAAGACTAGCCACTAGACAAAATTTTTGAGTTGCTTCTCAACTCTTTTAAAAGCTGGTAGTAAGCAAAACACAAACAAAACCACTAACAAGCAACAATGTAAAAAAACAGTAAGAATTCCGGGAAGATAAGGGCCTGGCATTCCTAACCTCCTCACTCCCTCACCCTCCCAACATGCCAGAATGACTCAACCAACGAAATATGTATTCTGGATAAGCCTGAAGTAAATCCCATTCGGGCTTATGCAGCAAGTTCTCCTGAGGAGAAAGCAGGTCTGTGACAACAAGGGGAAAGCTGAAGACCCAAAAGAAAGTCCGTCAAAGGTTTCAGGTTCAATAACTGCCTA
This sequence comes from Molossus molossus, assembly GCF_014108415.1. Lineage (NCBI taxonomy): Eukaryota > Metazoa > Chordata > Mammalia > Chiroptera > Molossidae > Molossus > Molossus molossus. Next base: position 99,512,594 of record NW_023425403.1, read on the forward strand.
AGACCCAGCTAGTAGAAATGACTTGTGTGTGCTCATCTGCTTTGGGCTATCTTTGAGAAGTCACCTAATACTAATGGAGGCAGAAGCCACACAAGGCAACTACTGTACTGGGTTGAAGTACTCCCTAGTGGAAAGAAATTTGATGCTCCCTTATTTTTACTAGTACAGGCCTGAGAGTTTGGAAGTCTTCCATCTATTCCTCACCAGAAAGTTCCCTCAGTTTTACCAGTTTGTTTGCCAATGACACAGTATACTACTAGCTGTGCTGTTACCATCTGAATGCTTGCTTTTGCCGGAATAACTCCAATAGCTGACCCTGCTCTCCCTAAAACATTTACAACTGACTTAAAAGAGATGAGTAGGTTCTAATAGGAAACCCATCTGAATAACCAGAACAGGTATCTCTTCCTAAAGTAACACTACTAAAAGACAGAGTATTTTATTTTATTTAAGTGAATGCCCAAGAAAGCAAAATTTGAGTTCTTACTTACTAGATATACTGGAAATCAAAGAAAAACAAGATTTGCAAATAGAAATATTTAATGAAAGAGTTACTGATAAGAACCAAATTAGTATCTGAAAGAAAAATGGAAGAACAGTAACACAGAATAAACATCAGAGAAATAGGTTACAGTCAAGAGGTTTAAAAAGAAATTAGAAGAGCCCTGGCCGGTTTGGCTCAGCAGTTAGAGCGTCGGCCTGCAATCCAGAGAGACTGGGGTTCAGTTCCCGCTAAGGGCGTGTACTTCGGTTGCAGTTTGTCCCCGACCCTGGTTGGTTGTGTGGGTGGCAGCCACTCAATGTGTCCCTTTCATGTCGATGTTTCTCTCTCTCTCTTCCTTTCTCCCCCTCCCACTCTGTCTGAACAAAAAATGGAAAAATGTCCTCGGGTGAGGATAAAAAAAGAAAAAAAGAAATTAGAAGACAGATTCAAGAGATAGAGCCAAATAAGGACAGGAGCTTCAGAATATAAAAAGTAACAGATGGAAAAGTAATAATTAATTAAAGATAATGAAAATCTTTATTGAGCAAAACGAGTTGAATCTTCAGATTCAAATGGCTCTGAAAAGTCCAAGATGAAAATAAGAAAAATAGAGACATACCAAAAAATATCCTGAGAAAACTCAAAGGAAAATGCTTACAAGCTTCCAGATAGATAGAACAGATTACCACAAACAAAAAAGAAACAGATGCCCGGCCAGTGTGGCTCAGTGGATTGAGCGTCATCACGTGGACTGAGAAGTCTGGGTTCAATTCCCGGTAGGGCACATGCCAGGGTTGCAGGCTCAGTCCCCAGTAGGGGGTGTGCAGGAGGCAGCCAATGATGTTTCTCTCTGACATTGATGTTTCTCTCTCTCTCCCCCTAAAAAAATCAACAAAAACATATTTAAGAAAGAAAGAAAGAAAGAAAGAAAGAAAGAAAGAAAGAAAGAAAGAAAGAAAGAAGGGGAAGGGGGAAGGGGAAGGGGAAGGGGAAGGGAAGGGGAAGGGGAAGGGGAAGGGGAAGGGGAAGGGGAAGGGGAAGGGGAAGGGGAAGGGGAAGGGGAAGGGAAGGGGAAGGGGAAGGGGAAGGGAAGGGGAAGGGGAAGGGGAAGGGGAAGGGGAAGGGAAGGGGAAGGGGAAGGGGAAGGGAAGGGGAAGGGGAAGGGGAGGAAAGAGCGAGCCCTGGCCAGTTTGGCTCAGCGGTAGAGCATCAGCCTGCGGACCAATGAGTCACAGGTTTGATTCCGGCCAAGGGCACCTACCTAGGTTGTGGCTCGTCCCCTGCCAGGGCTGGGGTCACGTGGGAGGCAACCAGTCAATGTGTCCCTCTCATGTGCGATGTTTCTCTCTCTCCTTTTCTTTCCTCTCCCTCCTTCCCACTCTATCTGAAGATAAACAGAAAAATATCCTCAGGTGAGGATTAAAAAAAAAAAGAAAAGAAACAGACTAGCTTGGATTTCTTACTTGAAACACTAAACAAAGCTAAGAGTAGAATAAGAGTAGAAGAAAATTAACAGGATTAATAGAATAGGTCTGGAAATCAAGGATCTTTTAGTCAACAAGGTAAACGGCTACTTTGCAGGGGCCTACTAAACCATGTCCTCTAATATCCACATCCTTGTGTAGTCCTTTTGCATACTGACTGTGGGCTGGTCCATGCCACTAGCACTGGTCAACAGGCTATCAACAAGCATAATGTAAGTGCAGACTTAAGAATCACTTACACAGTGGGTCTGTTCCCTTGAAATGCAAAACAAATGTCTATGAATATTTAAGAAATGCAGGTAATTGGCAATGAAACAGATTGATGAACACTTGAAAAAGATCTTGACAAAATATCTTGAAAAAGATTTAGACAAATTGAAGAAGTTATAGTTGAATTAGTGGTAATTACAGTAAAAACTAATTTTTTAAAAAAAGAATTGAATTAATTTTATATAAAACATTATGCACGAAAGAAAAATTAATCATACTTCATATTTCCTTTTTATTAATTTATTTTTGTTACAGATGTTTTATATTTTTTAATAAAAAATATCATAAATTTAGATGGATCACTCATTCCTCAGAAAACCCCAACCTTTACAAATGAAGTTTTAACATAGTCACTGCCAAATTCTTTATATACTGTGCTAACACAGCATTCGGAGCTTTTAAAAAACTGTATCTACCAATAGTTCATATCTACCACTATTTCAAAACCAAAACCCAAGTATTTCCATAAATTTTCTACAAGGCTTTGTTTTAGCCATTTTATAAATACCGAGGTGGTACCATTTGGTTTAAGGACTAGAGTGATTGGTGTAACAAATTGTAATGTTTTGCCTAGCACTGGTTTACACACAAATAAAAATGTATGTCTTCTGTAACACCTTCTGCACTAGCCTTACAGCTTGAAAAAAACAGCATATTATTATTCACAGTTCAAAAACTGAAATCTGCATACAGAATAACTGTTCTAATTAATCAGAAAAGCTTTATTGTACCATCACATACTACGGTTTGAATATACTATCTTGTTCTGACTCCTCAAAAAGAAAACTGAAATACCGAATGTGTGTGGGGGGTGGGCTACCATCAGACTATAACAAAGAGTTTAAAGGAATTAGGGTATAAAGCTAGTAACTGAGATCATATATAGAAAAAAGATTCCATCACAGTGAACAGTCATTTTACAGCAAAATTAACCTGAAACTGTAGCATTTCCAGACGTCTGTCAGTAAACTCAAATAGAGCTAATGTTGTCTTCATCATATATAGTGAATTAACCATGAAAGTAGCCATGTCAGCTGTGCCTAAATTGCTGGCTGATACAGTACACATCTGAAGGAGAGGATCCAAGACACATGATAAAACCTATAAGTGAAAAATAAAATAAAATGTATTCTTTAATTCCCAATCAGTGATACAGGCCTGGGTTAATGACACTTCAGAATTAATGCTAAACTAATTTGAAGGGGGTCAACTTATAGAATAGTATAAGAAAAAAGATTAAACGGTCTAATAATCAGAATAGTTTTTAAAATGAGCATCATTGAATGAGTACTTTTTAAATTAAAGAGGACTGATTTAATATTTGAAGGAAAAATCAATGAGGTCTGTCAAAATATATGTCATAAAATACCAGAATTTTAACAGAATTTACAATGAAGGAGTACAGTCAGCTCTCGTTTATCGTGGTTAATCAGTTCCAGACTTTACCACGATAAATTAATTTCTGCAAAGTAGGATTCTTTATTTTATTGATAAAACTGCAATAGAGTGAAGACACAAAAGTCGAAGCACGAAGTGGTGAGGGACGACTGTAATAACCAATGATTAAAAATAAATTTACAACATACCTGCACAAAATCAGCTTGACGGGCATCTAACGGTACTACTGAAGAATCATGAGATGCCAAAACTTCACGCAACAACATAAGTGTCTGATTTAATGCAGAACTTGGTCCAAGATCAGGTGGTGGGAGTTCAACCTAAAAGAAGGCATGGTTTGTCCACTAAATTTTAAGGTATAAATAAATGCCAGTTCACAATAAAGTACATACAAAAGTTGTAAAGCATTGGCTAGCACATTAGGAAATCAATAATTTAGCAATAGCTTATTATATATTATCCTAATCAACACAGAAAGTGACACAAAGTTTTTTGTTAGATTATCTCAGAATTAATATATCACAATTAGAAGAATTTGTACTACTAAAGTTTTTAAAAAACGTGAGAAAATTTAGTGTTCATTGAATTGTGTAATTATATTTTTATACGAATTTGAAATGGCTTACTGCTTTGTTTTTTAGGACAAGTTACAAGGAAAAGCAATCAAGAGACAGCACTTCCTAGCAATAATTGAAAATTATCACCCAACCTAAGGCCCAAATCTCAAAGATTTTTGTTCTATACATATAGGTTTGGGGTCTAGGAGCCCATCTTTCAACAAACACCCCCGACAATTTTCAGGAGACTAGTCCATGGGCTACCCACTTCTCAGAAATAGTATAAAATCTTGGGCTCTGGAGTTAAGATTAACTTTACATTTTGTTTGTTTTTTAATTAATTTATTTTTGTTACTAACTTTACATTTTGGATCTACCACTTACTAGCTGTAAGTCCTTGTAAAAATTATTTAACTTCAGTTTCAGAGTTATTCTGTAAGAATTAAATGGAATTGTTGCATCTGAATTAATAAATAGAGTACCTGGCACTTACTAACTGAAATATATGCCAAGTTCATTATCCCTACTTGCTATAGAAAACCAACAACAGATTTGAGCAGGCAGAATAAATAATTAGTGACTTCAAATACAGGTCAATTGAAATTATACAATCTGAGATACAGAAAAAAAAAGAAACAAATTAAAAGAGCCTCAGAGACATATTGGACACTATTAACAATATAAGTAAAATAGGAATCTCAAAAGAAGGAGGGGGTTCAAAAAGAGTATTTGAATAAATATTGGCAGAAGACTTCACACATGTGATTTGTAAAAATCTATCTAAATTTCTAAGTTCATGCATTCCCAGCAAAATAGATTTAAATAGATCCACATTGACACACATCATAATCAAACTGTCAAAAGACAGAGAATATAAAAAGTATTAAGAGAGAGAGCGTGTTATGAACAAAGGACTCTCAATAAGATTAACAGCTGATTTCTAATCAGAAAACATGGAGACCTGAGGCAGTGATTGAAACATGCAAGGGCTGAAAGAAACAGATTGTCAACCATGAATTCTATATTCAGCAAAATTATTCAAGAATGAAAGATCTCAAAACGCACAGAAATTCTTCACTAACAAGCCTGCTCTACAAGATATTAAAGGGAATCAATCTTTCAGGCTACAATGAAGGGACACTAGACAGTAACTCAAATTCCCATGAAGAAATGAAGAACACCAGTAAATGTTCCAACATAAATAAATATAAAAGACAATATGAATGTACTTATTGTTCGTAACTCCCTTTTTTTCTCCTATCTTATTTAAGAGACAACTGCATGAAGCAATAATTATAAATCTATGTTGGTGAACACACAATGTAGAAAAGGCATAATTCATAACAATACAATGAAGGAAGAGGAAAACGAAACTATAAAGGAGCAAAGCTTTTGTCTATTATTGAAAATAACTAGGTATTAATCAAAATTAGAGAGTTATAAATCAAGATGTTAATTGTAATTTGCAGGTCAGTACTCTAAGAAAATTAACTATTCATAAACACATATACATATACATATTTAAATAAATAATAAGGGAATTAAAGTAGCAAACTCGAAAATACTTAACACAAAAAACAGTATGGAGGGAATGAGGAACAAAAAACACTTAAGAAACACAAGAACAAATAAGAAAATGGATTATATAAATGCTACTTTACCAGCAATTAAATAAAATGTAAATGAATTAAATGTGCCAACCAAAAAGTAAGTCTGGCCAATGGATGAAAAAAAAAAAAAAAGAGGGGTGTGAGAGAGTGTGAGTGGATGCGAAGGTGGACAACCAAACCCGAGCAGTGGAGAGACTCACACCAGAAGGTTCCTGTGCTGTGGAAGGAAATAGCCAGCTACCATGGTAAGCAGCCCTTCAGGGCTCTTCTCCTTGCGCCACGGGGAGGTCCCACCATTTTGGAAAATCCGGGGTCTTCCTAGGAAGGAGGCAGTGGGAGCGGCTAGGGCCCTGCAACCTGAGCCCACCAGTGCACCTGGCACCATCAGACCAGTGGACACTCTGTGTCAACACAGACCAATGCACAGTAGTGGAGCTCCAAAGGTGCCGGTTGCAGAAGCCTTGGACAGCCCGGAGACCAGCACCATCCCCCATAGTAGCAGCCCTATCAGAGTTGAGATATACTTCCAGCAACAGAGGCTGGGGAGCAGAAATCCATCCCCAGGCAACAGAAGCACAGACCAGCAGCTGAGACCCATCCCACAAAACTACAAAAGTTGAACAGGAACTGAGCCCCACTGGGCAGCAGCACTCCCCAGCCTCTAGCAGCTGGACCTGGGGCTCCACAGAGGCATGTGCAGTCCAGTAGCTCACAAGTTCAATGGGAAACCAGAGCCCTAGAGAGAATGCTGCTATCCACCTGCCCACCTAAGGGAACTGCAGGGTGCTGCAGCACCACAGAGGACTGTGCTACACAGCAGGGACTGCGCAATCTAGTTATCCACGAGGTGTGTGGGTGCTGAAGCAACAGAGAGGCCTGCAGGACCCAGAAGAAACGGAGCCATCCAGTTACCCGGGGGATCTGTGGGGTGATGAAGCACCCAGCAACCCATAACATAGGCATAGAGCTAGGTCTCCAAAGGGACTGTGTGATCCAGTTACCTGCGTGACCTGCAGGATGCTAGGGCACCAGGAAGGCCTGTGCAACCCAACTGCACACAAGATAGACACAGAGGATGTAAAAATGGAGGCGGAGAGAATAGAAGCTATGTGGAGGATCATACAGGACCAAACGGGAATTAAACTAGACAAATCCTCAGAAAAAAGCAACAGAAGAGCAGTAGGACAGGATCATGCATGTAACCAGGGACATTGATAGGATCTGCAGAGGTGAGAGAGGGTGGAATGCTAGGAGACCACGGACAGCAGCAGTCTTAGCTGTAAGCAGTACCTTGGGGAATAAAGACCGAGCCCACTCCACAGTGCAGAGAGCCAAAACAGAGCTCTAAAATAGCCACAGCCACTAACCTGGGTTACGGCAGAGTGAGGGCAGACTGTGCTGGAACTCTGTGAGGACAACCGGGATTTGGAGGGCTTAGTTGTGACCACAAAGGATGGAGGCCAGTGCAGTCTTTCCCAGAACTGTGGGATAAAGCAGCGGCCACCCCACATTGGAGATTCAGCCTTTCCCAGTTGAGGCAATGAAATGCAAATTGAGGCTCATTAATAACCAGCCTCCATCCCACCCTCTGGAAATGTTCTTATGCAGAACACCAGGGCTACATTCCAAGGCACTGAGTAACTGAGACTACTAGCCACCAGGAAAAACTTAGAGGATAACTGAACCTTTCCTGGGCTTGCAAATCTACCCAGGAAAGTAAGACTTGACAGTGGTGTTTAATGTAGGCCCACCCAGGCTCATCGAAACCCAGCAGAGGGAGACACAAACAGCAGAACACCAACACCCACAGGGAAAATTTGGCAGGCTCCAAAACCCACTGAGATAGCCAAAATGGTGAAACAAAGAAACAAATCCCATATGAAAGAAAAAGATAACTCCATTGAAGATGAGATAAATGAAAAGCAGTTAAGCAAATTATCAGAGGTAGGGTTCAGAGCCATGATCTTGAGGAAGCTCAACAGCTGAGTAAGGACATCAGTCAGCACCATGAGAAAAGATATAGAAACATTGAAAACCAACCAAGTGGAAATGAAGAATGACATAGCAGAAATTAAGAACACATTTGGAAGGACTAACCAGCAGAGTAGAGGCATCTGAGGACTGAATCAGTGTATTAGAAGACAGGGTAGAAAATAATCAACCAATCAGAAAACCAAAAGAAGAAAACAATTAAAGAATAGGAAGATAGCTTAAGAGAACCGTGGGACAACTGGAAACATAATAACATTTGCATCAAAGGAGTCCCTGAAGAGGTAGAAAACAGACAAGGGATAGAGAATATATTTGAAGAAATAGTGACAAAAATCTTTCCTAACTTGGTGAAGGAAGAAGACATTAAAGTTCAAGAAGCACAGAGAGCCCCAAGTAAGAAGAACCAAAACAGGCCCTCACCAACACACATAAAAATTACAATACCAAAAATAAAAGAAAAAGACAGAATCCAAAAGGCAGCAATAGATAAGCAACAGGTTACCTACAAAGGAAACCCCATAAGGCTCTCAGCTGATTTCTCAACAGAAACACTACAGGTCAGAAGTGAGTGGCATGAAGTAATCAAGGTCATGGAAAACAAAAATCTGAATCCAAGACTACTCTTATCCAGCAAGGCTATCATTCAAAATAGAAGGTCAAATAAAGAGCTTCCCAGACAAAAAAGGCTAAGGGAATATAGTAACACCAAAACAGCACTGCAACATATGCTAAAAGGACTGTTGTCATTCGTGGAAGAAATAGGAAGAAAAATATAACCACACTAAACAAAAATGGCAATAAATAAGTACATATTAATTATCACCTTAAATGTGAATGGTTTGAATGCTCAAATAAAAAGACACAGAGTAGCTGACTGAATAAGAAAGCATGACTCACATATATGTTGTTTACACGAAACTCACCTCACAACAAAAGACTCACATAGGTTGAAAATGAAGGGATGGATAAAAAAAAAATCTTTCAAGGAAACAAAAATTTAAAAAATGGTGGGGTAGCAATACTCATATCTGATTATGAAGATTTCAAAATGACGGCCAAAACTAGAGACAAATAAGGCCACTGCATAATATTGAAAGGCTCTATCCAACAGGAAGATATAACTTGGTAAACATATATGAACCCAATTTAGGAGCACCAACATATATTCAAAATCTTTTGCAGGACTTAAAAGGAAAAACCAACAGTAATACAATCATAGCAGGGACTTCAATATCCGGCTGACATCACTGGATAGATCTTCTAGACAAAACATTAACAAGGAAATACAGACTCTAAATGAAGCCCTAGATCAAATGGGTTTAATAGATATCTACAAAGAATTAGACCCCAAAACCGCAGATTTCACATTCCTCTCAAGTGCACATGGGACATTCTCAAAGACAGATCACATATTAGGGCACAAACTAAGTCTCTACAAGTCAAGAAGACTGAGTTCATATCAAGCATCTTCTGAGATCACAATGGCATGCAACTAGAAATCAATTGCAACCAGAACGTGCAAAGACATTTGAAAACATGGAGGCTAAATAGCATGTTATTAAATGATAAATGGGTTACCATGGAGATCAAGGAAGAAATTAAAAACTTCCTGGAAACCAATGAAAATGAACACACAACAACACAAAATCTATGGGATATAGCAAAAGCAGATCTGAGAGGGAAGTTCGTAGTACTACAGGCCTTCCTGAAGAAGCAAGAAAAAATTCTAAAAGACTATCTAACCTCACAACTTAAAGAACTAGAAAGCAAACAGACAGAAAACCCCAGAGCAAGTAGAAGGAAGAAAATAGTATATATCAGAGCAGAAATAAATTTCATGGAGACCAAAAATACAATTCAAAGGATCAATGAAACAAAGAGCTGGTTCTTTGAAAAGATAAACAAGATTGATGGACCCTTAGCTACACTCACCAAGAAACAAAGAGGGAGAACCCAAAAACACAAAATCAGAAATGAAAGAGGAGAAATAATAACTGTCACCACAGAAACACAAAAGATTGTTAACAGATATTATGAACAATTATACCACAACAATATGATCGAAATGGACATATTTCTAGAAATACAGTCTCCCAAAATAGAACCGGAAGAGATACAACACGTAAACAGACCAATAACAACAAAAGAAACTGAAGAGGTAATCAAGACTCTCCAGTAAACAAAAGCCCAGGCAATGATGGCTTCACGGGGAATTTTTCTGAACATTCAAAGAAGAACTAATACCCATTCTCCTCAAACTATTTCAAAAAATTCAAGAGGAAGGAAAAGTTACAAACTCGTTTTATGAGGCCAGCATAATTCTAATTGCAAAATCAGAAAAAGACATTACAAAGAAAGAAAACTACAGCCCAATATCGCTGTCGAACATAGATGCCAAAATCCTGAACAAAATACTAGCAAATAGAATCCAGCAACACATCAAAAAAATTATTCACCATGACCTAGTGGGATTCATCCCAGGGATGCAAGGCTGATACAATATTCGCAAATCAATAAATGTGATACACCACATAAACAAAAGGAATGATAAAAATCATATAATCAGCCCTGGCCAGTTTGGCTCAGTTAGAGCGCTGGCCTGTGGTGCAGAGAGACCCAGGTTCGGTTTCCGCTAAGGGCACGTATCTCGGTTGCAGTCTGTCCCCGGCTCTGGTTGGTGGTGTGGGTGGCAACCACTCAATGTGTGCCTTTCACGTCAATGTTTCTCTCTCTCGCTCTCTTCCTCTCTCTCCCTCCCACTCTAGCTGAAAAAGAAAAAATGGAAAAATGCCCTCAGGTGCAGATAAAAAAGAAAAAAAAATCATATGATCATATCAATAGATGCTGAATGAGCATTCGACAAAATCCAGCATCCATTTCTGATAAAATTGCTCAGCAATCTGGGAATAGAGGGATCATAATCTCAACATAACAAAGGCCATATATAAAAGACCTACAGCCAACATCATACTCAATTGGCAAAATTTAAAAGCATTTTCCTTAAGAACAGAAACAAGACAAAGATTCCCACTTTCGCCACTCTTATTTAACATAGTACTGGAAGTCTCAGCCACAGCAATCAGACAGGAAGAAAAAAATAAAAGGGATCCAAATGGGAAAGGAGGAAGTGAAACTGTCATTATTCTCAGATAACATGATACTATATGTAGAAAACCCAAAGACTCCATTAAAAATTTACTATACTTCATAAATGAATTTGGCAAAGTAGCAGGATACAAAATTAACATCAAAAAATTGATGGCGTTCTTATACAACAATGATGAACTCACAGAAAGAGAAACTAAAAAAAGCAATCCCATTTACCATTATGGCAATAAAAATTAAGATACCTAGGAATAAACTTAACCTAAGAAATAAAGAACCTATTTGCAGAAAACCACCGATCATTGAAAAAAGAAAATAGAGGAAGATATAAAAAAGTGGAAGCACATACCTTGTTCATGGATTGGAAGAATTATCATCATTAAAATGTCCATATTGACCAAAGCTATCTATAGACTCAATGCAATAACCATCAAAATATCAATGACATACTTCACAGAACCAGAACAAATACTTCAAAAGTTCATATGGAACAAAAAAAGATCTCGAGTAGCCAAAGCAATCTTGAAAAAGAAGAACAAAGTTGGAGGGATCACATTACCAGATTTCAGGTTATACTACAAAGCCACTATAATCAAAACAGGCTGGTACTGGCACAAGAACAGAGAACCCAGAAATGGACCCAAGGCAATATGTTCAATTAATATTTGTCAAACAGTGGAGTAAAGACAGCCTCTTTAATAAATGGTGTGAGGAAAATTGGACAGCTACATGCAAAAAAATGAAACTAGATCATCAACTTACACCATATACAAGAATAAACTCAAAATAGATAAAAAAATTAAATGTGACTCATGAATCCATAAAAATCCTAGAAGAAACTGTAGGCAACAAAATTTCAGACATTATACGCAGCAGAATTTTCATTGATACATCACCTAAGGCAACAGAATAAAGGAAAAAATGAACACATGGGACTACATCAAACTCAAAAGTTTCTGCACAGTAAAAGATACAATCATCAGAATGGAAAGGCAACCCACTGTATGAAAGAGCATAATTGCCAATGATATTATCAGAGGGGTTAATTTCCAATATATATAGAGTGCTCATATAACTCAACAAAAGGAAAACAAAGAACCCAATTCAAATATGGGAAGAGGAACTTAATAGACACCTCTCCAAACAGGACATACAAATGGCCAAGAGATATATGAAGAAATGTTCAACCTCACTAATCATGAGAGAGATGCAAATTAAAACAACAATGAGGTATCACCTCACACCTGTCAGAATGGCCGCCATCAACAAATCATCAAACAAATGTTGGCGACGGTGTGGAGAAAAGGGGACTCTAGTACACTGCTGGTGGGAATGCAGACTGGTGCAGACACTATGGAAAACAATATGGTGTTACCTCAAGAAATTAAAAATTGAACTGCCATTTGACCCCGTGATCCCACTTCTAGGAATATACTCTAAGAAGCCTGAAACACCAATCAGAAAGAATATATGTACCCCCATGTTCGTAGCAGCACTATTTACAATAGCTAAGATCTGGAAACAGCCCAAATGGCCATCAGTTGACGAATGGATAAAAAAACTGTGGTACATATACACAATGGAGTACTATGGAGCTGTACCAGAGACAGACCTCTTATCCTTTGAGACAACATGGAGGGACCTGGAAAGTATTATCCTAAGCGAAATAAGCCAAACAGAGTAAGACAAGTATCACATGATCTCACTTATTTGTGGAATATAATGAACATAACAGTCTGAGGAATGGGGTAGTCCCAGATACGTAACAGTGGGGTACAGACTGACAACCCCCAGAAGAGGGCGTCGTGGGGGAGAGATAAACCACAGAACTTATATGCATGTATGCATGAACAATGGACATGGACAATAAAGCTGGGGACAGGGTGGGGAGAGAGAGGAAGGGAGGAATCAGTGGAGGGAAAAGAAGAAACATCTGTAACAAAAATTAATTAATAAAAAAACAAAAGAAAAAAAAATTACCCAACTATATACTGTCTTCAAAGCACAAACTTTAGATTTAAAGACATAAATAACTTAAAAGTACAAAGATGGAAAAGATATACTTTGCAGACTATAACCAAAAGAATCAAAGTAGCTATAGCTGTTTCAGACAAAATATACTTTAAGACAAATACTGCTACTAGAAATAAAATATTTTTGTAATGATTATTATAAAAAAGATTTGGCAATTATAAAAATATGTGCATCTAACATAGCCCCAAAATCAAAAAGCCAAAACTGAAAAAATGGAAGGAAAAATATCTCCTGCGGTAAAGAATTATTTCAAGTTTCATACCTCCTTCAGTTTTATTTCCCATCTTCTATTAAATACAAATAAATCTGACCTAAGAAAAACTCCAGAATATAAAGTCATTCTATCCATTGATCCTTTAATTTTTTTAATCCTCACCTGAGGATATTTTTCCCCTGCCTTGGGCTTTTATGTTTTTACATATGTTGTTACTAATTTTAGAGAGAGAGGGAAACATCAATGTGAGAGAGAAATGACTGATTGCATCCTTCATGTACCCACTGCAGATCAAGCCCATAATCCAGGCATGTGCACTGATTGGGAACTCATCTGGCAACATTTTGGTGCATGGGATGATGCTCAACCAACTGAGCCACACCGTCCAGTGCCCGAGGATATGTTGCGGTTTTTGTTCATTTGTTCTTTTTCTTTTGGGTGATTTTAGAGAGACCAAGGGAGATGTGAAAGAGAAACATTGATGACTTGCGTCCCATACATGCCCCCACCAGGGACTGGACCCACAACCTGGGCATGAGCCCTGACCGAGAATTGAACCCATGAACTTTTTGGTATACAGGATAATGCTACAACCAACTGAGCCACACTGGCCAGGGCCATTCATTCATTTTTAAAGAATATTTAGAATGTTGTTAAACTGATGGTAACAATGGTTAACTAATGTTATTTCTAAGTGGAAAGTTTTCTAAAATTTTCACCTTTGTGCTTTTCTGCATGGTGTGAATATCTTATAATGAATATACACATATCAATTTTACAAAACTTAGAGAGTGATCCCTGCTGCCAACACTGAATAAAACATGCCAACCTGTTAATAAGTTAATTCAGAATTACAAGGTATGAGTGATTGTTATTCTCTGTGTTTTTATGTTTATAATTAAACATTTATTTAATAAAATAAGTGTATTCATGTGTTTAGAAATGTAATTAAAATATGCAGATATAACATAAAAATGCATACATATACCTAAGTAATATAAAATAAACAGAATTTATTCACATAAATAATTACTCCATGGAATTTTTACAAATTATAAGAGTAGCCAGAAATTTAACAGCTTTAATTTAGAATAGGGAGCCACAGAAACCAGAGTAAATGTATTTGTCTCAGTTTTCCAATACCTTTCAGTAATAGAAAAAATAATAATCAAGAATTTACCAAATCCTCCAGGGAACCTACTAAAACTACACACACTGCATCAAGATTCTAAATGTTTAATGTGTAATTTTCTCTTACAAACAAAAAACTACAGCATAGTGACTTTTAGAAACAAAAGAACTTAGAGAATATCTTTCAAGAATTCATTAAGAGGAAGATGGCAGCGGGCAGGACTGGAGAGAGGATGAGTGCGTGACAGTGAGCTGATGTGTGAGAGAGTGTAAGTGGACATGAAGGTGAACAACCTAACTCCTACAGTGCAGAGACACAGAGCAGAAGGTCCCTATGCTGTGGACAGGGAGCAGCTAGCTACTGTGACAAGTGCATAGTAGAGGAGCTGTACAGGTGCTCCTGCGGGAACCGCAAATGGCCAGGAGCCCAGCACCATCCCCCACTGTACCAGCCCGATCAGAGTCAAGATATACCCTCAGCAACAAAAGCTGGGGAGCAGACATCCATCTTCAGGCAACAGAAGTGCAAATCAACAGCTGACACCCATCCCCAAAAACTACAGCAAAGGCTGAGCAGGAGCTGAGCCCCATTAGGCAGCAGCACTCCCCAGCTGCCAGTGGTGGGATCTGGGACTCCATAGGGGCCTGTACAACACAGTGGCTCACAAGACAGGTATGGAGCCAAGTCTCCAGAAGGCACTCTATGATCCAATTCCACAAGGGACCTGCGGGGAGCTGGGGCACCAAAGAGGCCTATGTGACCAAGCTGACCACAAGATCCGTGGGGAACCAGGTCTCTAGTGAGGCCTGTGCAACACAGCTGCCCACAGTGTGAGCAAGGAGTGCAGATCCAGCAGGGCCTGAGCTATACAGCTACAGGTGGCACCAGCGAGCAGCTGGGAACACAGCTTCAGAAGGGCCCACGTGATCCAGCAGCAGCACCTACCAGGGCACACCATTACCAGCCGCCAGTAGTCAATCTTCCAGGATCCACAGTAGGCAAGAGGCGACACACAACAGAACAGTCTGGGAGGCACAGCAGCCTTATTTTATACACAGTGAGCTGCTTACACATCCAAACATCCCTCACCAGGTCTAGAGCAACCAGATGGCTAAAATGGAGAGACAAAGAAACAACACCCCCCAAAAAGAAAAAGAGGAATCACCAGAAAAAGAACTACAGGAAATGGAAGAGAGCAACTTGTCAGATAAAGAATTCAAAGCAATGATTTTAAGGGTGCTCAAACAATTTGGTGAGAACTACAAGCAACTTAATAAGAATTATGAAGAGCTCACTGGGAATTACTTCAGCTTAAAAATAGAAGTAGAAGCTATGCTTGAAAAGGTAGAAACTATGCATAAAGATCAAGAGGAAATAAAGAATGACACAGCTGTTATGAAAAATAGCTTAGAAGGGTTCAGTTGATTAGGAGAAGCAGAAGACCAAATCAGCGACCTAGAAAACAAAGTAGAGAAAAACACTCAAATAGAGTAGCAAATGGAAAAGAAGATTAAAAAGCAGGAGGAGAGTTTAAGAGAGTTGTGGGACAATACAAAATTTAACAACATTTGCAGTGTAGGCATACTAAAAAGAGAAGAATCAGAGAAAGGAATAGAAAACCTGTTTAAAGAAATGATGACAGAAAACTTCCCTAAACTGGTAAAAGAAAAAGTCACACAAGTCCAGGAAACACAGAGAGTCCCAAGCAAGAGGAACCCCAGAAGAGCTACAGCTAGATACATCATAATAAAAATGGCAAACATTAAAGACAAATAAAGATTGTAAAGGAAGCGAGAGAGAGACAGAAAGTTACCTACAAGGGAGCTCCCATTAGAGTTTCAGCTGATTTATCAATAGAAACACTGCAGGCCAGAAGGTAGTGGCATGAAGTGTACAAAGTAATGCAAGGCAAGGGTCTGAATCCAAGACTACTCTACCCAGCAAGGCTATCATTCAAAATTGAAGGAGAAATAAAGAGCTTCATGGATTAAAAAAAGCTAAAGAAATTTACCACCACCAAACCAGCACTGCAAGAAATGCTGAAGGAACTATTATAGGAAGAAGAAGAAAACAGAGAGAGAGAGAGAGAGAGAGAGAGAGAGAGAGAGAGAGAGAGAGAGAGAAAGGAGCACAGGCATAAAATTAAAATGTCAAGTAATAACCATCTATCAATAATTACCTTAAATATAAATGGCTTAAATGCTCCAATCAAAAGACACAGGGTAGCTGACTGAATAAGAAAACACGACCATATATATGCTGTCTACAAGAGACCTACCTCACAACAAAAGACTCACACAGGATGAAAGTGAAGGGATAGAAATAAATATTCCAAGCAAATGGAAATGAAAAAAGAGCTGGTTTAGCAATACTCATATCTGACAAGACAGACTTCAAAACAAGGGCCATAATAAGAGACAGAGAAGGTCACTACATAATATTAAAAGGATCAATCCAACAAGAGGATACATCCCTGGTAAACATATATGCACCAAATATAGGAGCACCAAAATATGTTAAAACACTTCTGGAGGACTTCAAGGAAGAGATCAATAGCAACACGATCATAGTGGGTGACTTTTTAACAAACCACTGACACCACTGGATAGATCTTCTAGACAAAAAATTAACAAGGACATAGAGTCCTCAAAAGACGAACTAGATCAGTTGAACTTCACTGATATTTACAGCACATTTCACCCCAAAGCTGTAAAATATACATTCTTCTCAAGTGCACATGGGTCATTCTCAAAGATAGACCACATGTTAGGACACAATGCAAGTCTCTACAAATTCAAGAAAACTGAAATCATATCAAGCATCTTCTCAGATCACAGTGGCATAAAACTAGAACTCAATTACAATAAAAACACCCCAAAACATTCAAACACCTGGAGGCTAAATAGCATTTTATTAAACAATGAATGGGTTACTAATGAGATCTAGAAAGAGATTAAAAAATTCCTGAAAACCAATGAAAATGAACACACAACACAAAAATCTATGGGACATAGTGAATGTAGTTCTGAGAGGGAAGTTCATAGCACTACAGGTCCACCTCAAGAAACAAGGCAAATTTCTAATTGACTTTCTAACACTACAACTTAAAGAACTAGAAAATAAACAAAAAGAAAAACTCAGAGCTAGTAGGAAGAAGGAAACAGTAAAGGTCAGAGCAGAAATAAATGACATAGAGACTAAAAACAACAATTCAAAAGATCAATGAAACAAAAAGCTGGTTCTTTGAAAAGATAAACAAGATAGATGGATCTTTAGCCAGAAACACCAAGAAACAAAAAGAGAGAAACAAAATAAACAAAATCAGGAATGACACAGATGTAACAACTCACACCACAGAAATACAAAGGATCACTGAAACATACTATTAACAATTATACGCCAACAAATTGGACAATCTACATGAAATGGACAAATTTTTAGAAACACACAGCCTCCCAAACTGAACCAGGAAGCGATAGAAAACTTGAACAGACCAATAACAACTAAAGAAATTGAAGATGTAATTAAGAAACTCCCATCAAACAAAAGCCCAGGCCCAGATGGCTTCAAGGGGTAGGTTTACCAAACATTCAAAGAAGATCTAATACCCATTCTCCTCAAACTATTTAAAAAAAAATCCAAGAATACAGAACACTTCCAAACTCATTTTATGAGGCCAGCATAATCCTAATTATAAAACTGGATAAAGACACTACAAAGAAAGAAAGCTACAGGCCAATATCTTTGATGAACACAGATGCCAAAATCCTTAGCAAAATATTAGCAAATTGAATTCAGCAATACACAAAAAAATTATTCGTCATGACAAAGTTGGATTCATCTGAGGGATGCAAGGATAGTAAATATTCACAAATCAATAAATGTGATACACCACATAATCAAAATAAAAGATAAAAACCATATGATCTCATCAAGATGCTGAAAAAGCATTCAACAAAATCCAGCACCCATTTCTGATAAAAACACTCAGCAATCTGGGAATAGAGGGATCATATCTCAACATAATAAAGGCCATATATAAAAGACCTACAGCCAACATCACACTCAACGGGTAAAAACTAAAAGCAATCCTCTTAAGAACAAGAACAAGACAGGGATGCACACTTTTGCCACTCTTATTTAACATAATACTGGAAGTTTTAGCCACGGCAATTAGACATAGAGAAAAAATAAACGGGATCCAAATGGGAAAGGAGGAAGTAAAACTGTCATTATTTGCAGATGACATGATATTGTACATAGAAAACCCTAAAGACTCCATCGAAAATCTACTAAACTTAATAAAAGAATTTGGCAAAATAGCAGGATACAAAATCAACATCAAGAAATTGACAGCATTCTTATACACCAATGATGGAACTCACCAAAAGAGAAACTAAAAAAACAATCCCATTTACCATCGCGGCAAAAAATTAAGATACCGAGGAATAAACTTAACCAAGGAAAAAAAGGACCTCTTCACAGAATCTACAGGTCATTGAAAAAAGAAATAGAGAAAGATATAAAAAACTGGAAGCACATACCTTGTTCATGGATTGGAAGAATTAACATTATTAAAATGTCCATGCTACCCAAAGCAATATATAGATTCAATGCAATCCCCATCAAAATACCAAGAACATATTTCACAGAACTAGAACAAACACTCCAAAAGTTTATATGGAACCAGAAAAGACCCAGAATAGCCACAGCAATCTTGAAAAAAAAAAACAAAGTAGGAGGGATCACAATACTGGATATCAGGTTATACTACAAAGCCACTGTAATCAAAACAGCTTGGTACTGGCACAAGAATAGGCAGATAGATCAATGGAACAGAACAGAGAACCGAGAAATTGACCCAAGACAATATGTTCAATTAATATTTGACAAAGGTGACAAGAACATACAGTGGATTTAAGATAGTTTCTTCAATAAACGGTGTTGGAAAATTAGACAGCTACTTCCAGAAAAAATGAAGCTAGACCACCAACTTACACCATACACAAGAATAAACTCAAAATAAATAAAAGACTTAAATGTAACTCATGAATCCATAAAAATTCTAGAAGAAAATGCAGGCAACAAAATTTCAGACATCATACGCAGCAGAATTTTATTGATACATCACCCAAGGCAACAGAAACAAAGAAAAAAATGAATACATGGGACTATATCAAACTAAAAAGCTTCTGTACACAAAAGAAACAACCATCAAAATGGAAAGGGAGCCCACTATATGGGAGACCATAATTGCCAATGATGCATCAGATAAAGGGTTAATTTCCAAAACATATTGAATGCTCATACAACTCAACTAAAGAAAGACTAAGAACCCAATTGAAAAATGGGCCGAGGCCTAAATAGACACGTCTCCAAACAGGACAAACAAATGACCAAGAGACTTATAAAAAAATGCTCAATGTTACTAATCTTCAGAGAGATGCAAATTAAAACAACAATGAGGTATCACCTTACACCTGTCAGAATGGCCGCCATCAACAAATCATCAAACAAGAAGTGTTGGCTACGGTATGAAGAAGACTCTAGTACACTGCTGGTGGGAATGTAGGCTGCTGCAGCCACTATGGAAAACACTATGGTGTTACCTTAAAAGGTTAAAAATTGAACTGCCATTTGACCCAGTGATCCCACTACTAGAAATATACCCTTAGAAGCCTGAAACTCCAATCAGAAAGAATATATGTACCCCTATGTTCATAGCAGCACTATTTACAATAGTTAAGATCTGGAAACAACCCAAGCGTCCATCAGTAGATAAGTGGATTAAAAAGCCATGGTACATGTACACAATGGAATACTATGCAGCGGTAAGAAAGAAAGATCTCTTATCCTTTGAGATGACCTGGAGGGACCTGGAGAGTATTATGTTAAGTAAAACAAGAGCAGAGAAAGACAAATATCACATGATCTCACTTATTTGTGGGATATAATGAACTAAGTAAACTGATGAACACAACTGACCCAGAGACATAGAGGTGGGATACATACTGACAAACCTGAGAGGAAGGGGTGTTGGGGTAGGGGGATAAAGCACAGAACTCATATGCATGTATGCATGACCAATGGACATAGACAACAAAGCTGGGGATGGGGCAACGTGGATGGGGAGGGTGTCAATGGGGGAAAAAGAAACATCTATAACAAAAACAAATTAATAAAAAATAATTTTTAAAAATTCATTAAAAACATGTTTTTATAAATCGCCAATCTAAACAAAAGACCAACGATAGACATCTTATGCACAGAAGCGGGAAAGCTGAAATCTTTTAATTCTCTTGACTCTTTAAGGTATTTAAAGGTTGTGCAATTTAAGCAAATGTCATACCAAGCCATAGTTGGAGCCAATGGTAAATACTACTACTACTTCACTTCATTTGAACTCATTTCATTCACCAAAATGCCATTCTATGTGGTGCTTTTTCACACATCCATCAGATCAGCAACAGGTCAGAATTATACTTTTAAAACAAAGTGAAAAGTATTGCAGTTATCAGATAAACATGATATATGACTTTATAATTCTGTTGTAGAAATAACAGAAAGAAGAGGAAAAAAGAAAAAAACTCGTGGACATGGACAACAGTTTGGTGACTGACAAGGTGGGAAGAGATGGAAGAGGGTATGGGAGGATAAAGGGTGATAGAAGATTTGACTTGGGGTGGTAAACACACAATACAGTGTAGAGATGATGTGTTATGGAATTGTGTACCTGAAACCTGCCTAATTTTGTGAACCAGTATGACCTCAATAAACGGAAACAAAATAAATACATAGAAATATCTGATTGCTATCCTTCCATCATTTCAATGTAATTTCATTTAATTAAGTGAAATTAATTTCTAATGGTTAAACTTTATACAAGTCTTATTTCTTTTGATATCCCTCCAATACATTCCAATACTTACTTCATATTGACCTTATGTATTTTGTATCAACATATAGTGCTGTGGAGCTCAAAC
The DNA here is from genome assembly GCF_014108415.1 of Molossus molossus. Taxonomy (NCBI): domain Eukaryota; kingdom Metazoa; phylum Chordata; class Mammalia; order Chiroptera; family Molossidae; genus Molossus; species Molossus molossus. Next base: position 99,533,857 of record NW_023425403.1, read on the forward strand.
ACTAGAATTAAGTGGGCTTTGTGATTTAGAGAATCTGTAAAAATTTGTAACAATTAAGAACAAACAAATCCTATGAACTTCATGAGTAACAATAATCACAACACAGAAATTCCTAGAAGCTTTGACGTGTGCAGCAAATGCCACTCTACTCCCTTGGAAACCAGTCAGTACCAGAAAGTAACTGGCAGATGCACCCTCAGAGTGACATGAGGGAGAAAGAGGTGTTAATATTATCACTGCTACTTGGGCCAGGACTCCAGCTCATGGTAGAAATTTTATACATTGGTGGAAAAAAAAACATTGAAGAAAATCTGAAGTTTTCACCTACAAATAAAGAGCTCCCTCTTTCTCTGACCTTTCCTTCTACTTTTGTCACAATTTTTCTCAGAAATCTTACCTAGAGGTTAACCTGAAGTTGGCCACACATGAGAAACACATTATTTTTGTTTTGTTTTTTACTGGAATAATAATCTGTAAGACATAAAGTAAACTCAAAGTATTCATTCAGAACAACACTTCTCAAATGCTAACTTGCATTTAAATAGCCAGGGAATCTTGTTAAACCCATATTCTGATTCAGTAGGTCTAGGGTGGAGCCTGAGATTTTTGCATGTCTAATAACCCCCTAGATAATGCCCAAGCTGCTGGCCCATGTAAAATACTTTAAACAGTAAAAAGAAATTCTAAACAGTAACCATATCATAGAATTTAAATCACAAATTGTTTAAAGGACCATTTAGGTTTTAGTGCATAAGCCTGACTACAGTTAATTTAAATGGATTTCATTTATGACATACCATATCCTTTCAGTTTTTAATTTTTGTTTATTTTCTATTCTTTTTAAATTTTTATTTTTATCATATTAATAAAATACATTACATAGATTTAAAGACCAATAATGCTACAATGATTAACAACAACAAATGGTGGCATACTGCCCCTCCTTTCCCAACACTTTCCCTGCAAACATATCCTTTTAAATTAGAATTGTACTATTAGTACGAAAAGAAGTTTAGAAAAAGTCTGTCTAGCTTAAATAGATATGGAGTTGTATCTTTTGCAGTACAGATAAATATTCCCCTTAGACTCGACCAGATTTGCAGTTATGAATGTTTCAGGAGAGCCAGATAAGGAGGAGAGTACATACTTTAATAAACAAGGCTTCAAACTGCTTTGTTAGGGGAAAAGCACATCTTTCAATAAACTGATGTTCTTGAATTTTCTTTTTTTCATGCTGAAGAATTAGTTCCCAAATATGTCTTTTTAAAAGCACAGAAGGAATTATATGAAAATAATTTATCTCTGATTATATATACCTTTATTTTAAAAGCTGTTCTTCTTAACAATATTACTATCCACTTAAAATTCTATTAACAAATTTCCACTTGTGTGCTTTGCTAATAATGAAGACCATTCTGCAATACATGTTATTTTCTTCGCAAGGTCAGATTTTTAGAAGAAGTGAATGGCTTATAATATACAGAATAAGATATAATTAATATAAAACATGGAACATTAAAATTTGATAATTCTTAGAAGAAACCTGAAGTGGTTCTAGATATAAGCAACATATAAGCTATAAACAGTATCATATTCCAATCTCAATTTAATGTTCAAAAATATCTCTGAATATGGCTCAATTCATATCTGAGAAAAACATTTCAGGGCACAACTACCGATAATAAAGACAACAATAAACAATAAAAACAGTCAAAACTGATTAGCTGATATAAACTCACATAGGCTGTAGTAATAATTGATACTTAATATATTCAAATTATAGTATACTTTCCAAATTATACTTTCTTTCCCTGTTTTTACCCTATTTTGTTCTAGGTGTTAATTGCAAAATGTCATCTTGAAAACTTCCTGTTATTATTCATTATATTTTCCAATTTTCTAGCAACTTTCATTTTAAGTTTTACAAGAGAAATAAAATATATAAGGACCTAGTAATTTTCTTGTGTAAAAATAAAATAAAATAAAATAGCCCTGGCCGGTTGGGCTTAGCGGTTAAAGCGTCAGCCCGTGGTCCAGAGAGGCCCGGGTTCGGTTCTTGCTAAGGGCACGTATCTCGGTTGCAGTTTGTCCCTGGCCCCAGTTGGGGTTGTGTGGGTGGTGACTACTCAATGTCTCTCTCTCACATCAATGTTTCTCTCTCTCTCTTCCTCCCTCTCTCCCTCTCTCTCTATCTGAGGATGAACGCAAAAATGTCCTCAAGTGAGGATGAAAAATAAATAAATAAATAAATAGGCCCTGGCCGGTTTGGCTCAAGCGGTTGGGGCGTTGGCCTGCGATCCAGAGGGACCCAGGTTCTGTTCTCGCTAAGGACAGGTACCTCAATTGCAGTTTGTCCCCGGCCCTGGTTGGGTCGTGCGGGTGGCAACCACTCAATGTGTCCCTTTCATGTGGATGTTTTTCTCTCTCTCTTTCCCTCCCACTCTATCTGCACAGAAAGTGAAAAAATGTCCTTGGGAGAGGATAAAAAAAAAATTAATTAATTAAAATTAAAATAAAATAAAATAAATAATAAAATAAAATAAAATAAAAAAAGTATTTGGGAAAAATAAGTAAGATCCTCCCTCCTCAGCATGTACAAAAATAAGCTTTAGGCAGATTAAAAATTTGATATAAAAGTGAAAGCACAGAAAGACTAAATAACATAATTTACATGAAATTTACTAAATAATCTAACATTTTCCCACTGATAGATGCTAACTTCAGCAGATACTACATTCTAACTGTATTTTCTTGTTGTGAGAAAGTTTTCAAGTATGGCATGCTCCCAAAGGAGAAACAATAATAAATAAATAAATAAGCATTAGATTTTACTATGTAAAAATTAAAAGTGATATGTAGAAAATACAACCAGTAAATTTAAAAGGCAAATGATAACCTAGAGAAATATCTGTAGTATATATGACAATTAATATTCTTAATGTATAAAGAATAACAGAAAATAACAAGAAAATATAACCTAACAGAAAAAAATGGCAAACAACACGGAACAAGCAATTTATAAACAGTCAATAAACTACTGAAAAATGTTCAGTCTCACTAGAAGCACCGAAATTCAAATGAAAAAAAAACAAAACAATGATACAACTTTTGCTCATATGGCCAAGGACAGTTTAAAATACGTATTACCCAATGCTGGCATATGTTGGCATTTTTCATTGGAGATAGGTCTGAGGAAAGGGGTGAAAAGAAATAAAAATGGGACTACACTGGACATCATGGAGGCCTTCACTGATGCTAGAGACGGAAATTTAGTGACTCCAGTCTGAGTGGTTATATGATTTTATTTAGCAGTGCTCAGCAGTCACAGTATACAAAGAAGAAACTAAAAAGTTAAATTAATAAAGGGTGGTTTTGCAAAGTTAAGTGTGACAAATTGACAAGGATACATGAGATTGAAAGGTAATGGCAAGATAATAATAGATCATAGGTTAACAGAAAATGAAGTGAACTAGTTGGTCATTCGTGTTTCTACTATTTATTGAATCCCTTGTGATTTGGATTATAGGAAATTTATCTATTTAACCACCTTAACCATTTTCAAGTGTACAGTTCAGTACTAAATATATTCATAATGTTGTGCAACCATCACCACCATCAATTTCCATAACCTTTCATCTTGTAAACTGAAACTCTAAACCCAGTAAAAATTAACTCCTCACTCTGCACTTCCCAGTCCCTGGCAATCACCATTTTGCTTTCTCTCTCTACCATTCTGACTACTCTAAGTACCTCATATAGGTGGAACCACACACTATTTGTCTTTTTGTGATTGGCTTATTTCACTTAGTACAATAACTGCAAATTTCATTCCTGTTATAGTACATAACAGAATTTCTTTCCTTTTTAAAACTGAATAATATTCCACTGTATGTATGTACCATATTTTGCTTATCCATTTATCCACAAATGGACACTTGGGTAGCTTCCACATTTTAGTCATTGTGCTACTGCGATGACCATAGCTATGCAAGTATCTCTTTGAGACTCCCCTTTCAATTCTTTTGAATATACACCCAGAAGTGAAATTGCTGGATCATATAATAATTCTATTTTTAATTTTTTGAGGAACCACAATAATGTTTTGCATAGCAGGTATTCTATTTTTTATATTCCCACCAATGGCACACATGAGTTTCAGTTTCTCCACATCCTTGCCAACATCTGTTATTTTCTAGATTCTTTTTTTTTTTGGCTAGTAGCCAGCTTAATTGGTATCTTTTGATTTTCATTTTCCTAAAGATTAGTGATATTAAGCATCTTCTCATGTGCTTATTGGCCATTTACATATCTTCTCTGAATAAATGTCTATTCAAGTCCTATGGTTATTTTCAAATCAGAATGTATTTTTTGTTGAGTTTTAGGAGTTCTCTATATATCCTGGATATTAATCCCTTATCAAATATATGATTTGCAAATATTTTCTCCCATTCTGTGGATTGCCTTTTACTCTGTTGACAGTATCATTAAAGCATCAAACCTTTCATTTTCATGAAGTCAGATTTGTCTTTTTTTTTTTTTCCTGTTGTCTGTGCCTTTGATGGCATGTCCAAGCAATCATTACCAGACCCAACGTTGTGAGGCTTTTGCCCTATGTTTTATGGGTTTAGGTCTACATTTAAGTTTCAGATACATTTTGAGGTAATTGTTGTATATGGTCCAACTTCATTCTTTTGCATGTGGATATACAGTTTTCCCAGCATCATTTGTTGAAAAAGACTGTCCTTTTCCTACCCTCATCAAAAATCATTTGACCATATATGAAGGGTTTATTCCTGGGTGCTTTATTCTATTCCATTGTTTTGTATGTCTGTTTTAATACCATTACCACACTGTTTTGATTACTGTGGCTTTATAATAACTTCTGAAACAAAAAGATTGTGTTGGCAATTCAGGGTCCTTTAAGAATCCATATTAATTGTAGGATGTGTTTTACTATTTTTATTTATTTATTTTTATCCTCCCATTAGGACATTTTTTCTTATTTCTTTTGCATTTATCTTCAGATAGAGCAGGAAGGAGAGAGGGAGGAAGAGAGAGAGAGAAACATCAACATGAGAGAGACACATCGATCCCAACTGGGGCCGGGGACAAATTGAAACTGAGGTGCGTGCCCTTAGTGGGAACTGAATCTGGGACTCTCTGGTCCATGGGCCCACGCTCTAACCGCTGAACCAAACCGGCCAGGGCAGTCACTGATATTTTAATAGCAAATGCACTGAATCTATAAATTGTTTTAGGTAGTATTCACAACTTAACAATATTAAATCTTCCAATCCATGAAAATGGGATCTTTCTGTTTATTTATGACACCTTTGATTTCTTTCAGCAATGTTTTTCAGTTTTCATGGTACAAGTCTTTCATCTCCTTAGTCAATTCCTAAATATTTTATTATTTGTGTTGCTATTGTAAATAGAATTGTTTTTGAAATTTTCTATTTGTATGGTTGTTAGTGCATAAAACATGCATCTGATTTTTTTTTTATCCTCACTTGAGGACATTTTTTCATTTTTTGTTCATATAGAGCAGGAGGAAGAGAGAGGAAGAGGAAGAGAGTGAGAGAGAAACACTGACGTGAAAGAAATACATCGAGGGGCTGCCACCCGCACGACCCAACCAGGGCCGGGAACAAACTGCAACTGAGGTACATGCCCTTAGCGGGAACCGAACCTGGGTCTCTCTGGACCGCAGGCCAATGCTCTAACCGCTGAGCCAAATCAGCCAGGGCTGCATCTGATTTTTTGAGTGTTGACTCTGTACCCTTCTACTTTATTAAATTTATTAGTTTTAACTTTTCTTTTGTGGTGGAATTTTTAGGGTTTTCTACATATAAGGTTGTATCACATACAAAATATCATTTCATTTTTTCTTTTCCAATTTGAATGTCTTTTATTTCTCTTTCTTAACTAATTGCTCTGGCTAGGACTTCCAGTACTATGTTAAGCAGAAGTGATGAAATTAGGCATCCTTGCCTTATTCCTGAACTTGAAGCAAAAGCTTTCAATCTTACACTGTTAAGTACAATGTCAGCTGAGGGTTTCCCCTCTATAGTATCTATTATGTTGAGGTAGTTTCTCTCTATTCCTAGCTTGTTGAGTGTTTTTTATTATGAAAGGGTGTTGAATATTGTAAAATGCTTTTTCTACATCAAATGAGATGATTGTGTGGTTCTTTCTCTTTGTTCTGTTAATGTGGTAATTACACTAACTTTCATATGCTGAACTATCCTTGCATTCCATGAATAAATTCCACTAGGTCATGGTGTCTAATCTTAATATGCTTCTTAATTTGGTTTAGTAGTATTTTGTTGGTGACTTTTGCACTGTTCTTTATAAAGAATATTGATCTGTGGTTTCCTTTTCTTACAGTATCTATTTCTGGCTGTGATATCAGGAAAATGCCGGCCTCATATAATGAGTTAGGAAATGTTGCCTCCTATTCAATTTTTTGAAAAGGTTTGAGAATTGATACTAGTTTTTCTTCAAATGTTTGGTAGAATTCACCAGTGATGCCATGAAGTCTAGAACTTTAAAGAGATTTTTTTTATTACTGTTTAACCTCTCTATTAGTTATAAGTCTATAAAATTTTCTAATTCTTCATTTGCTGTTGGTAGCTTTTGTGTTTCTTGTTATTTGTCAATTTCATCTAGATTATTCAATCTGTTGGCATATAATTGTTCCATAATACCCTCTTAAAGTCCTTATTTCTGCAGATTGGTAGCATTCTCAATACTTTCTTTTCTGATTTTAGTAATTTGAGCCATTTTTTTCTTACTCCATCTACCTAAAGTTCTGTCAATTTTGTTGATATTTTTAAAGAACCACAGTTTAACTGTATTAATTTTCTGCACTGTTTTTTCTATTTACCAGTCTCTGCTCTAATCTTTACTTCCTCCCTTCTGCCAAATTTGGGTTTAGTGCGTTCTCCTTCTACTTTTTTAAGTTGTGAAGTTTGGTTTTTGATTTGAGAGCTTTCTTGTTTTTTTTAATGTAAGCATCTATAGCTATGAATTTCCCCCTTGACACTGCTTTCACTGCACTCCGTAAGTTTTAGGTGGTTGTGTTTTCATTCTCATTTGTCTCTACATAGTATCTAATTTTTGTTGTGATTTCTCCATTGATTGACTGGTTGCTTAAAAATGTTAAATTTATACAAATTTGTGAATTTTCCAGTTTTCCCTGTTACAGATTTTGAACTTCAACCTTGTGGACAGAGGAGGTAATTTGTATATCTATCTTTTTAAATCTACTGAGGTTTAATCTGTGACCTATCATATGGTCTATCCTGATAAATGACCCATGTGTACTTGAGAATATGTATGCTGTTGTTGGTTACAGCGTTCTGTGCATGTCCGTTCGATCATAGTGGTTTATTGTATTAATTCCTCTATTTATTTATCCTCTGTCTGGTTGTATCCATTATTGCAAAAGGAGTATTGAGGTCTCTTTTAGTTTAGATCTAGTTTTCCCTTCAATTCTGTCAGTTTTGGCTTCACATATTTTGCTAATCTATAAAAGTTTTAATTGTTGCATCTTCTTCTGAAACTTTTGCTAATCTAATGTCCTTTTTTATTTCCTCTAACCTTTGACTTAATGTGGTTTTTTTGTCTTATATTAGTATAGCCACCTCTGCTCTCTTTTGATTAGTATTTACATGGAATATCTTTTTCCTTCCTTCCACTTTCAATCTATTTGTGTCTTTGAATCAAAGTGAGTCTCTTATTGGCAACATATTAACACTTAAACTATGTGTCAGCCATTCTGCCAATTTCAGTTTTTTGATTGGAAAGTGTAATCCATTTACATTTAAAGTAACTACTGATAAGGAGACCTTTGTCATTTGCTATGTATTTTTTATCTACTTCATGGTCTTTTCTGTCCCTTATTTCTTACATTACTGTCTTCTAAGTTGATTTTTTTTTTGTAGTAAGTGAAACACTTAAATTCATTTCTCATTTCCTTTTATTTATTTAATTTAGCTATTTGTGGTTATCATGTGGATTACATGATATAAAGTGTGAACCCTCTATTTTGAATTTACACCAGGTAATTTTGATAACATACAAAACTCTGCTCCTTTATAGTTCTGTCCCTGCCACTGTTGGTTGCTAATGTTACAAAATTACATCGTTTTACACTGTGTGCCCACAAGTATAAACTAATAATACTTTTAAATGCACCACTCTGTTAAATCATGTAGAAAACAAAAAGTCGAGTTACAAACCTTTTTTTTTTTTTTTTACAATATTAGCTTTTAATTGCCTGTGTATTTCCTTTCACATAGCTTGAGTTACTGTCTACCATCCTTTCACTGCATGGCAGGTCTAGTGGCAATAAACTCCCTCAGCTTTTGTCTGTCTGGATTTTTCCCTCACTCTTAAAGAACAGTGTTGCCAGATATAGAATTCTTGGTTGACAGTTTTTTATTTTTCTTTGAGAACTCTGAATATATTTACCATTGCTTTTTGGCCTCCTATTTTTGATGAGAAACCTTCTGATAATCTTATATGACATGTCATTTCTCTCTTGCTGCTTACAAGATTCTTTATCTTTGGCTTTCAAATTATGTGATTATGATTATAATGTCTACTGATGTGGGTCTCTTTGAGGTCATTTTATTTAGGGTTCATTGAGCTTTTGGATTTTTATACTTATGTCTTTCAACTATTATGGGAATTTTTCAACTATTATTTCTTCATATATTCTCTCTTCATCTCTCTCTCTTTTTGAATTTCCACAATGCGCATGTTAGTCTGCTTAATAGTATTCTAGCGATCACTTAGGCTGTTTTTTCTTTTCATTCCTCAGACATGATCATTTCCATTATATTAACCTCAAATTCATTGAGTCTTTCTTTTACCTGCTCAAATCTGTCTTTGAATCCCTTTCTTATTTTAGTACTGTACTTTTTAACTCCAAAATTGTTTTCATTTCCTTCTAGGTTCTCCAACTCTTTGATATTTCCATTCTGTTCAAATATTGTTTTCTCAACTTTCCCCACATCTTCCTTTAGTTCCTTGAGCATCTTTAACATGACTGTTTTAATATCTTTGTCTAGTAGATTTACCAAGAGATCTTTTTCAGGAGCAGTTTCTATTGATTTTTTTTTTTTTTCCTTTTGCTTGGGCCATATCTTCCTGTTTCTTTGTATGCCTTGTGATTTTCTGTTGAAAACTAAACATTTTAATGCAATAATTTGATAACTATGAAATCAGATTTTCCCATTCCCCAAGGTTTGACATTTTCTGTTATTGTTTTGGTGTGTTTTTCATTGTTGTAGGCTGTCGCTTTACCAAGGATTAGCTTAAGGTCTAAACTTAAGGTTTTCTCAGAGCTTTTCAAAGCCTGCCTTTTTCCCTGAACATGTGCAGTTACTTCCTATTCTTCCCCATATATGCACTCACTTTTGAATGTCCCAGTCTTCAGTGTCAGGCCTAGACACATTAGCCAAAGGAAAAGATCTGCAATAACGGGGAAGTACAAAACAATGACCACTCTCCACTTTGTACCTGTGTGATGAGAGCACAGATCCCCCTGAGGTTTGAAAAACAATGTCTTTTTGTCCACCTTGGCTCTACAAGCTGTGTGCAGGGTGCCCCAGGAACAAGGGTCTATCTGCCTGCCACATATTCATGAAAATAACCCATACTTGGTTTTAATATAATAGTATCTTAGTTATGTTTACTTTTTTCTAAACTTAAAAAATGACTGACTAGAGGATTTCATTTTTTAGACTGTATTGAGAAATGCTTTTATTTATTTTAAATGTGTTTTTATTGATTTTTTTAGAGTGAGAGAGAAACATCCATGTGAGAGAGAAACATCGATTGGCTGCCTCTTGCACGCCCCCTACTGAGGACCAAGCCTGCAACCTGGGCATGTGCCAACTGGGAATTGAACCGGGACCTCTCAGTCCATGGGACAACACTCTATCCACTGAGCCACACCTGCCAGACGAGAAAGGCTTTTATATCAGTAGTACACTAACTAAAAGGTACTGGCACGTTTTTCTTATTTTTCTGTGTTTTAGAAAATTATCTGTTCTTTGTAGTTACCTACATAACTTGAAGTAGGCCTAGCAGCATATTCTTTAATAAATTTTCTTCTCACCCTAAGTTTATTCAAGTTTTCCACTTATTTTTAAGTCATTTTTGTTCATTTATATTTCTTAAAATTATTCTTTGTATTCAGACTTTCAGATTATTAATACATTTTAATATGATATCTTCTAATAGATTTTGACCCTCATCTCTAGTTATTATCTCTGATTTCTGATATTATAATTTAAAATGTTTTCCCTTGGTGAAAGAATTGCTAGAATATTATAAATTTAGTTGATCTTTTCAACACATAATCAATTTTGCTTTTGTGGTTTTTTTTTTTACTTAATCATAGAAATTAAATTTCATCTTTAACAATTTTGTTTTACTATTTTCTTTCAAATTTCATAGTAAGAATGCCTATTATATTTTGTTTTAAGTCTTTAGCATATGTTTTCCAATTGGCAAAGCTTTAGGTAGTATGCTCATCCATGTGCCTTTTCCACATCTGACTCTTGTCTTTATCACATGACCAAAATTGTTCTCAATAAGTCACAGATCATCTACATATTGACAAAAATGACATACCTTCTGTCCTTGTCTTACTACAACTCTTCATATAGCATCTGTCATTAACAATATCCCCTTTCTTGAAACTCTATTCTTTTGGCTTTTCTGATAAAACCCTCTCCTCATTTTTCTCCTGCATCTCCAGTTATCCTCCTTCAGAATACCATGGGTAGGCTTCTTTTCTTCTTTTAAATGTCAGTGTTCCCCAAAACTCTGTGTCCTGGAAGCTCTATTTTTATTAAACATGATTCCTAGTGAATTCATCCAGACCCGTGGATTCATCTTTTATATGCAAAACTCTCTAAACCCAAATGTTCAGCTCCTTACTAAATAAGATCGATTGCAGAAAAATACTCTTATCTTAACAGATATCTTAACTTGTCTAACTTTAACAATATCAACATCTTTATTTTATCCTCTGTCAGTATTCTACATACTTGTGATTAATATCAATATTCTCAGGTTGCTAACCTAGAAATTTTAGACGGTTCCCTGTCATTTACTCACATTCAATCAGTCACCAAGTTTGGAAGATTTATCTTTACCCCTCAAGAATCTATCCCCCCTTCATGGCTCTTCCCAGAATATCTGCCTTAGAGTACCTATTTTAATTAAAATTATTTCATTACTCCACTAAGTGTCCTATTTGCAAACTGGCCTCTCTCCTATCTATATGCCACACTACTTTCCAAGTGATTTCTTTAATAAATGAAACATTTGTTCATTGGTGACTCACAGCTTCTGTTCTTGCATATCTATTTGTTTCCTCTACTCAGGATGACCTCTACCCACCCCTTTCTTCACCTATCTAAATCCCCTATGTTCTTCAAAGTTCAATTCTTATATTTCCCTCTCTGAAAAGGTCCCTCTCTACAAAGGAGTATATGAAGGTTACTACCTATACTTCTGTTAATGTGCTAGCATAGCACCTTGAACACACGCCTTTCATAAAACATATGATTCTGTAGTAATCACTGATTTATTAGATTATTCCTCTAAAGAAGCAACTTGAGGCCAAATGACCTGGATTGTTTGCTTTGGTACTCTCATCAGCTAACACATTTGTTCATGTTCCAAGTTTTTATCATATATAAGTAATTTTTTAAAAATTGTATCTAAATAAAAATGCCTATCAACATATATACATAACCAGAATTAACTGTTAGTAAACTTCCTGTGCAAACAGAAATACATAAAACAGGAAAAAATGTAAAAGAAATATTCTAGCTCTATTAAATTCATGTTGCTTTTCCAAATGAATCTGAGTCATGCATGGGGGTCAAAAAGAAAACTCCTATTAAATAGGCTTCTGAGTTTAGGAATGTAAAAACTGACCAGGTACTCTACACTGGATTGCTACAGACTGTTCTACACTGTATTACAAAACCTGTGCCTAATATAACCAGGCTATTAAATAAAGCAGTACAGTTGAAAAGAAGAAGCCAGCATAGTGACTGTGATGAATCCTTTAAAAACTTGGTCCTTAAAAATTTATCAAAAATAAAGAAGGATTTGATCATTATAAACCCATTGCTTTTGGTCTTGCCACAACAGACTGCTCAATTTAAACTATTAGCTCTCATAGGATTCTTTGAGGTTTCTGTTGTTGATATTTATCTGATTTTATTTCTTGGGGGAGGAGTTATCTTGTTTTCTTTTTTTTCCATAATTAATTATAGTATTTAAAGAAGCATAAATTTTATGAGGGCAAAACTGGACCATCAGAGAGTAAAAATACAAGTAAGCTGGTTAGAAAAACACTTAGTAAGAGTTCCAGTTTTCTAATCTGTATGTTAATTCAGCCCTGACCTAAATACAGTAAATTTGATTTAGTTACAAATTTTGGGTTATCAAAAAGTGGTAGTGAAACTAGGGCTTGAGATTCTATCTCTAATTATGAGTCAATATGATACTATTCCAGAACACAGACTATAAATCTAGACTATAAATCCAGTAAACCATCACAAAATGAATTTTGTTATTCATAGGAAGAACTCAAAAGAACATTGTATGGAATGGAAAAAAAAACAAACTGTCACCAGTATAGAAACAAAAAAACATTAAATGTGAAAGATACACATTCATAGTTTAAGAACTGCATTTTTCAAACATACCTTGTCTATTAATTTACTTGCATGAAGACTCAAGCTATTGAAGAATATTTTTTTGCTTAGCAAATGCATTTCTTCAATGGTAGTCAACAATGTGGTTGCACTATTTCCAACAATGCCACTAAAAGCAAAAAATATTTCAGGTTGCAAAATGGGCTAAAACAATTCAGTTTTTTATCTGAGTAGAATTCTTTAGAAAGGTCTAGATTTAAATAAAACTTTTTTTACTAAATTTATTGAGATGACATTGATAAATAGGATCACATCAGTTGCAAGTGTACATTTCTATGATATATGATCTGTATATTGTATATATGTGCCCACCACCCAAAGTTACATAAAAATAAATAATAAGTTTTTATACAGAATACCTGTGAATTAAAAACAATTAACCTACTTTCATATAATAATGACAGTTTGTTGTCTTTTCCTTTTGAATTAGGTAATAAACAAATGAAAACAAACTACAATGTTTTCAATACCTTACAATCTTTTAGTTTTTCAGTGCGTTAGAACAGACACTCATAATTTGCAAACCCATATTTTTCTTCTGTTAAAATAAATGCGTATCTTGTTTATCCAGGAATATCTAATTTAATTTTAAGGAAGCCATTCTATCAACAGCTCTATTGATAAAATATTTAAATGTTATTAATACTGTGTTATTTTTTGAATTAAAACTATTATACCATATCAGTAACACACCTATAAATTATGCAGTTTCTCAGTATGTACATAGCTATCTAAATAGCAGCTATATATTTAGACTAATTATGAAAAATCTGATGATAATGTGAAATAATCAGCACATTCTATAATTCTCAATTTGCTATTACAAGGATATTTCTTAGACCCATCCAACAGAGTTTTGCATTTTTCTCTGGATGTAAGACAAGCATGTATGTAAAATAAATCCCAATTTTATTTTCCTAATTCTTGTACTGAAAATGATTTTAAAATGTGTTTTTAGGGTAAAAGCCTTTTGTTGATGCAAAAATATACTATAATCCAGAACTAAATCATTATTTATATAGGCACAATAATATATTACTATAATAAAACAATCTTAGATTGCTAAAGATAAATATTATGGCATTAACAAATAACAGTAGATAGTAAGCAAAAAATACAACAAATTTACTGAGAATTTATATACAACATATGCTACAAAAGCAAACAATACTACCTATTTTAATATATTATGAAAGGAAACTATATTGGGATAAATTCTTATACAGTTAATGGAGACAAAGCAAATTATCAATTTAAGAATATGTAAAGTAAAAACAAATTCCTAAACAGGGACCTATAATAGTTGTATTTTTTGAAAAAAATTTAAAGGATCTCAGTTAAAAATATTATAAGCGAGCCCTGGCCGGTTTGGCTCAGCAGTAGAGCATTGGCCCGCAGACCAAAGAATCGTGGGTTCGATTCTGGTCAAGGGCACGTACCTTGGTTGCAATTCAGTCCCTGGCCCTGGTCCAGGTTGTGAGAGAGGCAACCAGTTGATGTGTCTCTCTCACTTTGATGTTTCTCTCTCTCTCTCCCTCTCTATCTCAAGATAAAAATGAAAAAAAGTATCCTCGGGTGAGGATTTTTAAAAAATAATAATAATATTATAAGCGAAATATCAAAATAAACTGGAAGGGAACTCCAACATATGCCTATCCATACAATAAAAATAAGGATGCCTCTGAATAAAAGTATAATACATCAAGCAAAAAGAAAAGAAAACTGAAAGAATAAAAATAAACTATTATCTTAATAAAAAAATGTGAAGATATAAGATAAATTTGCATTATTTATTTTTAAAAACTTGAGTTATACCCTGGCTGGTTTGGTTCAGTGGTTAGAGCACGGCCTGAGGTCCAGAGAGACCTGGGTTTGGTTCCCACATGAGCAAATACCTCGGTTGCAGTTTGTCCCCAACCCTGATTGGGTCGTGCGGGAGGCAGCCACTCGATGTGTCCCTTTCATGTCGATGTTTCTCTCTCTCTCTCCCACTCTATCAGAACAAAAAATGGAAAATGTCCTCGGGTGAGGATAAAAAAACAAACAAACAAAAAAACTTGAATTATCAGCCATTTTTGCAGTTACTCGGGTCTAGAATTTACTAACCTTTACTAAGTATTCACTAGGCACCAGTAACTGGACAGATACTTGTAGATGCTTTTTGGTTTCTGTTTTTCCTTTAGGCCCCCTGCCTAATTTTATTTCAATTCAGAGACCAATTTCCATTGAGCTCACTCTGGTTTCTTTAAAGCCATGTCCTTATTATCATGATCTCTCAATCACTTTCTAGCTTGTCATGTTCTAAAAACCAATTTGTAGTTTCTAATCTCAATCTCTCTCTTCCTTCCTCTTTCTTTTCTTTCTCTTACGCCCTTTCTTTTTTCTATTCATTTTAAAAGTACAGTAGACCTATGATATTATATCAGTTTCAGATGTACAACATAGTGATTCAACATTTATATACCTTACCTTTTGGTATTTCAATTCATATTTCTACCCAATTTGCTTATATTCCTATTACTTATTTTTTCAATTGTAGGTATTATATACAAATTCTCTGATATGGAAGATGAGAGTGAAATTCTCTTATACAATGCTCCTCTCCCACCTCAATATATCCAACATCATCTTTCCCAGGCTTCCTAATAGTTATATCATAGCATTCTAGTAAATAAATAAGCAATGTTTCATATTACAAGCATGTAAATACTATTCAGAGATGACCAAGGAATCGTGGAATTCAACACAAGGGAATGAACAGGCCTGTGAGAAGACAAATCCCAGTGTGATAGCCATGCAGTAGGCCCAGAGAGTAACTAGTTTAGACTGGAGAAGGAGAAGGAGGGCTCCAAGGGCGATGTGGGGAAGGGAGAAAAGGAGAGACATTGGGAGGGATTACTTGATGGTCTTGACTACATCGTAGAAAACGCAGTTCACTTAATAGTTTGGGTCTAAAATAGTGAAAAAGACATAGAAAAATAAGCAAATACAAAACCAAGGAGTTATTAACTACAGAAAGAAAAACTTTTACAGGAAAGAAAATGCAACCAAAGTATACTGGATTCCCTGTTTCCTGGATTCCAAATCTTCCCTTTTTTGGTTTACTACTGCATTTTGATGAAATCTGTCCTCCAGCAGTTATAACATATAGGAGAAATAATTTTTTGAGAACTTGCATCTCCTACTTTTTCCCAACTTCACTGGCTATTCCTTCCTAGTTTTCTTTGGGGGATTCTTCTCTTCTCAAGCACTAAATAATGGAGCTTCTCAGGATTCAGTCCTAGACCTTAATCTTTATCTACACTCACCTCCTAAATGATCTTAGGTCCTAATGGCTTCAAATATCAACTGTATCTACAAACTACCAAATTTAAAGTTTCAGCCTTGATTTCTCTCCATTATCTGCTCACCCAACATCTCCTACTGCATGTTCACATAAAATCTAACATGGCCAAAACTGACCTAAATTCTTCACTATACACGCACTCCCCTCAACTTGTTCCTCTCTGGCATTCCCATCTCAACAAATGACAAGACCAGTCAATAGTTGCTTAAATCAAAAGCTAAGAATTCATCCTTTATTCCTCACATCTGACCTCAAACAGTCCATAGTTATGTCCTACTGGCTATAACATAAAACATTCTCCAGAACTAACTACTTTTTACCACCTCCAAGACTATCACAAACGGCTTCCTAAATTTCTTTGTTCCCTTTTTGTCCACTACATTATATTATCTACAGAATACCCCGAGTCACCTTACTCATATATCAGCTCAAGTTCTTCAAAACCCTCCCACATCTTCCCCAACCCATTCAATATGAAAATTAAATCTTTGTAGCATGGTCTACAAAGTTCTGTATCATCTAGCCTCTGCCTACCTCTGTAATTTCATCTTCCCCTACTTCTTCCAATTCATTCCACTCTAACCACTGGCCTATCTTCTGGTCCTCTACAATGCAAAGTTTTCTTGGTCTCGAGGCAATAGTATGCCCCTACATAGAAGCACTCTTATTTAAGATCTTTTCAACCCCAACTCCTTCACATTATTCCGGTCTCTATTTAAATACCACCTCCACCAAAAGACCTTCAAAAACAGGCACACACATATATATCTACTAATTCGTGGCCACTCTTTATATTTTCTATTTCCTTTGTCCAGCTTTATTTCTCCTCATCACCCTTATCACACTATCTAAACTTATTTTATACTTGTTTGTTTCTACCATTAGAATGTAAGTTTAAACTGTGTTTTGTTCACTGCCATTTCCTTAGAACCTAGAAGCCTTGATATTTATAGACAACTTAACTGACTAAATGAGAAAATGTGTCAACAAGTAGAAAAGTACATGCAAAAATGTATCATAAGATCTTAACTGTCATTCTCAAATTTATCATCTTCAAAGACAGAAAAATTTTCATTGTCAGAGCCTAAAAACCTACTATTGTGTTTAGAATCGAAATGATTTCATTCTTAACATTCCCTACATTAGAAATTGAGTTATTACCTTCAAATAATAAATTTCATGCAGTTTCACATGAGCGTTACTACATAGATAACTTAAAAATTATTTTATGACTATCATTGCATAATATAGCATAAGCTATCTGTTAGCTGCTTTCAGCACTTAACTATGTATCATTCTCTTATTTTAAGAAGCCTATGCCTTACAACTGAAACGAATTTACTGCTTTAGAGTCATGGCAAGTGGTAATAAATTTATATTTAAAATTTTACAGGACTTACTCAGATCTTATCTCTGATCAATTTTGTGGTTTGTTAGTTTTGTTTGAAAATCTACCAATGGGATAGGAAAGCCGTCTCTTAGCTGTGAATTTTTGTGTGGTTAATCTGAGTCACTAGAAGGTAGGTAATATCATTGCCAAAGTCTTTTGGTGCTTTGCAAAACAGTGATCCTTACACTTCTCCTGGATCTGTTAGTTATAATGATTCTCTTGGCTTTTAGCAATGGGCATTCTGTTCCTGATACTATCATATTGGATAAAAAAGTAATTTTAAAATAATTTTTAGGCCCTGGCCGGTTTGGCTCAGCGGTTAAAGCGTCAGCCTGAGGTCCTGAGAGACCCGGGTTCGGCTCCCGCTAAGGGCGCGTACCTCGGTTGCAGTTTGTCCCCAGCTCTGGTCAGTAGTGCGGGTGGCAGCCACTCGATGTGTCCCTTTCACATCGATGTTTCTCTCTTTCCCTCCCACTCTATCTGAACAAAAAGTGAAAAAATGTCCTCAGGTGAGGATAAAAACTAAAAAATAATAATAATTTTTAATGGACTAATATGGAAACTATCAAAAATAAAGTTTGAAAGAACATTGTTTAAACAATAACATATATAACAGACTCTTAGAGTGACATTTATAATAAAACTCATGTAAATACCATCAACAGATATATGCAAAGCAAAAATAAATGCAAATTTTAGAGTCAAAGATTATATTTTAAATAAGACAAATGGTTCCTAATCAGATAAAGTAGCTTTCATTTAGAAACACTAAAGCAGCTTTTACAAAGAGATGCTAAAGTAGCTTTATTTAGACAAGATAAAGCTATGGTTCTACTTTGTCACTAATAGAAAACTAAATGGTAAAAAAGAATTGTCATTTACATCCAGAATAGGATATTGAAAACTTCTTATGCCCTATTCTGAGTATAATATATAGTGCTTTAGGTGTCATAAATCTCTTTTACTAATGCATTTACATTGTTATATAATTTGTGTATGTGCACATATATGTATGCATGCATATAACTGTGTTTAGAGAAGAAAGGCAAAAGGAAACAATGGACCTGAAAGAATAGCACATATTCATATGGTTCATTCATTCATGTGGAGGTTCCACTAGTCATGCAAACAGTGCAAATAATAAAACAAATCTTACACTGTTCTAACTGAATGAGGTATCACAGGATTTAACAAGTACAGTTAATCATTCCACTTACCTGATTGTATGATGGTAAAATTTAAGGAGGTTAGAAATTTTATACAATAAAACTGCCCCAGGTTCAGCAACTATTACTTGTTCAATTCGAACCTATTAAAACAAGTGAGAAAAATATTAAACATTTCTTAAAAGCATGACTTTTTTCTTCACTACTCATGTTATAAAAAGCTTTAAAAATGATAAAATTTTATTGTGGCAGAAATAAAAAAATTCCTTCTAAATAAAAGTTTCTGAATATTAAATCATAGGGGATGGTAAAATAACAAAAACAGTTTAAGAGATACAATCTACAAAAAAAAGAACCACATTCCTGGCTGGTGTAGTTCCGTGGTTGAGCGCTGACCTATTCAGCAAGAGGTCACAGGTTTGATTCCCAGTCAGGGCACATGCCCAGGTTGTGGCTCAAATCCCCAGTGGGGCGTATGCAGGAGGTGGCCAATCAATGTTCTCTCTCATTGATGTTTCTATCTCCCTCTTCCTTCCTCTCTCTCTAAAATCAATAAAGAAAAAATTAAAAAAAAAAATTACCTACAAAATTTGGCTCAAAGCAGTTGCTACCAGAAATAATCAGTACAATAATGAGATCATATTGTGGCTTTTCACCAGTATATAATGGTGAATAAATGGAATTTAGTTCAGCATTAAATTGCAAAAAAATTGTTACATCCCTAAAAAGAGATTATTCGTGCAAATGTAATGCTCTTTCACCAAATATTAAAAAATAAATAAGTAAATAAAATAACTTTATTTCCCCATGGCAACTTAGATTTTATTTCTATAAATTGAATTGGGGGACACTGATTCATAAATTCATACCAGTTTCAAGTGTACCACTAAATAAAACAACCTTTACACTGCACTGTGTGCCCATCACCCCAACAAGTCTCTTTCCATCCCCATTTTGCCCTGCTTTGCCCACCTCCACCTAGCCCACACCTCCCTTTACCTCTGGTTATCACCACACTGTTGTTTGTGTCTATGTGTTATGTATATGTTTCCTGGCTTATCCCTTCAGCTTCTTTCATCCAGTCTCCCAAACCCTCTCCCCTCTGTCAACTGTCAGTCTGTTTTCATGTATCCAGGCCTCTGTTTCTATTTTATTTGTCAGTTTATCTTTTTCATTAGATTCCACATATAAGTGACATCATATGGTACTTGCCTTTCTCTGACTGGCTAATTTCACCTAGCATAATAATCTCCAGGTTCACCCATGTTGCTCTAAAGAGTAAGATTTCCTTTTTTTACAGATGTGTAGTATTCTATTGCGTAAATGTACAACAGCCTGTTTATCCACTCATCCACTGAAGGGCATTTATTTGGGCTGTTTTCAGGTCTTGGCCACTGTAAATAATATTGCTATCAACATAGTGGCCTATAATTTTCTTTCTTTATAGTGTCTTTATCTGGTTTTAGAATTAGGATAATGTTGGTTTTGTAAAAAGAGCTTGAAAGTCCCTCCTCTTGAATTTCTTTTTAGAATACTTTGAGAGAATAGGTGTTAGTTCTTCTTTGAATGTTTGGTAAAATTAGCCTGTGAAGCCATCTTGTCCAGGACCTATTTGCTGGAAGTTTTTTGTTTGTTTGTTTGTTAATCCTCACCTGAGGATATTTTTCCATTGATTCTTAGATACAGTGGAAGAGAGGGGGAGAGAGAGAAAGAAACATCTATGTGAGAGAGACATATTGGTTGGTTGCCTCCTGCACAATCCCAGCCCCAACCAGGCCGGGAATGGAACTTGCAACCCAGGTATGGGCCATTAATTGGGAATCAAACCCATGACCCTTCGGTCCTTGGGCCAATGCTCTAACTGCTAAGCCAAACCAGCCAGGGCTGGAAGTTTATTACTGCTTCAATTTCATTAGTTGTAATCAGTCTATTCAGGTTTTCTGATCCTTCCTAATTCAGTTTTGAAAGATTGTTTCTAGAAATGTATTCATTTCACCCACATTGTCCAATCTGTTGGCATAGAGATGTTGATAGTATTTTCTTACACACCTTTGTATTTCTGTGGTGTCAACTGTTACTTCTCTTCTATCATTTCTTATTCCATTTATTTGTGTCCTCTTTTGTTTCTTGATGAGTCTGGTTAAAGTTTGGTCAATCCTGTTGATCTTTTCAAGAACCAACTCTTGGTTTCATTGATCTTTTATATCATTTGGTTAGTCTATCATTTATTTCCACGCTGATATTTATTATCTCCTTCCTTCTCCTTACTCTGGGCCTGTCTGTTGTTCTTTTTCTAGTTCTTTGGGTGAAGGATTAAATTAAGATTTTTCTTGTTTCTTAAGGTAGGCCTGTAGTGCTAGAAACTTCCCTTTCAGGACTGCTTTCGCTTTGTCCCATAGATTTAGGGTTGTTGTGTTCATTTGTTTCCGGTTAATTTTTTATTTCTTCCTTGATCTCACTGTTAACCCATTCACTGTTTAATAACATGCTATTTAGTCTCCATGTATTTGAATTTTTTAGTTTCTTTTTATTGTAATTGATTTTGTTTCAATATCATTGTGGTCAGAGAAGATGCTTGATATGATTTCAATCTTCTTGAATTTGTTAAGACTTATTTTGTGT
Organism: Molossus molossus; assembly: GCF_014108415.1. Taxonomy (NCBI): domain Eukaryota; kingdom Metazoa; phylum Chordata; class Mammalia; order Chiroptera; family Molossidae; genus Molossus; species Molossus molossus. Next base: position 99,555,133 of record NW_023425403.1, read on the forward strand.
CCTAACATGTGGTCTTATCTTTGAGAATGTTCCATGCGCACTTGAGAAGAAAGTATATTCTATTGCTCTGGGATAAAATATTCTGTAAATATCAATTAAATGCTTCTCATCCAGTGTGTTGTTTAAAGTCACTGTTGCCTTGTTGATTTTTTGTCTGGAATATCTATCCATTGGTGACAGTGGAACGTTAAAAACGCCTACCATGACTGTATTGCTTTCGATCTCTCCCTTAATGCCCTCCAAGACTTTCTTTATAAATTTAGGTGCTCCTGTGTGGGGTGCATACATATTTACAAGGGGTATATTCTCTTGTATTGATCCCTTTGGGATTATATAGTGATCTTTTTTGTCTCTTGATATGATACTTGTCTTGATGTCTATATTGTCAAATACAAGTATTGCTACCCCAGCTGTATTTTTTTTGTTTCCATTTGAACAAAATATCTTTTTCTATCTCTTCGCTTTCAGTCTGCATCTTTTGTCTGATGAGGGTGGGTCTCTTGTGGACAGCATATGTATGGGTCATGTTTTCTTATCCATTCAGGCATCATTTGTCTTTGGTTGGAGCATTTAATCCATTTACATTGAACATTATTGATAGGTACACACTTACTGCCATTTTATTCTTTATACCTACATTCCTCTCTCTAGTCTTATTTTTTTTCTTATCCTCACCCAAGGACAGTTTTGCATTTATTTTCAGATAGAGTGGAAGGGAGAGAGGAAGGAAGAGAGAGAGAGAGAAACATCAATGTGAGAGAGACACATCGACTGGTTGCCACCCGCACAACCCCAACCAGGGCTGGGGACAAACTGCAAGCAAGGTATGTGCCCTTAGTAGAAACTGAACCTGGGACTCTGGTCTGCGGGCTGACTCTCTAACCACTGAGCCAAACTGGCCAGGGCTGCTACTTCTTCTTAAAGCAAGCCCTTTAACATAACTTAATTTCTTGCAATGCTGATTTGATGGTAATGAATTCCTTTAGCTTTTTTTTTGGCGGGGGGATAGGGGAGGGTCTAGGAAAGGGTTTATTTTGCCTTCCAATTCAAATAACAGTCTTGCTGGATAGAGTAGTCTTGGTTGCAGTACCTTAGTTTCCAACACATTGAATATTACATTACAATCCTTTCTGGACCTGCAGTGTTTCTGTCGAGAAATCAGCAGACAGCTTGGGGACTGCCCTGTAGGTAACTACCTATCTCCTCTTGCTGCCTTTAAGATTCTCTTTTTTTATCCTCGTGCAAGAACACTTTATTATTATTATTATTTTGCATTTATCTTCAGATAGAGCGGGAGGGAGAGAAAGAGATATTGAGAGAGAGAAACATCAATGTGAGAGACACATCGAGTGGCTGCCACCCATATGACTCCAACCAGGGACAAACTGCAATTGAGGTACGTGCCCTTAGCAGGAACCAAACCTGGGACTCTCCGGTCCGTGGACCAAAGCTCTAACCACTGAGGCAAACCAGCCAGGGCTCTCTTTTACTTTAACCTTTGCGATCTTAATTGTGACATGTCCTAGTGTGGGTCTCTTTGGGTTCATCTTGACTGTAACTCTCTGTGCTTCTTGAACTTGTATGAATTTTTCCTTCATCAGGTTAGGGAAGTTTTCAGCCATTATTTCTTTAAACAGGTTACCTATCCCTTGCTCATCTTCTTCTTCTGGTAACCCCATGATGCAGATGTTGTTACACTTATTGTTGTCCCAGAGATCCCTTACCAATGGTTCTCAACCTGTGGGTCGTGACACCTTCGGGGGTCAAATGACCCTTTCACAGGGGTCGCCTTAGACATAACAGTAGCAAAATTACAGTTATGAAGTAGAAACAAAAATAGTTTTATGGTTGGGGGTCATAACATGAGGAACTGTATTAAAGGATCGCAACATTAGGAAGGTTGAGAACCACTACCTTAAACTTTCCTCATTTTTTAAAATTCTTTTCTCTTTGATGTCCTGCTTGTGTGCCTCCTGTTATCTTGTCCTCTAAGTTGCTGATTCAATCATCTCAGCTTCACTTAACATGCTACTGATTCCTTCTAGTGTATTCTTTATTTCAGATATTGTATTCTCCTTTTAAGACTGGTTCTTTTTTATGGTTTCATATCTTTAATGCTTACTGTCTCTTACTTTCAGTTCTCAAGGAAATCATTCATACTTCCCTAAGGTCCCTCAGCATCCTTTAAGCCACTATTTTAAACTCTACATATGATATTTTGTTGCTTCCATTTCATTTAATTCATTTTCTGGAGATTCCTCTTTTTCAACTTGGGAAATATTTCTTTGTCTCCTCATTTTTTCTCTGTGTATTAGGTAGATTTACTATGACTCCCAAACTGGTTATGATGGCTTTATGATGAAGGTGTCTTCTGGGGTTCAACGACACAATCTTCCAGATCACCTGAGATCCAGCAATGTTTCAGCAATTCTTGTGGGTTATGTGCAACCTGTTTGTTGTAGTTGAGTCTTGAATGCTGTTGGTCCTTTCATGAGTAGAGTTAACCCTTCAGGCTAGCTGACTATAAGGATAAATCTTAATCACCACGTATGAGTCACTATGCAGTGGCTGTCCTACCCTTCAGAGGCAGAGTTGCTTCCAGCAGGGTCTGATGCCTGCTGTAATCTCCCTTTGGCTGTGATGCTTATGTGGCAAGTTGGGACAGTCCTGGTGTGGTCTAAAGCCCAGTAGTGGGTGTTTTGGTCTGGGTCCACTTGGACAGGGTTCAGGACAGGCTGATGTCAGACACTGTGTGTAACAAACCTTGGGTTACCTGTCTGTAGCTACCACACTATTCACTATTTGTGGCTGCATCTACTGGGGCTGGGTGTGGGGGTGAGGGGCCAATATGTGTCCTCCATCTCCCCCCCCCCCTCAGAACTAAGGGAAGATCTATAAACAGATCAAGGTTCCCTCAGTTCTGCCTTCACCTGCAGCTACTCTACCTCCCAATGAGGTAGCCCGGTCTTCCTTCAGAGTCTTCCAAAGCACACTGATATGTACTTATTTTACAATATCTGCTCTTAAGCTGCTGCTTACATTATATCTTCTTATTTCCTTGCGAGATTCTAAACATGGACATTATGTTTTCTGCTTCTTTTATATCTCTGCAACATCTGGCAGAACAGTACATACATGACAGATGTTTAATAACTGTTTCTGGGAAATGGCGGCGAAGTGAATGGAGCAACACAGACCATCTCCCAAGAGCAAACTGGATTTACAACGAAAATAAAGTCAAATCGTCAGGAAAGGGCAGCCGAAAGACACCTTGGAGGAACACATAACCAGAAACACCCACTCAATCCTGGTAGGCTTGCGAGGACACGAGAGGGGGCCAGGAGCCCACGGTCCGCAGCGGCCTGGGCAGGGGCCAGGGAACACAGCGGGAAGTTACTGCTACCGCCTCCCTTGTGACCCTACATGGGCCCTGGGAACTCTGTTGCCTGCGAAGCTCTCAGCTGGAGCCGCACAGACTCGCGGGCACCAGGGGACTCGGCGGGACCAGGGAACTCGGCGGGAAGTTACTGCTACCGCCTCCCTTGCCACCCTGCATGGGCCCTGGGAACTCTGTTGCCTACTAAGCTCTCGGCTGGTGCTGCACAGAATTGCGGGCACCAGGGGACTCGGCGGGACGCTGCTACCAAGGCTGAGTCCCGCGAACTCTGCGTGCTAAGCCCTCGGCGGGCACCGCGCAAACTCACAGGGACCAGGGGACTGTGCTGGACGCTACTGCCACCTCTGCAGTGTCCCGCAACCACAGCTCAGTCCTGGGGCATCTGCTGAGTGCAACCCCTTCAGCTGGTGCCACAGCTGCAGCCACCCCTGGCTGGAAGCAGCGCCCTTGGGTTAAAAGTCCCAGGAGGCTCCACAACGCAGAGTCCAGACAGAGGCTAAATTGACAGCAGCCACTCACCTTGGGCTCTGGTAGAGGGAAGGCAGACTGGACTGGAACTGTGTGAGGACACTCGGGTTTTGGAGGGTGCTAAGAGCTTTTGCTGAGTGCAGCCACGCAGGACTGTGGTCATTTTACTTCTTCTCAGGGCCCTGGGGAGAGGCGGCGGCCCCTCCCTCAGAGATTCAGCCCCACCTGGTGGCCATTGAAATGCTAATTGAGGCCCATTAACAACAAACACCTGCCTCACTCTCAGGAAATCCTCTTACACTGAGCACCTGAGGGAGTTTCTCAGGTAACTCAGAAAGCAAGGGTCTGCAGGTGACCTCTACTAATACCCTCCAGGCAAAAAAAGCTAGAGGACAACTACCATTCCATGGGCCTGCAACACTAACCAGAAAAGCTAAAACTTGACGGTGGTGTTTAAAGTGGGTCCTCCCTGGCGCATCCAAACCCAGGAGAGGGAGCCACAAACAGCAGAACACCAACACCCACTGGGAAAATTTGGCAGACTCCAAAGCCCACTGTGATAGCCAAAATGGTGAGAAAGAGAACCAAAAGCCAAATGAAAGAACAAGAGACCTCTACGGAAGATGAAATAAATGAGGTGCAGTTAAGCAAGTTAAATGAATAGAATTTAGAGCCATGATGTTGCAGAAGCTCAACAGCATGTGTAAGGACATGAGCACCATGAGTAAAGACATAGAAATGTTGAAAATAAACCAGTTGGAAATGAAAAACCAACAGGAAGAAATGAAGAATGACATATTAGAAATGAAAAACACATTGGAAGGTCTAAAAAGCAGAGTAGGGGAAGCTGAGGACCGGATCAGTGAATTAGAAGACAGGCTAGAAGAAATCAACCAATCAGAAAACAAAAAGGAAAAAACGATTAAAAAATAGGAAGACAGCTTAAGAGAACTGTAGGACAACTTGAAACAAAATAATACTCGCATCATAGGAGTCCCTGAAGAAGAAGAAAGTAAGCGAGGGCTAGAGAATATATTCAAAGAAATAGTGACAGAAAACTTCCATTATTAGGTGAAGGAAGAAGGAATTCAAGTTCAAGAAGCTCAGAGAGCCCCAAGTAAGAAGAACCCAAAGAGGCCCACACCAAGACACACAGTAATTAAAATGCCACAAATTAAAGAAAAAGAGAGAATCCTAAAAGCAGCAAGAGATAAGCAACAGGTTACCTACAAAGGAAACCCCATAAGGCTCTCAGCTGACTTTTCACAAGAAACACTACAGGCTAGAAGGAAATGGCATGAAGTAATCAAGGTCATGAAAAACAAAGATCTGAATCCAAGACTACTCTACCCAGCAAGGCTATCATTAAAAATAGAAGGTCAAATAAATAGCTTTTCAGACAAAAAAAGACTAAGGGAATACATTAGAACCAAACCAGCACTGCAAGAAATTTTAAAAGGACTGCTGTAATTACCAGGAGAAATGGGAAGGAAAATAGAACCACACTAAACAAAAATTGCAATACATAAGTACATATCAATAATCACCTTAAATGTAAATGGACTGAATGCTCCCATAAAAAGACAGAGTAGCTGACTGGTAAGAAAGCATGACTCATCTATATGTTGTTTATAAGAAAAGCACCTCACAACAAAAGACTCACATAGATTGAAAGTGAAGGGATGGAAAAAAATCTTTCAAGCAAATGGAAAAGAAAAAAAAAATGGGGTAGCAATGCTTATAACTGATAAAATAGATTTCAGAATGAAGGCCATAACTAGAGACAAAGAAGGCCACTACGTAATATTGAAAGGATCTATCCAACAGGAAGATATAACCTTGATAAACATATATGCACCCAATATAGGAGCACCAAAATATATTAAAAAACTTTTGGAGGACTTCAAAGGAGAAATCGATAGCAATACAATCATAGCACGGGACTTTAACACCCTGCTCACATCACTGGATAGATCCTCTAGACAAAAAATTAGCAAGGAAACAGAGACTCTAAATGAAGCACTAGACCAAATGGATTTAATAGATATATAGGTATAGAGAACTACACCCCAAAACTACAGAATTCACATTCTTCTCAAGTGCACATGGAACATTCTCAAAGATACCACATGTTAGGGCACAAACTAAGTCTCTACAAGTTCAAGAAGATTGAAATTGTATCAAGCATCTTCTCAGACCACAATGGCATGAAACTAGCAATCAATTGCAAGAAGAACATACGAAGACATTTGAACACATGGAAGCTAAATAGCATGTTATTAAAGAATGAATGGGTCACCGAGGAGATCAAGGAAGAAATCAAAAACTTCCTGGAAACCAATGAAAATGAACACAGAACAACACAAAATCTATGGGATGCAGCGAAAGCAGTTCTGAGAGGGAAGTTCATAGCACTACAGGCCTACCTCAAAAAAGAAGAAAAATCTCTAACAGACTATCTAACCTCACAACTTAAAGAACTAGAAAGCAAACAAAAAGAAAACCCCAGAGCAAGTAGAAGGAAGGAAATAGTAAGGATCAGAGCAGAAATAAATGACATAGAGACCAAAAAAACAATTCAGAGGATCAATAAAACAAAGAGCTTGTTTATTGAAAAGATAAACAAGATTGATGGACCCTTAGCTAGACACTACGGAAATACAAAAGATCATTAACAACTACTATGAACAATTATATGGCAAGAAATTCGACAATCTAAGCGAAATGGACAAATTTCTAGAAACACATAGTCTCATAAAACTGGATCAGGAAGAGACAGAAAACTTGAACAGACCAATAACAACAGAAGAAATTGAAGATGTAATCAAGACTCTCCCAGCAAACAAAAGCCCAGGCCCGAAAGGCTTCACGGGGGAGCTTTACCGAACATTCAAAGAAGAACTAATACCCATTCTCCTCAAACTATTTCAAAAAATTCAAGAAGAAGGAAGACTTCCAAACTTGTTTTATGAAGCCAGCATGATTCTAATTTCAAAACCAGAAAAAGACACAACAAAGAAAGAAAACTACAGGCCAATATCCCTGATGAACATAGATGCCGAAATCCTGAACAAAATACAAGCAAATCGATTCCAGCAATACACCAAAAAAAATTATCCACCATGACCAAGTGGGATTCATCCCAGGGATGCAAGGCTGGTACAATATTCGCAAATCCATAAATGTGATACACCACGTAAATAAAATGAAGAATAAAAACCATACGATAATATCAATAGATGCTGAAAAAGCCTTCGACAAAATCCAGCATCCATTTCTGATAAAAACGCTCAGCAGTGTGGGAATAGAGGGATCATATCTAGACATAATAAAGGCCATATATGAAAGACCTACAGCCAACATCATACTCAATGGGCAAAAACTAAAAGCATTTCCCTTAAGAACAGGAACAAGGCAAGGATGCCCACTTTCGCCACTCCTATTTAACACAGTTCTGGAAGTCTTAGCCACAGCAATCAGACAGGAAGAAAAAATAAAATGGATCCAAATTGTAAAGGAGGAAGTGAAATTGCCATTATTTGCAGATGACATGATACTGTACATAGAAAACCCGAAAGACTCAACCAAATGTTTATTAGACTTAATAAATGAATTTGGCAAAGTAGCAGGATACAAAATTAACGTCAAGAAATCGATGGCATTTTTATACACCAATGATGAACTCACAGAAAGAGAAACTAAGAAAACAATCCCATTTACCATTGCTGCAAAATAATTAATATACCTAGGAATAAACTTAACCAAAGAAATAAAGGACCTATTCGCAGAAAACTACAGGTCATTGAAAAAAGTAATAGAGCAAGATATAAAAAGGTGGAAGCACATACCCTGTTCATGGATTGGGAGAATTAACATCATTAAAATGTCCATATTACCCAAAGCAATATACAGATTCAACGCAATCCCCATCAAAATACCAATGGCATACTTCACAGAATTAGAACAATTACTTCAAAAGTTCATATGGAACCAAAAAAGGCCTCGAATAGCCACAGCAATCATGAAAAGGAAGAACAAAGTTGGAGGGATCACAATACCAGATTTCAGGTTATACTACAAAGCCACTATAATCAAAACAGCCTGGTATTGGCACAAGAACAGGCATATAGACCAGTGGAACAGAACAGAGAACCCAGAAATGGACCCAAGGCAATAGGCTCAATTAACATTTGACAAAGGTGGCAAAAGCATACAGTGAAGTAAGGACAGCCTCTTTAATAAATGGTGCTGGGAAAATTGGACAGCTACTTGCAGAAAAATGAAACTAGACCATCAACTTACACCCTACACTAGAATAAACTCAAAATGGATAAAAGACTTAAATGTAACTCATGAATCCATAAAAATCCTAGAAGACACTGTGGGCAACAAAATCAGACATCATACGCAGCAGAACTTTTACTGACACATCACCTAAGGCAGTAGAAACAAAGGAGAAAATGAACACATGGGACTACGTCAAACTCAAAAGCTTCTGCACAGCGAAAGATACAATCATCAAAACGGAAAGGCTACCCACTGTATGGGAGAGCATAATTGCCAATGATATATCAGATAAGGGGTTAATTTCCAATACATATAGAGTGCTCATACAACTCCGCAAAAGACAAAGAACCCAATTAAAAAATGAGCAGAGGAACTAAATAGACACCTCTCCAAACAGGACATACAAATGGCTAAGAAACATATGAAGAAATGCTCAACATCACTAATCATCAGAGAGATGCAAATCAAAACAACAATGAGGTATCACCTCACACCTGTCAAAATGGCCGCCATCAACAAATCATCAAACAAGTGTTGGCGAGGGTGTGGAGAAAAGGGGACTCTAGTGCACTGCTGGTGGGAATGCAGAATGGTGCAGCCACTATGGAAAACAATATGGTGTCACCTCAAAAAATTAAAAATTGATCTTCCATTTGACCCAGTGATCCCACTTCTAGGAATATACCCTAAGAAGCATAAAACACCAATTAGAAAGAACATATGTACCCCCATGTTTGTAGCAGCACTATTTACAATCACTAAGATCTGGAAACAGCCCAAGTGTCCATCAGTAGACGAATGGATCAAAAAGCTGTGGTACATATATATACACAATGGAGTACTACACAGCGGTAAGAAAGAAAGATCTCTTATCCTTTGAGACTACCTGGAGGGACTTTGAAAGTATCATCCTAAGTGAAACCAGCCAAACAGAGAAAGACAAGTTTCATATCATCTCACTTATTTGTGGAATATAATGAACATAACAGTTTGAGGAATGGGGTAGTCCCAGAGACGCAGAAGCGGGGTACAGACTGACAATCCCCTAAAGAGGGGAGAGTGGGGGAGGGATGAACCACAGAATTTATATGCATGTATGCATGAACAGTGGACATGGACAACAATCTGGGGAAAGGGCAGGGAGGGAGGGGGAGGGAGGGAAATCAGTGGGGGGAAAAGGAGAAACATCTGTAACAAAAATTAATCAATAAAAAATAAATAAATAAATGTTTTTGGAGGTTGAAGTTTCTCTATACTTAGATTTTGTAATGTGTCAAAATGCCAACCACTGTGACTTGCTATAATAAAATTTTATGAAAGTATCTATATGAGTACACAAAAACCACTAAGATTATATAAATTAACTGACCTTTATGAAACTGATGTATCTGTTAGCATAAATAAGTCCAGCTAACTACCACAGTATTATAAACCATAAATAGCATTCCGATATAAAAACCAAATTTTTCATATTATAATTTCTTTCTAAATCCACGGCCTCAATAGGGACTTAAACTATTTTATTCATATATATATATATATATATATATGCGCGCGCATGTCTGTGTTTATGTGTGTGTATATATATATATATATATATATATATAATTCTAAATTAATTTTAATATAATAATTAGGGCCAAATATAAAGTTATTATTAATTGTAAACAGAGCACTTCCCTACTAGACTTATAACACCATCTCAGTTATCTGGAAACCTATCTTCCAGAATTTTGAAGCATTTTGAAGCAAGAAAGTATTCTTCATTCCAACTCCCTTGAGAAAGTATGGGAGGGAGGAAGAGAGGATAAGATGGAAAGAAAAAGAAAAGAAAAAACAAAAATAACTTTCACCTCTTCTCATACATACATGGTCTTCGGGAAAAGTGGCCTTCTATCAGCTTCAATGAAAATAAAAGAGAAAGGTTGAAAAAGCAGGTGATTTACATATAATACACCAAGATTGTTTACTTTGCCACACTCTGTCTTATGAAAGTTATATGAGAGGTCAACCATTTCCAGCAAAAGCCAAGAGTCCTTGGAAGGACAACAGGAGATAAGAAAAACAAAAATTAGAAAGTAGTAGGAGAAAAACAGACTGAGGATTCGCTGGAAGTAGTTACTAACTGGGAATTATAATGGTGATGGCAGTGAAGAAAAAAATACTAGCTGAGCTTAAGAGTAGTTATGAGAATAGTCTCAGCAGGGTAGAAAAAACACCCAAATAGAGCAGTAAATGGGAAGAAAGATTAAAAAGCAGGAGAGTTTAAGGGAGTTTTGGGACAATACAAAAAGTAACAATATTCACATTACATGGGTACCAGGAGGAGAAGAATCAGAGAAAGGAATAGAGAACCTGTTTGAAGAAATGACAAAACTTCTGTAAACTGGTGAAGGAAAAAGTCACACAAGTCTAGGAAACACACAGAGTCCCAAGCAAGATGAACCCCAAAAGACCCACAGCTAGACACATTATAATAAAAATGGCAAATATTAGCCCTGGCTGGTTGGCTCAACAGTTAACAGTGTTGCCCTGCAGACCGGAGAGTCCCAGGTTCGATTCTCACTAAGGGCACGAACCTCAGTTGTGGTTGGTCAATGGCCCCGGTTGGGGTCATGTGGGTGGCAATCAATCGATGTGTCTTTCTCACATCGATGTTTCTTGCTCTCTCTCTCCCTCCCACTCTATCTGAAGTTAAATGCAAAAATGTCGTCAGGGGAGAATTGAAAAAAAAAGGGCAAACATTAAAGACAAAGAAAGAATCTTAAAAAAAAAGAAAGAAAGAGACAGAAAGTTACTTACAAGGGAGCTCCCATTAGACTGACAGCTAGCTGATTTCTCAATGGAAACACTACAGGCCAGAAGGGAGTGACATGAAGTGTACAAAGTAATGCAAGGCAAGGGTCTGAATTGAAGACCACTCTATTCAGCAAGGTTATCATTCAAAACTAAAGAAGAAATAAAGAGCTTCACAGATTAAAAAAAAAAAAAAAAAATAGCTAAAGGAATTTACCACCATCAAACCAGCACTCCAAGAAATGCTGAAGAGACAACAAGAAGAAACAGAGAGAGAGAGGAACACAGGCATAAAATTAAAATGGCAACTAATAACTATCTATCAACTATAACCTTAAACATAAATGTCTTAAATGCTCCAATCAAAAGACACAGGGTAGCTGATTGGATAAGAAAATACAACCAATACGACCAATATATATGCTGTCCACAAGAGACCCACCTCACAACAAAAGAGTCACAGAGAATGAAAGTGAAAGGATGAAAAAAAATTTTCCAAGCAAATGAAAATAAAAAAAAGCTGATGTAGCAATACTCATATCTGATAAGATAGACTTCAAAATGAGAATCATAATAAGAGACAAAGAAGGTCACTACATAATATTAAAAGCATCAATCCAACAAGAGGATATAACCCTGGTAAACATATACACACCAAATACGGGAGCACCAAAATATATTTAAAAAATTTTGGAGGACTTCAAGGGAGACATCAATAGCAATACAATCATAATAGGTGACTTTAACACCCCACTGACACCACTGGATAGATCTTCTAGACAAAAAATTAACAAGGACATAGATTCCCTAAATGATAAACTAAATCAGGTGGACGTAATTGATACTTACAGAACATTTTACCCCAAAGCTGCAGACTATACATTCTTCTCAAGTGCATACGGGTCATTCTCAAGGACAGACCACATGTTAAGACAAAAAGTCTCTACAAATTCAAAAATTATGAAATCATATCAAGCATCTTCTCAGATCATGAAACTAGAACTCAATTACAATGAAAACATTCAAACACCTGGAAGCTAAACAGCATGTTATTAAACAATAAATGGGTTACCAAGGAGATCAAGGAAGAAATTAAAAACTTCCTAGAAACCAATGAAAATTAACACAACAACAACACAGAATCTATGGGACACAGCGAAAGCAGTCCTGAGTGGGAACTTCATAGCACTACAGGCCCACCTCAAGAAACAAGACAAATTCCTAATTGACTTTCTAACCCTACAACTTAAAGAACTAGAAAATAAAAAGAAAAACCCAGAACTAGTAGGAAGAAGGAAACAGTAAGCGTCAGAGCAGAAATAAGCAACATAGAAACTAAAACAACAACTCAAAAGATCAATGAAAAAAAGAGTTGGTTATTTGAAAAGATAAACAAGATTGCCAGACTCACCAAGAAACAAAAAGAGAGGACCCAAATAAACGAAATCAGAAACCAAAGAGAAACAGTAACAACTCACACCACAGAAATACAAAGTTACACCAGAACATACTATGAACAATTAAATGCCAACAAATTGGACAAGCTAGATGAAATAGACAAATTTCTAGAAACACACAGTCTCCAAAAACTGAACCCGGAAGAGACAGAACACTTGAACAGACAAATAACAACTAAGAAAATTGAAGATGTAATCAAGAAAGTCCCAGCAAACAGAAGCCCAAGCCGGATGGCATCATGGGAGACTTTTACCGAACATTCAAAGATGATCTAACTCCATTCTCTTCAAACTATTCCAAAAAATCCAAGAACACGAAAGACTTCCAAACTCATTTTATGACACCAGCATAACCCTAATTCCAAAACCAGATAAAGACACTTAAAAAAAAAAAAAAAAAAGAAAAAAGAAAACTATAGGCCAATATCCTCGATGAAGATAAATGCCAAAATCCTTAACAAAATATTAGCAAATCAGATCCAGCACTATATCAAAAAAATTATTCATCATGATCAAGTGGGATTCATCCCAGGGATGCAAGGATGGTACAATATTCATAAATCAATAAATGTGACACATATAAACAAAATTAAAGATAAAAACCATATGATCTTATCAACAGATGCTGAAAAAGCCTTCGACAAAATCCAGCACTGACTTCTGATAAAAACACTCAGCAATGTGGGAATAGAGGGATCATATCTTTACATAACAAAGGCCATATATAAAAAACCTACAGCCAACATTATACTCAATGGGCAAATATGAAAAGCATTTCCCTTAAATGGGAATGCCCCCTTTCACCACTCTTATTTAATATAGTACTGGAAGTCTTTAGCCACAGCAATCAGACATGAAGAAAAATAAAAGGGATCCAAATTGGAAAGGAGGAATTAAAACTGTCATTATTTGCAGATGACATGACATTGTACATAGAAAACCCTAAAGACTCCATCAAAAATCTACTACATTTAATAAATGAATTTGACAAAGTGGCAGGGTACAAAATTAACATCAAGAAATCAATGGCATTCTTACACACCAATGATGAACTCACAGAAAGAGAAACTAAAAAAACAACCGCATTTACCATTGTGGCAAAAAAATTAAGATACCTGGGAATAAACTTAACCAAAGATGTAAAGGACCTATTGAGAGAAAACTACAGGTCACTGAAAGAAGAAATAGAGAAAGATATAAAAAAGTGGAAGCACATACCTTGTTCATGGATTGGAAGAATTAACATCATTAAAATGTCCATACCACCCGAAGCAATCTACAATTCAGTGCAATCCCCATCAAAATACCAACAACATATTTCACAGAACTAGAACATATACTCCAAAAGTTTATATGGAACCAAAAAAGACCCCGAATGGCCATAGCAATCTCGAAAAAGAAGAACAAAGTAGGAGGGATCACAATACCAGATATCAGGTTATACTACAAAACCACTGTAATTAAAACAGCCTGGTACTGGCACAGAACAGGCAGATAGATCAATGAACAGAACAGAGAATCCAGTAATTGATCCAAGACAATATGCTCAATTAATATTCGACAAAGAGGGCAAGAGCATACAATGGAGTAAAGACAGACTCTTCAATAAATGGTGTTGGGAAAACTGGACAGCTCCATGCAAAAATACGGAGCTAGACCACCACCTTACATCATACACAAAAGTAAACTAAAAATGAATCAAAAAGAGTTAAATATGACTTGTGAATCCATAAAAATCCTAGAAGAAAATGTTGGCAATGAAATTTCAGACATCACACGCAGCAGAATTTTCACTGATACAACGCCTAAGGCAAGAGAAACAAAGGGAAAAATGAACACATGAGACTACATCAAACTAAAAAGCTTCTGCACAGCAAAAGAAGCAGTCATCAAAATGGAAAGGGACCCACTGTATGGGAGAGCATCACTGCCAATGATACATCAGATAAGGGGTTAATTTCCAAAATATATAGAGTACTCAGACAAACTCAACAAAACACAAAACCCTATTAAAAAATGGGCAGAGGACCTAAAGAGACACCTCTCAAAACAAGACACACAAATGGCGAAGAGATCTATGGATAAATATTCAATGTCACTAATCATTGAGATGCAAATTAAAACAACAATGAGGTATCACCTCACATCTGTCAGAATGGCTGCCTTCAACAAATTATCAAACAAGTGATGGCGAGAGTGTGGAGAAAAGGGGACTCTTATACACTGCTGGTGGGAATGCAGACTGGTACAGCCACTCTGGAAAACAAAATGGTGTTACCTCAAAAAATTAAAAATTGAATTGCCATTTGACCCAGTGTTCCCACTTCTAGGAATATACCCCAAGAAGCCTGAAACTCCAATCAGAAAGAATATATGCACTTCTATGTTCACAGCAGCACTATTTACAATCGCTAAGATCTGGAAACAACCCAAGTGTCTATCAACAGATGAGTGGATAAAAAAGCCGTGGTACATATACACAATGGAATACTATGCAGCTGTAAGAAAGAAAGATCTCTTATTCTTTGAGATGACATCGAGGAACCTGGAGAGTATTATGTTAAATAAAATAATCCAATCAGTGAAAGGACAAACATCACATGATCTCACTTATTTGTGGAATATAATGAACCAAACTGATGAACAAAATAGACCCAGAGACACAGAAGTAGAGTACAGACTGACAAACCTCCAAAAGGGTGTGGGGGAAGGGAAGAGATAAATCACAGAATTTATATGCGTGTATGGATAACCAATGAACACAGACAACAATGCTAGGGATGTGGTGGGAGTGGGTGGTTCAGGAGGATGGTGTCAATGGGAGAAAAAGGAGAAATATCTGTGACAAAAATAAATTATAAAAAGCTAAAAGTAAAAAAAGAGTGAATAGTGTCTCAGGTATAAAGTGCTTAGAATAGTCCCTGGAACATATTAAGTACTCAATGAGTTGGAATTGTATTAAAAGTGGCATAGATGATAAAGGCAGAAATTCAAAGTAGCAAAATGAGCTGTAGGTCATCTGACAACAATCTCAGGAATAGATTTAAAGACAGAATAGTGGCTCTCTATTCTGAAGCCAGAGAGAGAACTAGAACAAAAGCAAAAGTAAGAGAGCAAGAGAAAAAGGGAGAAATTATGTTTATGGGGATGGGGCAAAAAGGAGAAAGGAAGACAGAAAAGGATAATGACAAACCTTCACCTTTCATCATAGACAGATTCTTAGAATAAACATTTGTTCCCAAGTAAACATCACAACCTGAGGAGACTGTAACTGTTATCATGCAATATAGCATTCAGCTCTATTTTCCATGCCATCTATCTTTGTATACACAGTCAACTTGGTTCTCAAAGTGTCCCATCTCGAACAATTCGGTTCTCGATCAAGCTGTTCACTGAAAAAATGTCTTGGCTATGGAACAAAACTTCAGCTCTCAACTTGGCAACTGTTTCATGCTGATACATCAGCACAACAAATGCATCTCTGAGGTCACAAGCAAAGGAGAGAAAGTGGGAGTATGAGTCAGTTTACTGCCAAACCTGGAATTGTTAACATCTCAGGAAGTTGTGCTGTGAGTATTTTCATTTGTTTTTTTGTTGTTGTTGTTTGTTTTGCTACTGGAGAAATGGACAATGAGCACAATTTTACAACATAAAGAAGCCATCAAGAGTACTGATGTAGCTAAGGGTGTGAATGTGCTCATGAAACAATGATCACAGGCAACTGAAGAGGTAGAAAAATTGTTGTTGACTTGGATTAAAAAAAAGCAGTTACCAGGTGATAGCATTTTGGAGGCACTGATATGTGAAAAAGCAAAGATGATGCATGCTGACTTCCTTAAAAGACACCCCTAGAATGAGCGCTGAAAGTGATTCATTAAGGCTAGTAAGGGGTGGTTTGATAAATTTAAGAAAAGAAGTGTTTGTTTATAGATTAAACAGTACATTAGACATGTACTGTATATAAGGAAGGTTAAAAAAGTACTTGGGGGTCTAGAATGGACTATTTATATAATGATGGATTAATTCAATTAATAATATACAATTGGAAAATACGATTCAGTTTTCAAACAAAACACTTCTCAAACAGCTTTCTGAAATGAATGAAGTTTGAGAATCAAGGTTTCACTGTACCCCTATTTTCATAGAACCCACCACAACTTAAGAAGGTCAGGAGCACATCATACACTAAAGTTTTTATTAAAAGAGATAAATTTCTTTTATTAAAAGAGATAAAATTAAAATACTGGTTGATACACAAATATTAGCTAGAATATTCACATAAAAGAAGGATCATATTATCCATGGACTTGAAAAACAAAGACTAATTATATTAATTCTGATTTTTCTAGCTACAATTTTGGAATAGAGATACCTGGCTTGATGCTGATGACCCATAGTACCCTCTCTACAATATATGTAATTTTATCCACGTGTAATTTTAAGGTTAGAGCACCGATTTTTAAAACTGGCAATAACGTGAGATATCATATCTTGATACATATATTTACAAATAAGTAGTCCACTGCCTATCAAGTTTCACTCTATTAACACAAAGAAAAGGTTAAATACAGAGTAAAATAAAATAACTATATAGTTTCACAAGGATATCTCCCACTACCACTACAACCTTTTCTTAATGCTTCTAAAAATCAAAAGCAAAAGCACTGCTGCTCTAAAAACAAATGCATTCCTACAAAGTAAAAGATTGAGGAACAGAAATGTAACCAAAACATGCAATGTTTCATGCCAGTATGAGAAGTTTAACTGCTTATCAATTACGAGAAAAAATTTTATATTAATGGCATGTAAAAGTAGATACATCACTAAGAAAAACACTCCAAATTATGATTTGAAAATAATATAAAGTTGTTTTTTCTCAGCTAACAATAGATTACTGAGAATACTAGACAGCCCAATGAGGCAGTATTGAAAGAAAATTCTTAAAATAAATGTGACATTACCTATGAGTACATAAAAAAAGGGAAGAGTTGCCTTGGCTGGTTTGGCTCAGTAGTTAGAGTGTTGATCCACAGACCAAAGAGTCCAGGGTTTGATTCTGGTCAAGGGCACAGTTGGTCCCTTCTGGTCTGGTCAAGTTGCAGTTTGGTCCCTGGCCCTCAGGGTCTTACAAGAGTCAACCAATAGGTGTGTCTCTCTCACATCAATGTTTCTTTCTCATTCTCTTTCTCTCTCTCTCTTTCTCACCCTCCTTCCCTCACACTATCTGAAAATAAATGGAAAAATATCCTGGAGTGAGGATTTAACTTTTTTAAAAAAGCTGAGTTGTTAGATCATATAAGACATCACTACCAAGCTAATAGTGTAACTACTGTGAACATTTATTAAATATTGTCTGGAATATGAAATGAATATGACTATAATATGGAAAGATTTAAGGTTTCTATCCCTGCAGAAACTAAAAAAAATTTTGTTCATTTTACAATGAAAAGATCTTTGCTTCCTTTACTAGTTTTCTTCTTCACCTTCTGATCTAACATTAAATTTCCCAGGGAATCACAATAATGGCCCACAATTGTTATTAACACCCTTTTGGGCATATAAATTTAAGGAAGATGAATTGAGAATTTCTAAATACATTTTAAAACAAAGGCAGGCTTCCATATATAATTTCTTTAATATAAGCAACTGGTGTTATTTTAAACATTTTTACCACAATATTTCCTACTCAAACCAGGAAAGGAAACGCTAAGATCCAGCCCTACCTTAGGATTCTAGAATTATATTTTATACAATTTACTTTTTTTAAAAAACTGTAATAGAAAAAATAATACCATAAGGCAAATAAAATATAATTTACTCACCAAAGTGACTAGGAGTTTCATTTAACTATATATGTAGTTACAAAAATATATGAAAAATATGAGGAAAGAAACTAATTTATTATTCCTTTTTAAAATTTTTTTAAAAATATTTTTTATTGATTTTTAGAGAGGGAGAGGGAGAGATAGAAACATCGATGAAAGAGAAACATCGAATAGCTGCCTCCTGCATGCCCCCCCACTTGGAATCGAGCCCGCAACCTGGGCATGTCTGACTGGGAATTGAACCAGTGACCTGTTGGCGCATGAGTTGATGCTCAACCACCAAGAAACACCAGCTGGGCTTTTTCTTTTATCTTTCCAATAACTGCAATATTTATATGAGTATAAATGTCTGAAAATCAAACTACTGTAAGTAAATTCTTAATTTCGAAGAAATAAGTGAAATAATTTCAAAATACTTTGCTATTTATTTATTGAATATGCAACTGAGCCCTAAGATGATTTGGTTATATAAATAAATTTGTAAATACTATTATAATATTTACAATAGTAATAATTAAAATTGCCACAAGATGTGTCAGCTAAGATTTCCCTGCCTGAAACAAAATACTAAAGAAAAATCTTAGAAACAAACAAAAAATCATTTTTGAAATTTAGTTCTTGGTAAGATTAAATTATAAAGCTTCTGGATTTCAATGTCTATATAGTAAACTGAAGTCAGTCAACAAGGAAAAGTAAACGAACAATTGCAAATTATTCTGGAATTTTTAATAAAGAAGAACATCTGCTGCAGGCCTTGTAGATGTTAGGAACTATGCAATTCATCTACACAGCTTTCTCAATTAATCCCTACAACCCTTGATGGTATATATTTCTATATACAGGTTCAATGTGAGTGAATTAAGATGCAGAAGAGTTAGACAATTTGAACAAGTGAACACAACTAAGTTGCAAAGTAGGAATTCTAATTTTGACTTCAAATTCTATTCCCTGTACTATAAATAGTACTGATAATAACACATACATATTATTTTGTCCTTGGACTTATCATTATTTATTGCTGTAACAAAAATTTACTACACCTGAAGCAATAAATAAATGGAGTATGTTGTTATTTAGTAAATATGTAAAGGGTTCAGAGATTAGTTACTTCAATTTTATACACTTTTTCTCAATTGATTGACAAATTATTATCGGAAATATGATAGCAAAAATATCAATATGTGCAAACTAAGAATGTCTCAAATTTTCTTTCTTAGAAAATTGACAATAATTATTTTAAAATGTATCTTATTATCCTAAATTAATGTGTTAATTTGACAAAATTACAGCTTTAATTCAGGTTATCAGTGTGTTGAAACTCATAAGAATAAGGCAATACTTTAACCAGATACCATATAACATACATAAAAGTAAAGTATCTTACCTTTAGAGGCCTACACACACCCTCAGTGATATGCCCAACAACTTCTTGAATATTTTCTTCAACACCTACAATTAATTATAACACAACAGAAAATTTTTTCCATATTACACTTTGCTTCACTTACATTCAAAAAACTAACAAACAATAATATATGTGACTAATGGCACTAATAACAAACATTTAAAATAACCTTAATAATATTTTATTAAGTTCAATATCTCTTAGGACATTATTAATTATGTCAGTACCGGAGTTAAAAGTCCTGTCAATTTTTTTTTTTTTTCATCCTCACCCGAGGACATTTTTTCATTTTTTGTTCAGATAGAGTGGGAGGGAAAGAGAGGGAGAGAGAGAGGGAGGGAGAGAGAGAGAGAGAGAGAGAGAGAGAGAGATTGACGTGAAAAGGACACATCGAGTGGTTGAACCCGCACAACCCAACCAGGGCTGGGGACAAACTGCAACCAAGGAACATGCCCTTAACGGGAACTGAACCCAGGTCTCTCTGGACCACAGGCCGACGCTCTAACCACTGAGCCAAACCAGCCAGGGCATAGAGCCCTGTTAATTCATGACGAACAAATTGACTAATTTAGTGATTAATAAAGTGAACATGATTTCTTTGTGAAAAAGTAAATATATGAATCACTGGAAAAGTACAGTGTAAAATATATTAATTGAAGGAAGTAATATGAAGATGTATCAGCATTTGTTCTACAAACATTATTCTAGGTAGTGAGGCTGAACACATAAGCTCAGGGTATAAAGATGGAAACCACACCTTGTAATCTAATGGAAAAGCTGATAGTTACTAAATACCAACTATTTATCAAGCTTTGTACTAGGTACTTGACTTTTCCCTTTAACCACCCTCATTTTTGCAGATGGTGAAACTGAGGCTTAGAAGAATTAAACCATTCCCATAGAATAATCTATTTCATCTAACTCCAATCTATTTTCTTCCCATGTCTTAACAGTGCCTTTCATATTAACTTTTCTGAAACATTTCTTAAGAAATACATTCTCTTAAACTGGGTACTTAGGATAGTAGAAAATAATTTTTAAAAGTGCAGGCTTGCCCGGCCCGTGTAGCTTAGTGGTTGAGCCTTAATCCATGCACCAAGAGGTCGCTAGTTCGATTCCCAGTCAGGGCACAGGTTGTAGGTCAAATCCCCAGTGAGGGGCATGCAGAAGGCAGCCAATCGATGTTCTCTCTCATCGATGTGTCTCTCTCTCTCTCCCCTTTCCTCTCTCTAAAATCAATAAAGAAAGTTTTTTTCTTTAAGTGCAGGCTTTGTGTCAATCTAACAGATATGTTGGTCTAATCTCAATACCACAGAGTTAAAAATTAGGTTAAGTCTTGCCACCAACTTGTAAACTGGCCTCTTCTGCAGATCATATGCTGAACCAGAATGATGTGGTGGGGCAAAGCTATGCAAAATAGAAGTGATACAAGTGACAATATTCCTCTTCACTGCCTCTCAGAAATAGAACATCTTAATTATCCATTAGCCCCCTTCTACAACACTCAACTTATGGTAGTCACAATAAAGAAGATTTGAAATTCTGTGAACAAAGACATCAGCAATTCAAAAATAGTAACTTTTATTCCTTGAAATCAAAGTCAAAATTTCAAGTACATTTAGTACACAGGTGATTATTCAAAAACCTTTAAAACTGTCACATGAGAATGAAAAAGGGGTTGAGTAGTAGGAGTGAAAGAATTAGCAGCTTAATGACTTTAAGCAAGTCACTCAGTTTGTTCACATCTAAATTGCCTTTAAAGTGATGTGGCATGGAAATTCTGAGATAATGTATGCTAATGCAACGCCTTAAAAGTGAAGCAAGAAGTCTAGGCTTGATATGGAAGAAGTAATAATGGTCCACAATAAAAGTGTGAACAGTTGTGTGACTGGATGAAAGGGACAGAGAAGAGTTTATTAGCAAAAAAAGACAAAAACAGGAAGAGCAAAATTAATTGCGATGTTTATTGTACCTTGTAGGTGTGTAGTTTATCTCCAAGAAGAAGTTACCAGTAAGTACAGAAATAGAGAAGTCTTGGGTTATTTTATATAGTTAGGCATTAGCAATATCAACTGGAGGACCCACCTTGTGTAGTTACACGCTTTAAGAGAGCTTCAAGGTGTTCTTTTTCAGAAGCAGTCGCTTGATGTAGCCAAGCCAACATATCTCCTACATATCTAATGAAAAAACCGAAATATTAGTAAAGATTTCCTTCAGAAAAACATCAAATATT
Source organism: Molossus molossus (assembly GCF_014108415.1). Classification (NCBI taxonomy): domain Eukaryota; kingdom Metazoa; phylum Chordata; class Mammalia; order Chiroptera; family Molossidae; genus Molossus; species Molossus molossus. The sequence goes on from NW_023425403.1 coordinate 99,577,001, forward strand.
CCAATAATGCCAGATCACTATACCTTAAAGGATCATGGGAGTGCATTTCAATGGGTCTAGGTGTACCTCCTGGGCCCCCTCTTGTAAGAGCATCAATAAATCCACGGACAACTGTACTTCTTCTGGCTGTTCCAAATTCATCTAAGGTATACCTAGAAGAAACAAGTAACATAAAAAATAGTTGTTTTTCTTCCTAATGGTTATATCATGCAATTTCTAAGGTAAGCAAGACATCTATAAAGCATCTTTACACAACCCTCTCAAGCAATACTGTTTTTAAACAAAAATATAGGAAAAAAGTTATTACAATGAAAATTCAACCTGAAAGTATATATTTTCACTTCTCTTAAGAAAGAATGTTGGGATCTGAGATCAATCACAGTGCAATTAAAAAAAAGAAAAAGGCAGTGGAACCTTGGTATGGTTCATTCCATTCATCCCATGCAAGGAAGGGTTGCTGATTGGGTTTCAGGCTTGATGCCTGGAGGCAGTTGATCAATGTTTCGCTCTCACATCGATGTTTCTCTCTCCCTCTCCCTTTCTCTTCTTCTCTCTAAAGATCAATAAAAATATTTTTAAAAAGCAAAAAAAGCAGTGGATTGGGTAAAAGTAAAAATCAAGGTTAAGGTGGAAATCCTGGACTGTTCAGGTTTCATTATCCTTCTAGTCCAAAACATGATGCTCCACTGTTCACATAAGGCCATGTTATCTAATTCTCAGGGCCAATCACAACTCTGCAATATAAAAATCAGGCCTGTTTGTTCTACATTAAAAAACTCTTCTTTACACATATTATCACAACTTACAACTAAAATTTTCCCAAAATATACTCTCCACATTTAAAAGCTTATTTTGACTCCAATACTAGATAATGTTTCTTAAATTTACTGACCACCTTGGCATACACAACAAATAACTTTCTTTTATGTATGTTTACACATCATCAATTGTAGCTGAAAAGGGGGGAAAAGGCTAAATTGAGGGAATTATTACATTTTTTTTATCCTCACCCGAGGACATTTTTGCATTTATCTTCAGATAGAGCAAGAGGGAGAGAGGAAGGAAGAGAGAAATATCGATGAGAGAGAGAAACAGCAACTGGTTGCCACCCACACAATCCCAACCAGGGCCAGGGACAAACTGCAACCGAGGTACATGCCCTTAGCGAGAACCGAACCCAAGACTCTCTGGTCCACATGCCAATGCTCTAACTGCTGAGCCAAACTGGCCAGGGCAATTGAGGGAATTTTTAGAGAAGAAAAACTCTGAACTGGAAGATTAAACAATTTGGGATAAAATTACAGGATAGCTTGGAGGTGCCTGCCACAGGTTCCTATTTCTTTAATTAAAATTACCCTTTGTTTCCCATTATCACCACCATTCCTTCCACTCATCACCCAAAAATTCTATTTTTTTTAAATTTTATTTTATATTTAAAGAGTGGAAGGGAGAAGGAGATAGAAACATTGATGGGAGAGAACATAGATTGGCTGCCTCCTGCATGCCCCCACTGGGGATCAGGCCCACAACCTGGGCATGTGCCCTGACTGGGAATCAAACTGGCGACCCCTTGGTGCATGGGTAGATGCTCAACCACTAAACCACTTTGGCCAGGCTGAATCTTTTTAAAAGACCATTCAATAGTAACCAGATCATGTTTTGTTTTGTTTTTATCCTCACCTGAGGACATTTTTTTGACAGTTTGTTCAGACAGAGTGGGAGGGGGAGAGAGAGAAACATCGACATGAAAGGGACACATCGAGTGGCTGCCACCCACACGACCCAACCAGGGCCGGGGACAAACTGCAACCGAGGTACGTGCCCTTAGTGGGAACCGAACCCGGGTCTCTCCAGACCGCAAGCCAATGCTCTAACCGCTAAGCCAAACTGTCCAGGGCCACATCATGTTCTTTGTATGTGTTTGCTTTCAGTTAAATGGAAATGATTTTGCAATTCCCCGCAGTGACAAACTAGCAATATGTCAAGATGAAAACAATATCAAGCTAAGTTTTGTTATACTATACAGCTGTCTTGAATTCACTTTCTAGTTTTTAAAACAAATTAGAACCAAAATGCTTACTTCTATTTTTTCCATCATGCTCTTAAATTCTAAATGTTTCAGTGTAAAAACTGCATTCTTTTAAATAATCACCAATTCTATGAAATGACTTTTGATCAAATGACTATTTATCACAGAACAAAATTCACAAACTTCCAACTTTTTAAATACTTGAAACTAATCCTCACTCTCAGGGCCCAACAGACAACAATAAGTAGAAACAATGTAACTTCTGTTTCTAGGATTGTTCACTATGGCCAAAACTTGTATTAGAAACCACTAGCATTTTAAAAGCTGGGGGGAGTAATTATCAAACCCCACAATGGAATTTAATCTGTATAATATAATGAAATACCAATAAGCATTAATATGAATGTCAACCCTACTGCAATAACAATTAAACTTGAAGCAAGAATAATGTAAGCTACAATAAATCTTCAATGATATCTATAGACATGAAACATCTCTTCCCAGAGATAGAAAACTTCTTTGGCCAAAAAGATTCTTGTCCAACAAAGGTCAAAAGTTCAAAATGCACATTTACAAAGGTGAATACAAAGTGATGTAAGTATTGTAAAATGCCTCTAGTAAAATTAAAATACCCATTTTTTATTATATCTAGCTATAGTTACAAAAAAAAGAAGAAGAAGAATTCTGGTCTTAAAGCAAATTAAAAGATGAAAAATTGCCCTGGCCAATTTGGCTGAGCAGTAGAGCACTAGCCAGGAGACCAAATAGAACCAGGTTCGATTCCAACCAAGGGCACGTACCTCAGTTGCGGTTCGTCCCCGGCCCTGGTCAGGGATGTGCAGAAGGCAACCAGTCGATGTGTCCCTCTCACGTAAATGTTTCTTTCTCTCTTGACCTTTTTACTCCCTCTCTCTCTACCTGAAGATACACAGAAAAATACCCTCGGGTGAGGATTTAAAATAATAAATAAAAGATGAAAAATTTTGGTCAACAACAAATTTAAAGATAAAAGAACAGTGTAAAAGCCTCTCTAAGAAATGCAATATACAGAGAATGAAGAAAAAACAGTATTGTGCCTATTACATTCTTTATATTTATATTCCGAAGGTTTACCAAAGGAAAAAAGACAACATCATTTTTTTTCATTTCAAATGTAATAAATTTCATTTTAAAGAAATTTCTATATTTGATTTATCAAAAGTTAATAATGCATCAGCATTTCAGTGATAAGCTACTAACAAAAACTGAGTATGGCAACTTTCCCCAAGGACTTTAATAACTGACATTTTTCTTATATATGATACCTACACATTTGAGACACAATAATGAAAAATAAAGCTAATATACATTACTTAAATAAAGTTCATATAATGCCATCTGGTGGTTAACATTGTACATTAAGTTTTTGCTAAATTTAAAGAATACACCTCTTTCAAAATATGACTACTGGACACAGACAATAGTGTGGTGAAGGTAGTGGGGAGGCTGGACTGGGGAAGAGGGGGTTAATGGTGGAAAAAGTAGGGGACAGCTGTAATACTTTCAACAATAAAGAAAAAAAATTAAAAATAGAGTAAAAAAAAAAGAAAATATATGAATACTTGATGAAAGACCAATTTTCTCTTTTTCAGCATTCATCTTATTATATATGACTGGTTTTAAAATCCTCCTTTCCTATTCATCTTCCAATATTTCATCTATTGCCTCCCTTTTCCCTGGCATGTGCCCTTCAGAGATAAATCATTTTCCTCTAGATTATAGTTCTATTCTTTATCTTTCAAGCTTTTGCCTGGCTGTCATGTAGACCCCAAATACACTCCTATTTAGTTGACAACTTTCCAGTTTATCTCTTTTCAAAATAAAAATAATAGCTAATATTTAGTGAAGAGCAAAGTATTATGCTAAACACCTTATGTGGAAAAGCTAATTTAATCTTCATAAGAACACTATAAGATAGGCATTATTTTTATCCTCATTTTACAGCTAAAGAAACAAGCTTTTATAAAGGTGCAGAGTCTTGTAAAAAAATCTAACTCAGATCACACCTTCTAAGCCATTATGCGGTATTGCTCCTTTCCAAGTACTGATCAAAAATCAAAATTTAGTGAAAATATGTTTACATGGTAGAATTCAGCTGACTTTACCAAATGTCCAAAACAAACTATGGCATTAAAAAAATAATAACTTTGTGAACAAATATGAATCTGTGGACAATGTAACACCTGTTGAAATCAAACACCAAAATGTTTTAAGTACTAAATTACTCTTATAACCAAACACCAGTACCATAAAGTGAAGAGGCTAGGAAACAAATGCCAAAGTAATTATAATCTGCAAAGTTGGTGACCCATAGTGAACATTAGCTGATCATAAGTACATGCATGAGATTTAGGGCTATTATGATCCAGCTCTTACTACTAATTCAGTAGCCAAGGCAAGCTTTTGCAATTATTGCTCGAAGTTGCATGTTCTTTCTCAATCCACATCTTGGCAGCTGCTATTTTCTCAACCTAGGATGTTCTCTCCTCCCATTCTTCCTGGAAAATGACTATTCAACCTTCAGAACTCTACCTTCTTCCCAGAGAAAACGTTTCCTCATGTTCATCCCTGGTTCCCTACCACAGAATACTTGAGTCACATAGCACCTACGATATGACCTCTAGAATAAGAACTAATATATTCATTTAAATGGCTATGTTTACATCTGGTTTCATAAAAGAAAGCAGTATTTTATTAATGCTGTGTCTCTAGCATTTATAATTCTGCTTAACACAAAAATTAATAAAAAGAAGTAGGATGGTATTTTTACACAGCTGTCCCAGTATTTGTGTTTGAGAATATTAATACAGGCTAAGTAATGTTCCAATCAGAAAGCAGAATAATGGGGAAACCTTGTAAAAAATATTACTAGCATCTGAAAGGCATGATTCAGAGCAAGATTCAATGTCTATGTACAAGTCCACTGCTCTTCTGTTTCCTGAATGGTAACTCTTCACTTGGTCTCCCAATTTTCATATTATTCCAAGAATTAAAAATAAAAAGTATTTCCTTTTATTTTAAATGAGAAATAATAAAATTAAAATGTAGAATAAAAAATATATAAACAAGTTAATAATGTATAGGTTTTTCTCCAAAGCATTATCACATATCTCTTGGCTGGCATAACTTACAGGAACAAAGACCTGGACCCTTTCTTTTATTGAATACTATTAATAGAATTTAATCCCGCCCACCCCCATCTCTCAGTCTTTTTTTTGACCTCCTTCTCTCCAGGGTAGTGTTGCTACAGGTGTCTTACATACAGTTCCAAGGTAGTTAATAAAGTGACAGATTGGGGAAAAGCCCCTTAACCTAAGCAGTAGTCTAGATACAGGGACACCTGGGTTTTTCCCTCCATATTGCATTCTCTAGCATATAATATGCAAATACAGTGATGTTAGATATGAGATGAAAATATCATTGTAAGTTATTATAAATATCATTCAAACTACTGTATTTAATACCAAACTGCCCTGGCCGGTTTGGCTCAGTGGTTAGAGCCTCAGCCTGCGGTCCAGAGAGACCGGGTTCGGTTCCCCGCTAAGGGCATGTACTTCGGTTGTGGTTTGTCCCGGGCCCTGGTTGGGTCGTGCGGGAGGCAGACACTCGATGTCTCCCTTTCACGTCAATGTTTCTCTCTCTCTCTCTCTCTTCCTCTCTCTCTCCCATTCCATCTGAACAAAAAATGGAAAAATATCCTCGGGTGAGGATAAAAAAAAAAAAATACCAAAGTTAATGTACATTATCAAAATAAAAGTAGGGTTTTTCTTTTTCAATTAGGAAAAAGTCACCAACTTATATAAGACAGGTCTATCCTGCAGGGCTTCCATTGCCTGAATTAATACTGGAGATATGTCACATGATTCTTGTGTCAATGTTCTGCATTCACCTGAAAAATAATTAATATGATAATCTTTGTTAAATTAAGTTCTAGGTTTTTATTATGTCCATTGTACAACCAGAGTCTAAATTATATGGCAAAAATCACATTTAAAAAATACTTAGAAAAACCTAGAGAATATGCATATCAAGACCTGGTTTATGCTGTCAACCAAACTAAAAATTTAAACTTAATTATTTATATAACTTTAAATGACCACATATGCTGTCTGGTACACCCCAAACTTCTATTTCAATATTATAAAAAAATAGGCATTTTTAAGAAAAAAATAATCAATGAAAAAATATTTGCTGAATAACTGCTATACACATGGTAATGTTCAAGGCAGGAGGAAAATAGTATTAAAAATATATTACCAGTTGCTTCCCTTGGGAGTAATCTTTAAGCAGTATACTTAAAATGTTTATATGGATAACTAACATAAAGTAATAAGATGATAATTTTTTTTTTTTTTTTTTTATCCTCACCCGAGGATATTTTTCCATTTTTTGTACAGATAGAGTGGGAGGGAGAGAGAGGAAGGGAGAGAGAGAAACATCGACGTGAAGGGACACATTGAGTGGCTGCCACCCGCACGACCAACCAGGACCGGGGACAAACTGCAACCGAAGTACGTGCCCTTAGCGGGAACCGAACCCGGGTCTCTCCGGACCGCAGGCTGACGCTCTAACCACTGAGCCAAACTGGCCAGGGCAAGATGATAATTTTTAAAGTTTAAGTTTTAAACTTTTAAGAATCCCTATACCAAATTATCTTTATTTTACTATTCTTTTTTTTTAATCCTCACCCGAGGACATTTTTCTATTTTTGTTCAGATAGAGTTGGGGAGAGAGAGAAACACTGACGTTAATGGGACACATCGAGTGGCTGCCACCCGCACAACCCAACGAGGGCTGGGGACAAAGTGCAACCAGGGTACATGCCCTTAGTGGGAACCAAAACTGGGTCTCTCTGGACCGCAGGTCAACGCTCTAACCGGTGAGCCAAACTGGCCAGGGCGATTTTACTATTCTAAGCTTATCCATCAAATACTTATTAATAGTCCACTATGTTTAAAGATCTCCAAACTTATTCAAGGCCCGGCTAGTGTGGCTTCAGTGGTTGAGCATCGACCCATGCACCAAGAGGTCACCGGTTCAATTCCTGGTCAGGGCATACGCCCAGGTTGTGGGCTAAATCCCCAGTGGGGGACATGCAGGAGGTGGCCAATCAATGTTCTCTCTCATTGATGTTTTCATCTCTCTCTCTGAAACCAATAAAGATAAAATATATTTTTTTAAAATTCCCAACCTTTGATGAGGACCTCACACTAGCACTGTATTTTCAGCATGCATATATATTTTAATACATATGCATGTTTAAAAATGGAGACATCTTAAAGTTCCTAGGAGTCAAGGCCCACAGTTTGGAACTACTATGTTAGATGTCATGAGAGTACAAAGAAATTTGAGGCAATGTCCCTGTCTTTGAGAAAGAAATCTAACTGGAAAGCAAAAATATACATATACAAAAAGGAATAATAGAATAATAAATTATTGAATGCCAAATAAATATTTCCGACAGTTAGTGTTCAAAGGTGGAGAAAAATCACTGTGATTAAATGGAGCCATGGAGAGTTCCAGGAAGATACAGAATCTAAGCTCAGTTTTGAAGATTGAGGTAGGAGTTATATATAACGAGAGGAGACAACACTCCAAACAGGAATAAACAGTGCAAATAAGAGAGGTAGAAAAAGAAACATGTTTTGGAGATAAAGAGTAAATCATCTGAACCAGATAAACAGATTTTCATAGTACAGTACAGGTGTTGCCAGTTAACGGGATTTAATTCCAATTCCTTCCAATAGTCAGCTGGTAACACCTATTAAATATCTGTGCTCCTGTTGCATTCTAACTCTTAACTATCTTTTTTGGTTTTAACAGGCAATTTTGGGACTGTATTGAAACATTTTAAAACAAAACTAAAGCAAATAAATCATTTGTGGTAGGCAAAAAAATGGTCCTCCAAAGTTCCCTACTGCCTAGAACATGTGAATCAGTTACCTTACATAGCAAAGATACTTTGCAGATAGAATTAAGGTGATAGACCTTAAAAAAGGGCAATTTCTCCAGATTACCTAAGTGGGTCCAAGGTAATCACATAGGACTTAAAAGTGGAAAAGGTTGGCAGAAGAGTTAGTCAGAGAGATAGATAGAAGAAGAGTCAGGAGATATTCAAAGTGCAGAGTAACTCGACCCTCCAATACTGACTTTAAAGATGGAGAAAGAGGACATAAGCCAAAGAAACAAGCAGCCTCTAAAAACTGGGAAAAGCCCTCAGTGACAGCCAGCAAGGGAACTTATGTCCTACAGACATAAGGAACTAAATTATGCCAACAAACTGAGTAAGTGTGGAAACAGATTACTCCTCATAGTCTCCAGAAATGAATAGAGCCCTGCCAACACTTAAATTTTAGTGTGGTAAGAACCACATATGATTTCTGACCTATAGAACTACAAGATAATAAATCTGTGTTGTTTTAAGCTATTAAAGTTGTGGCATTTGTTACAGCAAAAATACAAAATTATTTCACCATTTATAATAAAGTTAGGTAAATAACAAGAAATGTCTAATCAACTTTAAAATAATATAATCTATTTCAAATAAAATCTAATCTAGATTATATAGAATAATCTAATTTTCTATATATTCTATATCTAGAATATATTCTATATTCACTTCATTTTTTAATTCCATTCTTAACATATTGCTTGACTGATGTTAGATGTTCACAATACAAACATAAAGAAAATGTTCAAATGTAAAGTTTATTTTTCTTTTTAAATATACTTCTTGATAACTAAAATGAAAGTATATCAAATAAAGACCAAGTAAGATAAAAAAAAAATTCTAACACTGATATTCACAAACCCAGACCACATGAAAGAAATCACTTACTTTGAGCCCATCGATAAAGCCTTTCATAAGCTGTTTCTTGAAGCAAGGCCATCTGTTCCATAATTTCTAAACTAAAAGAAATTAAAATTTCATTATAATTGAAGCTAATAGCCAACAGCTACATCTAAGCACCTAATTATTTTGTTTAATTACAGAAATGATTTGATTATATCATGTTAGCTTTTTATCATTTTATGGAATGATTTCTCAATTTTCTTATAATTAAACAAATGTGAAATTTTATTACCATCACTTAGTTACCCAATTGCTGTTTTACTCTAAGCACATTAGGATATTACTCTCTCCTTATTCAAAGACACATAAAGATTAAACTTTTCCAAAAAAAAAACTAAAATGTTTTCTTAATTTTGGAAATATATGAAGCAATGCAATAATGAACTGAAAAGGTTACTCACCCTGCTGTTTGTTGGTTTGTACGCAAGAGAACTTTAACATCATTATGAATCTGTTTTACTCTTGCCAATCCCTTGAAAAAAGCCTTTAAAATTAAGAAGGCAACTTTAAAATGTCCATGTTAAAAGGGGGGTGATATCTGTTAATACTTTCAACAATAAATCAATAAATCAATAAAATGTCCATGTTTTCAGGTAAAATTTCATTACTTTAAAACGAAATATCACGCCCTGCCCGTTTTGGCTCAGCGTTTGGAGCGTCAGCCTGCGGTACAGAAAACGAAATATCACTACAAAGGAAAAACAAATAAATTCACCTACTCTGATCCTTTCTATGCTGATTCAACTTTCTCTAAAATTTTATGTAAAATGTTAATATATTTATTCAAATTTTAAAACATATATTAATTCAATGTCTACTGTATGCCAAATTGTGTGCTTGTTGCCAGGGATGAAAAATTTATAAAGACAAAAATCCGTGTCCTTAGGAAGTGCATAGTCTAGTGAAAGAGAAATGCAAACCTAAAGATTACTACATAAAGAAAGCATGCTATGTATTACACATCTTGTGATTTAATTAAGCATGGCTTTCTTATCACTAAAGATAATGTTTTATATATCTTGTATATACCTGTTCTTGCCCCCACGTTCAAGAGTAGACTGCACAGCTGGATGCGCAAAAGATGCTCATTAAATATATAAGAGCTGACAGATGCTGAACTCCAAGATATTTTTACTTTAGAAAAACATACTGGAGCCTTAGTTTATAGACAGCCAAATAGTGTTTAAATAAGAAATAATGAATGAGTTATTTTTCTTTGATGAATACAATTTAAACAAAAAAAATCTCCTCTAATACAGTTTATTATTTCTCCCAAGTGGAGAAAAGGTGATATGTTGAATATTTGAAATGTGCCAAGTTCCTTAAACTACAAGGGCAGTAAATACTGATAAGTAATGTCCCTACACACAGGTAACTGGTTACATTCCAGCCTAGACTGTAAGATAACAGTGACGTCTATCAAGAGCCACGCAGTGAGACTCCACCCCCACTCTAAGAACTCTTCCTGCCCTCAGACCCCAGAATAAGGACAGCAAGTGTAGATTTATAGCTCCTCCCAGCTAGGAGAAAAGATTCCATTCTGGAAAAACTGAATGTCTTTCAAGTAAAAAAAAGAAAGAAAGAAAACTTTTCCCTGTTGTTTAGCATTTTGAGAGGTTTTATAGTTCTACGTCAGTTTGGAATGAATGACTTAAGTTAAAAAATTAATTAGATGAAAAACATAAGGAATTTCTAATTCTAGAAAAGACAGAATGTTGTAAAATGAACAACATGTAATCACTGTAATGTCATTGCACTAAAAACAGAAAATGCCATGTCACTGTACGGTGAGGTATAAAGAAAGAGAATGTGTACATGTGTAGGAGGAGGGGGTTGGGGGAAGAGGCTAAATCCTTATATTTCATATTAGGAAATCAATAAAAAATAGTTAACATCGATAATTAAAACATTTATTATTTAAATGGAAGAATATATAGTTTATTCTTTATAATTGATCTAATATCCTCTACAGGCTCCATCCCCAGGACAACAGGAGGAGAAAAGCACTAATTTAGTACAAATAGCTAACAGTAATCTTTAAATGTGTTTGCTTGGGTAACTTACTTTGCCTTTTCCATTCCCACTACATTAAAAGCATATTCTTTTTAACTATAGCTCTAGAATACAGAATTTACAAAAACAGCAATTAACAAGTTTGAAGTGGTTGGTAAAGGACTTAGAGATGGGGAGGACTGGAAGAAGTGATATAGGTTTTCTTTATAAGCCTTGTACTCTGACTTCTTAAAAAAAGAATGTATGTGTTGCTTTGAAAAAAAATTATAATAATGTAAAATATAATCTTAATTTCCAAATTTAAAAATATTTTCAAATCAAACATAAAATCATCTCTGCAACATCTATAACTGCTATACTTTATTTTTTTATCCTTACCCAAAGACATTTTTTTTTTCATTTTTGTTCAGATAGAGTGGGAGGGAGAGAGGGGAAGAGAGAGAGAGAGAAACATCGATGTGAAAGGGACACATCGAGTGGCTGCCACCTGTACGACCCAACCACGGCCGAGGACAAACTGCAACCGAGGTACGCGCCCTTAGCGGGAACCGAACCCAGGTCTCTCTGGACTGCAGGCTGACATTCTAACCGCTGAGCCAAACCAGCCAGGGCTATAACTGCTATACTTTAAATGAGTATAACAAAAGCAAAATACCTCAGTAATAGGTCCTTCTCTTGTACCTCGGAGAACACTCATTTCATCAGAAGTTAGCTGGAACTTGGATAAGAAAGCATCAGCAACTTGTGCTCTTATTTCTAATCTTTGACTATAATAATAATAAAAACAAGCAATAAAAATCAAGTACACTGTGCATCTGCATAGCTTTAAAACAAATTATGTCTCTGACTTACTAACTTTTAAAAATAAAGGTGTGAAAGAATCTCAACATCTTCAAAAGTCTCATTTCTGCCTCAAATACTGGAAGCTCATCAGGTATACAGGTGGTAAAATTGGCTGATATTCTACCTCAACTACATGCACACCGTAAAAGGAGTTAACAATTTTAGGAAAAAAAAAAAAAAAGTTCACAATCAGTCCCTACAAGTTCTCAGCCACTTACAGATATTTGCATAGTTCACCTTGTAATAATAAGGTTAAGGTTATAGGAGAGAAATACACCCATTTTCAACTATTTTCTTCTCAGGCCTTTTAAGTTTTCATATGAAGTACAAAGCAACCAAAAATCAGATCTATTGTTTTTGGTTTTCATTTTAAGTTAGAGATAGAAGTCAAGAACTCATTTACTAATTCCTTATCAATCTATCTAGTCACTTCTCACATTCACCTTCCCAGCTTTTTCTGCATAGTATAGTAATAAATACATCTTTCAAAACATATTAACTGAGTGCAACCTATTTAGAATAGTTGAAAATTAGGAAAAGGCACGCTCTAGTTTGGAATGCAACCTTTAAGGACCTGAAGTACTGAGCAGAGTGACCATCTAAAGGCAAGTTAGAAATACAAACTACCTGAGCATAATTTCAACATTCCGGGCTTCTATATCTTAGCTTTGAAGATATAAATTGTAAGTGTTTCACTGGTAGTATTCACAAGGCAATAATATTCTATAATCTAATAATACCCAAAGAAGACTGAACTAAGATAAATATTAACACTATTTGAATAGACAGTACAATGTATATGTTGTCTTTTTGTTTGTACTCTTGGGTTGTGAGGTTTTAAATTCACAGAGGCAAATGCTCCTGCTGAATAACATAAAGAGCTAAAAAGGAAAATTCCTCCAGGTGGCAGTAATGTTCTCTTTATAGCAAATGATAACATCAATCACCTAATTAAATCTATAGATTTAAATGGCACATGCTTTAATAATCTTATTAACGGCTATGGAAATTTACCTTGACGGGTTCTGTTTAATACAATTTTAAAGCTGTTTTCATTTCACATAGTAAAATAACTGAATTTTTTTTGTCAAATAAATAGGGAATTCTCTTTAATCATCACTTCATGGCCAATCCAGGAAGGAGCAAATGAGAGCAGGTTTAAACATATTCAGGGGGCATATTGCCAACCAGGCATGAAGCTTAAAGGGAGGAGGGCAGGCTGAGGGGCTGATGATGGGTCATGGTCAGCACACACCCAGGCCAGGTCCCAGGAATCAGGGGCCTTTGTTCAGCCCACCCCAAATAGCATGCTGGGATAGACAAGTGTTCTTCAGTAACAGAGAAATAAAGCAATGGGAAACAAATTCCAGAAATATTAGCAGGGCAGCAGAAGTTTCCCTCCCAGAGTCTCAGCAGCCTGTCCCTGATGCCACTCACCCCCGGAAGCTCATGTTAAAGCTCCAAAAGTCTCACAGCAGTGGCAAAAGAATGACCAAGGTCAAGGCAAGAAAGACAGGTGTGACTGGGGCAGGAGGTTGGCCCCCACAGCGAGTCACAGACCAACCAGAGTGCAGGGAATGTGAGCAGAGCTGATTGGGTCCTCTGGAGGACACAAGGCTAGGCTGAGGATAAAGTAGCTACGGAAAAAAATGTGGATGCCCTGGCCGGTTTGGCTCAGCGGTTAGAGCGTTGACCTGCGGTCCTGAGAGACCGGGGTTCGGTTCCCGCTAAGGGTGCGTACCTTGGTTGCAGTTTGTCCCCGGCCCTGGTCGGTTTTGCAGGTGGCAGCCACTCGATGTATTCCTTTCACGTCGATGTTTCTCTCTCTCTCTCTCTCTGTTCCTCTCTCTCCCTCCCACTCTACCTGAACAAAAAAATGGAAAAATGTCCTCGGGTGAGGATAAAAAAAAAAAGAGAGAGAGAAAAAGAAAAAAAATGTGGCAGAGGAGGAGGCCAGAGAGTCCCTTCTTGGGTAGAAGCTAATAAAGCATGACATGAATGTGGTGGTGGAGGGGGCTGTCCTCGCTCCCAAGGAGAGCCCCATAGATGTTGAGAAGGAAGTGCACTGAGCACGTGTGAGCTCTGGGATAGTATGGGAAGCTGGAGGCACAGGTCTGAGTTAAGGGGCCCTTCCCTTTCATCCTGGTGTTTTGCCATCAGACCTGGAAGAACAAGGCCCCCTATTACCACCCACCCCAGATTCAGCCCCTAGGGGAGGGGAAGGAAAAAGGGAGAGGCAGGAGACAGAGGGTGAGGGGTCTACTAAATCTTATCTTCCTGGGGTAGAGGGGGGTTGGGGGAAGGGGGCAGTAGGGAAGTGACAGAGGCTGGTTCATGGTCATGTAGAGGTTGTGTGGACTGCCTGGGTTGTAAAAGGCACTGGCAGCTGTTTCTATGGCCATAGAAACAGCAGGAGTGGAAACACTGACGGGTGGTTCTGTGGGCCCAGGGTAGGCAGTGGTGAGGGCAGCACATATTCCATGGCCCCATTCATTACAGGAGGTCCTAGACAGAACTCAGGTACAGGTGGTGGATAGGTGGAGCCAGGAGGGCAGGGGCACATTCCACTGGCGACTGGCAGGGGAAAGACAAAGAACCCTCTGGACAGGTAGAAGTCCCCACAGGTTCCCGCGGGGGCTTAGCCTCTGGAGTTTAAGATGCACCTGTGGCAGTTTAATACTCTTACATAAAGTTCCAATAATTATCATACAGGGTTTAAAATAATTATGAAACTTCATAAACTTATTTGAGGCCATACAAATTAACCATTGCAACTAAATTCTTTTGGAGCTTCTTTTGAATCTTTAGAGTCTATGTTAGGCACAAAGAAAAATTAATATCTTTATAGTGTCATTTTCTTTTTACCAAATCAAGTATTACCTATTTTGATCATATCCCCCTAATCACTAAAGTTCATTCAAAATAATATGGTTGACTGTATTTAAAATTGATTAAAAAAGTAAAAACTTTGAACCATAGGTTCTAAATCTGCAAAAGATTTGGTCCAAAAATATGTTTACAATGGCCACACTTCTAAAGCAAGGGTTTGGTATCTTAAGATGACAACATTTAAAATAGTGATGGAAAAAATTCTAACAATAAATCAACTATTCTTTAGTTTTACCACATAAATTTCTACCGTTCTGACAGAAAGTTATTGTTAGATGGTCCAACAATTTGATTGATTTGGTTTGGAAGTATATCTGTACAATCTAATAGCTTTAGCAGAAACCTAAATATGTAAAGGCTCTAATCTGAGGTCTGGTGTGACAAAAAGTACATCTGATGCACAACTTTCCTCATCTTCATCATAATTGAAGTATGGTAACTTTTGGAAGGTTTTTAATATCTAAACAAATAATATATAAAATGTTAACATAAAACATATAAATGGTTATTATAAATAATTTCTAGAATATTTGAGATGTGTTCATGTAATCATTGTATACTATGTTATATAATACAGTATATAAATAAAAATGACAAATATATACTATGGAATTGCAGCAGATATGTGCTAACAAAATGATCTATAAGGTATTTTTTAGGTACAAAACGTAAGTCATAGAAAAATGTTATAGCAACCCTCATTTCAAAAAAACCCATACACACACATATGTAAATTTTTAGGGCATGTATTCATACACTGCCTGAATATTTAAAATAAAAAGACTATTTAATCTTTATAATAATTTCTCCAAATCATTCCAGAACATGACTTACGAATATTGTAGTGCTGTTTTTCTCCCTTGAAAATATGCCTTTGTAATATTTAAATGCTACCTTCTAGGATTACCTCCACCAAATAACTTTAAAACAATAAGAAAAAAACTAACAGGAAAAAAAATGGGCATAAGATATATTCAAAACAAAAAAGTGAAGAAATATAAATGGCAAAACAAAATTTTTTTAAAAGGCTGATTCATCAATATTCAATGAAATGTAAATTAAAAGTGTGACATGATTTTTCATTTATAAAATTGTCAAAGTTTTTAATGACAATCCTACTATTGACAATGGATTAATAAAAGAAATAGTCTCATGCATTGCTGATGGAAGTGTAAATGGTATATAACCCTTTTGGAGAGAAATTTAGGCAATATACTTCAGTATTTTTTTTAAGTTTCCACCATTTGATTCATTAATAATATAGGAATATATCCTATATTTTAAGGAAATAATCTGAAATGCATATAATGATTTAAAAGCATTTACCAAACCATTATTTTTAATGAAAATATAAATATTCAATAACTTAAGAATGCTTACACATATGTTGGTTTGTTCACAAGACAAATAATGCCACCATTAAAAAAAAACAGGCTTTCAAAATAAAAGATATAGCAAAATGCACATAAAATGCTAAGTGAATAAAGTAAAATATAACTACATACTCACTCTGGGAGGAAATACACCAAAATATTAATAGTGGCTATGTCTGGGTGGTGAAGTTACATCTAATTTTAATTTTCTTCTCTAAATTTTATACATGTAAATAAGAGAGGAAGAAAAGAGGTTGGATGCTCCTCTACTTCAGACATATGCTTCTGTAATATATTTTTATATGAATAGTTGTGCAAAAGCAACAGTTCTATATTTCTGTTACCAATTAAAAACCTTAAAATAGTTTAAATAAATAACAATTAAAACTACTAAAAATTAAATAAGAAATAAAGAGATAGAATGAGACAGAATAACGTAGCTGATGAAAACTACTACAACTAAGTGCAAGATAGGCTAAGCTTCCTAGCCAGCACAGCCAATGTAGAAGCAAAATGAGCTGCACAACTTTCTTTATTTAACCAAAAGGGGCAGGGGATGGAGGAGTAACAGTCCCTGATGTATATCAGGCAGTGTTTTGTACCAATATAAATCACTTAATCATCACATAGATATTATTTTCTTTTATCAGAGGTAGAAACTGAGGCTATGGGTGATTAAGAAATAACTTGTACAAAATTAAAAACCTAATGAGATTATACCCAAGATTTAGATTAGAATTCCATTTTTTGTCTTCAAAGCCTACATTCTTCCCACATTAACATACTATACCTCAAAAAAAAAACAAAAAAAAACATTCACCAGAGGTTATTTTTCTGAGTCCAGAGAGAAATTTGGCTGGTGGGCCTTTATAAGAGACAATAAAACATAATGAATAGTGATTTCAATAGTATTAAAAACAATGGAAGTATGATCATGTAGATTTAGCCTTTCTAGATCATCAGTGAAAAACATATTCGATCAACCAAATACTAAGGGAAAATGTTAAGCTGCAGCTCTCTGAAGACAATTCCACATCAAACTTGACCTATTAGAGCATCAACTGTCACAATGACTGACCTTCAGCTGGAAAAATACTCATATCCTGTATACATCTGTCTGAATGAGAATAACGTGTTATCCAAATAAGCCCATCAAATTTCTATTTCTAAAGCTAATTGCTTAACAAATTTTCTTGTAAAAAAGAAAACTGGAAAAGTTATTTAAAAATGGAAAAAGAGCCCTGGCTGGTGTGTTCAGTGGTTACAGTGTTGGCCCTTGAACCAAAGGGTCACGAGTTCAAATTCTGCTCAAAGTCTCTAGAAATCAATGCAAAAAATATCCTCAGATGAAGATTTTTTTTAAAAAGTCCAGCTCCCAGCAATCTGTGTCATAATTCCTGCTATGCAATTTCCTTACATTCATACAAATGCCCACTTAACACAACATATCTATAGCTCTTGGGACACTAGAATGTCACAAATTTTCACTTGCCAAAAGCTTATCAGACCAAAACACTTTAATTGGCTTACTAAAACAATGAACATAACCTTACTTAAATAGCTTTGAGAAAATATAAATAGAAGCACAATGTTCTAATACTGCCTCCTGTAGACATTAATCGGAATCCCATATATGTTACAAGCTCCAATAATGCTTATTTTTCAGTTTTTATGTTCCTTTCCTGACATCAGAATAGTGGCATTCTATATCCATGCACTTAAAAATTTTTTATTGAACTGACATGTTAGGTACTAGAGACACAAAGAGAATAAGAAATTGTCACTGTTCTCAAGGAGCTCACAGTGCACTAGGAAAAGAGAGACAGTCAAACCAACAGTAAATAACAAGAGAGTCTAATACACACTACAATACATGAATCCATATTGTACTCATCTTCATTCACACATTGATTCGATCAACAAATATTAGTATGTCTATTGTAAACTACTCCAAGAATAAGTTATACAATTAACTCTTGAATATACCATAGAACATTAATCATAATTAAAACGAGACAATTATAAAAAATAATTATCAAAAATCTAAAAATACTTACATTTTAAAAAGTAATCATTTACTTCTATAGCAAACAACACATTATCACCTCCAAAAAAGGAATAATCCCTTAAACTCTGTATCAAGTTTAATGTTCCTAAGCTACTGTCTTATGTTTATTTTACTATTGTAACAATTTTGAATCATGTTTTCATTCCATTTAATCTCCAAATTAATGAAGAGGTGACTATATAAAGAAAAACTTACCTTTCAGCTTGAAGCTTAGTGGTTTTTACAATTAAATCTTGAGTCTGTTCCTTTGCTGCCTAAAATTATAAACATATTTAGTAATCAGTACATTTTAATTTTATTATACTTTAGAAAACTAATACTACCACTTACTAAAGTTCAGACTTATGGCCATGAGACACACTCCAGAACTCGAAAATTTATAAAATGCCTGAGTCATAATTGAAACAGATGTTTTAAGGCATATACACTATCTTTACCAAGAAAAACTCACACATAATACTAAGGCTTATAAGAAAGAAAAAGCTAGCAGGATGCTAAGGAATTTAATGGTCCATGATGCTTTCTGTGAAACAGAAGCAGTGGAAGAGCAAGTTAAGGGTAAAGAAAATTACTTCAGTTATGCACATGTTGAGAAACCATGAGATGGAGTTGTAAGTTAAGTCACTGAAATACTATAGAACCCGTCAGAAATGTCCAAGATAAAGAAAAAATTTGGGAGTTGAGATATATAAACTACTCCTCATGTGTGATTTTGGTGAAGATTAGAGAGAGCCCTATCTAATAGACACAGGCTGTTCCTGACCAAGTTTCATACCAAGCAATCCTCCCTCCCACTAACCAGAGCTAAAAGGATCAGGAGTGAAGACTTGGAAAATAAAGTGTTCTATCCAATAGGCAAATACTCATAAAGTGGATTGAAACAAAAGACAAATGTAGTCAATCAGATTCTCTCAAAGACCTGAATATAAGGCATTTAGCAATGAGAGAAAAAACAAGTGGTTGTAAGGCAGAGACAGAGAGTCCATGCCTTGAGGGAATATTAAGCGAGCCAGAATTTTATATACATAAAGCCACCAGTAAATGGAAATTATAAAGTAGACAAAACACACAGAGTGGGGGCAGTCTGTTAAAGAGGGAATACCAGAGAAAGCAAATGAAGATACTGAGTCATTTTCATGCTGGGTCAGTACAAAACAGAACCAAGGTTGTACTGGTAATGTTTCTAGAGCTGCATTAGATCTAGAAACACTCCTCCCCAGCACCACCATCAAGTTCTGGGTTCTTTTATTTATTTTTTAATTATATTTATTAATTTGTTTTTGTTACAGATGTTTCTCCTTTTTCCTCCTTTGACATCCTCCTCCCCATCCCCTCCAACCCATCCCCAGCTTTGTTGTCTATGACCATTGGTTATGCATACATGCATATAAGTTCTGTGGTTTATCTCTTCCCCCCAACACCCTCTCTTCTGAGGTTTGTCAGTCTGTACCCTACCTCTATGTCTCTGGGTCAATTTTATTCATCAGTTTATTTAGTTCATTATATTCCACAAATAAGTGAGATTGTGTGATATTTGTCTTTCTCTGCTTGGCTTGTTTAGCTTATCATAATACTCTCCTGGTCCCTCCATGTCATCTCAAATGAATAAGATCTGGGTTCTTAAAGACTAATTCAGATTGTCAATGAAATTTTCTGTCTTACTGATTTATACATCTCCCATCAGTCAATAACAGAGTCTCAACCCCATCTCTAGTAAAGCTATTTTGAGTCTGTGTTCCTTGCAACCAAATTAAGTGCCCAACAAATAGTAGATATTTTTAAGAAAATAGATTTAAACCTAGATAATTGAGCAGATTACAAACTTTTAATGAATGGAGACACACAAGACAGCACCCACAGTACTCTTCTTAAATTATTACTCTTCAAATTCAGTAACTTCTTCAAATGTTTATCTTTCCTAATGCCACTATGCTTTAAAGATCCACTTCCATCCTTTATCTTGCCTTGTACAATATTTAAAAATATTTCAATTCTAAACATTTTAATATTTGTGGGAGAAAAAAAGAGTGCTTCACAAAAATCAGTATCATAAAGTGCTTCCTAGCTTGTTTTCAGCCTCAGTCATTATTAAATTGAGAGTGTATCTTACAATCAACACCATCAATTAATCACTGAAATATACTTGAATACAATGTTATGCAATAAGAATTTTTGCATATTTCCTGACTCTTCATTTATAAATTGTAGTAAAGATCCCAAAATAATGTTTAATACTAGTAAAGATTATTATCCTAAAACAATTTTCAGTTAATTTATCTTAAATGTTAAAGATGACTCCAAATGCAATTTATTAAAGTAATACCACAGCCAAAGGGATAAACCATAGCATACAAAAAAATTACTGATTAAATTTCTAAATGTATCTCATAATAGTAATTTCTAAAATGTCCCAAATCTAAAGCATTTTTAAAAAACAATTAACTAATTAAATTAGTTCTTATAACACACTATAATATAAAAGGGAAGGGAGTTACCAAGATAAACTTTTCTTTATAAATAAATGAATTGAAAACATTACTCTAGAGTTGATAGTATAAGTGGGTACTATTAAGATTACAACAACACTATACCCAAATAAATTAGTGCCAGTATATTAACAAAACTTTCAAAATCATGGATCTAATACCTACTAGTCTAAGAATCAAAAATTTATGTATCACACACGAGTGTAATCATACGGTTATTGTCCTTTTCCACCTAACTTATTTCACTTAGGATGCTGAGCACAAAGTATTATAGAATTGTAAACCTGAAACCTATATAATGTTGTTATCTAATTGTACCCCCAATAAATTTAATTAAGTTTTAAAGAATGGATGTAAACAATAAATATAAAATATTTTTAAATATTCAATATACAAATCTATGAAGACATCTTGCAGTAATGAAGATATTCTACTTCTTGATGAATAATGGTTGTTTCACAAGTGCATAAAACTATAAAAATGCATGGATTTGTATACTTCAAATGAATGTAGTTTATTTTTGTATATAAATTATTTCTCAGTAAAGTTGATATAAAAAAAAAAAAAGGAAGAGTTTTATGCCATTATAGGGAAGAAAGAGGACTGAGGATTCAAAGGAAATACAAAAGACAAAAATAGATGACACTTTGTGATTTAAAATACTTATAAACTGTTTTGAAAGTTGCATAAAGTAGTAATATTTTGATATTTTATACATCAAAATAGGTATATTAAAAGAATAAAAATATAATTAAGGATAAGAATTAGAAAATAAGAGGCACTACATTAAGAAGAGGAAACGGTTCCTGCTAGGGGCACATACCACAAAAAAGAAAAAGAAAAGAAGAGGAAACTAAGACTCTGGATGGTTTGGCTTGGCGGTTAGAGTGTTGGCCTGTGGTCCACAGAGACCCAGGTTCGGTTCCCACTAAGAGCGCCGTACCTGGGTTGCAGTTTGTCCCCAGCCCTGGTTGGTCGTGTGGGTGGCAGCACTCAGTGTGTACCTTTCACTTCAATGTTTCTCTCTCTCTCTCTTCCTCTCTCTCCCTCCCACTCTATCTGAACAAAAAATGGGAAGATGTCCTCGGGTGAGGACAAAAAAGAAAAAGAAAAGGAAACTAATCTAACACAAAATATAAACTTAATACTATAAAATAAAATAAAAAAGTGTAATGCAGAAAAACTTATATAGTTTGAGGAAAGGCATTAAATCATAGAAGCTAGAAGAAAAGAAAATTTTTAAAAAGTTAAAAAGAAGAGTCAAACAAAATCAATTACTAAGCAACAAAAGTAATGTGCAAAAAAAGCGAAATGGCAACACTTAGCAGTGTGTATGATTATTTAGGTAATATAACAAAGATCTGAAGTTTAGAAAATAAACATGCTAATAATATTTGATACATTAGGTAAGAATAAAAATATTTAGACAAGACTAAGAAAGCTAAAATTTTATAAACAAAATAGACTAGTTCTGCAGACAGATCACACAAGTACCTACAAGTTTACTTTATGGAATATGCATAGATTCATGATTCTTCCTAGAAGAGCTATAGCTGTCAATAGGTCCAAGAAAATCTTACAGGTTAAAGTTTGGAATAAAAATATGAAAGCAGTAGACATAATCATAACTGACTTTTAACTTAGTAAGAACCTATTCTATTCACTATTCCAGAATTACAATACTGAGTAATCAGATTAAATGCTAACTCTACTGCCAAATATTTGATGCTAAACTAGAGGTTCAGAAGAGCTTTAATAAACAGACTATGAGTGAAATTACACATATTTTCCTGAAATTTATTTTAGGCTGGACATGAATCATAATTAAGCCAGGTCTTTATCGGGCACAGCTTTAGTTTCAACTTACCGCTAAGGCTTTCTACTAAGGGATTCATTTCTGCTGGATTTATGGGATACTTATGGTATTGAAAGGTTTATCAAAATTCTACACAGATAGCTCTGTACCAGCCAAATTAAACTGTAAAGGCTTCTGGAGTTAACTGAACAATATTACAAACTTCCTACAGGACATGATGTAGCAGATATCCATACCTTTTATAGACCTATCGAACAGTTTTTGAAAGCTTACTTTGTACCAGGAATTATGCTAAAATCAAGCCATTATACAGTACCTGTAAGCGACTTGTCATATCTTGACAACAGCTATTCATTGCTTGAACATCTTCATTTATGCTTTCAAGTTCCTAAAAAAAGAGACCCTGATTTTCAACCCATGAATTTTTTTTGCCAGAACATGACAAAATATCCCATATTTAAGACTGGAAATTATTAAAAAGAGTAACATTTAGTGTTAGAAAAGATGTAAAACTAGTAAAATAATAAAAAATGGCAAATGCTTTAACATTATTAACACTTCTTTATTCAGAAATTCTAATACAAAGAATGTATTCAAAGGAATTAATCATATAAGTGTGCAACAATATACTTCATATGATGATAAACACAGTTGCCTAAAACAAATAGAAAATTTGAAATATTTCCAATCTGTGCATACATTAACAGTGACTGTGTGTATGTGTGTGTGCTGCGTGCATGCACAGTGCGCATTTATTGACATGAGAAGATGTCTATATAAGGTTTAAAAAAGTATTACAAAACAATACACAATGTCTCCCATTTTTTAGAAAAATACATATATATGTGCAAAAGAACATAGAAAAAATACTTCTATACAATAAAATATTACTAATAGTTATTTCTGGATGACAGGCTCATAAATTGTTTATATTTCTGACTTTATTATCTAACTTTTCCATAATGAATTATTTGTAACTTAAATTAATAAAAACAAATTAGAAAACCCCACAAACTAACAACAGTGCCTCCTCTTATCTTTCTGAAAGACATCACATATTAGATAGTGCCTCAAATCTGATAATTTTCTCAGTAATGTTCTCTCCATATGTATTTCCACCTCCAGCCCCACCCAAATGCACATGAATTTAATTGGTCACTCAGTCCTGTCATTTATACCCCTAAATGTATACGTCTTACCCATTTCAACTATCCAAACAACTACTAGTTTAGTTTAGGTCAACTGTTCTCTCTTCCATGGAATTTTTTTTTTCTTAAATTTTCTAACAGGTCCTGCAGGCTCTTTGATGAACCATCCTCTAGGCTTGACTGAATCAATCTCTTAATATGAAAATATGATGTCACAAAATCACATTTAGCTTCATACTTCACTGTTATCTTCTGTTTCCCAATTCAGTTCAGTGTCACATAACAGAAAGATATGCAAGGAATGACAGTTTCAGTGGTAGACAGGGTCTTACTGTAAACCTTCAACACAATGTACAGACCTACCAACAGAAACTGGACAGTTTTATGAACAGATGAGCCAATCAGGGGCAAGAGATAAGAAGGCAGTCAAGCCCTGGCTAAGTAGCTCTGTGTGGCTCTGGCTGAGCATCAACCTAGGCACCAAGAGGTCAAGTTCGATTCCCAGTCAGGGAACATGCCTCGGTTGTAGCCAAATCCCCAGTAGGTGGCATGCAGAAGACAGCCAATCAATGTTCTCTCTCATCAATCTTTCTATCTCTTTCTCTCTCTCCCTTTCTCTCTCTCTAAAAACGAATAAGAAAAAAAGAATTTTTTTTAATAAATAAATAAAACATGAGGATGAACCACAGTTAGGAAATCACTTAAAAGAACTTGAGCATAGCCCTGGCCGGTTTGGCTCAGTGGTTAAAGTGTCAGCACACAGACCAAAGAGTCACAGGTTCGATTTCCAGTCGAGTGCTCGTACCTCAGTTGTGGGTTCAATCTCCAGCACCAGTTGGGGTCATGTGAAAGGCAATCAATCGATGTGCTTCTCTCACATCGAGGTTTCTCTCTCTCTCTCCTCCCTCCCTACCACTCTCTCTAAAAAAAAAAATCAATGAAAAAATATCCTTGAATGAGGATTTAAAAAAATATACATATGAGCATAAATCTTAGTTCTAGAATTAAGATTTGTTTCCCTTCTCTCTACTAAGTACTTTAAAAGTATAAAAATTATAGCACCAGATATTTTCAAATGTTACTCTATATTTTACTATAATCAGTATGTAATTCAAATTACTAAAGCTACTAAACTAAGTCCTAAACTGTTTTGACATAAATTATTAATGAAGCATGATAACACTTTACATCATCAACAGAAGATACACAAGCAAACTCATCTTACCATTCTCTTAAATCTTATTGTATATTCTAATAAAAAGAGTTATGACATTATCAATCTGCTAGGTCAAGAAAAACTACTCCAAATATTTATTTTAGCTAGCATAATATACTAAATAGGTTTGGCTCTGTACAATAAAAGAAATTACATCTTTTAATATATGACTTAAATGCAGAGATTTGCTGAACTGTAATTCAGGGACCTTTTATATTGTTTGTAAAATGTTTCAACTTATAGTAAACTATCATTTTGCCCCCAATTAAATAAAATTATAGGTTGTGAAAAACAACTAAGAGTATAATAAATTCTTTAAAAACCTTTTTATTACACAGAATTTTCAAAAATATCCAGAAGTTGAGATAATATGAATGCCCATGTACATATCATCTGGTTCAACAATTACCAACTTGTGACCAGTTTGTTTCACCTCTGTACCCACTTTCTTCCTCTCTCCCCATTTAGCTTCTCCTTCCCCAAAAAACTGAATCATTCTGAATTCCAGATATCATATAATTTCATCCATAAACATATTTATATGTACTTCAAGGAAGACTCTTAAAAAAAAATAAATGCTATTTACACATCTAAGTATTTAACAGTAATCTCTTAATATCAAATATCTAGTCAGTGTTAAAATTTCTCCATTGTCTCAATTTTTTTCAAGTCAATTTGTTCAAATAAGGAACCAAAGAAGATTCAAAAACAGTAATTAACATAATAGTTCTATTATTTCTTATTTTGATTAATTATTGATTGGGAGAGGGACAGACAGACAGAGAAATAAACATTAATTTGTTGTTCCACTTATTTAGGAATTCACTGGCTGATTCTTGTGTGTGCCCTGATTGGAGCTCAAACCCTCAATGTTAGCATGTTGGGATAATACTCTAACCAACTGAACTATTCAGCCCGGGGCTCTTTTTTTCTTTCTTTCATTTTATTTTCAATTTTTTATTGTTTTTTTTTACAGATGTTTCTCATTTTTCCCCCATTAACACTCTCCTCCCCTTCCTCCCTGCCCCATCCCCAGCTTTGTTGTCTATGTTCATTGGTCATGCATACATGCATGTAAGTTCTGTGGTTTATCTCTTCCACCACAAACCCCTTTCTCCTCTGAGGCTTGTCAGTCTGTAGCCCACCTCCATGTCTCTGGGTTAATTTTGTTCAAAAGATTGCTTAGTTCATTATATTCCACAAATAAGTGAGATTATGTGATATTTGTCTTTCTGTGCTTGGCTTGTTTCACTTAGCATAATACTCTCCAGGTCCTTCCATGACATTTCAAAGGATAAGAGATCTTTCTTTCTTACAGCTGCTAGTATTCCACTGTGTCCATGTACTACAGCTTTTTAATCCACTCATCTACTGATGGACACTTGGGTTGTTTCCAGATCTCAGCTATTGCAAATGCTGCTGCTATAAACATAGGAATATATTTATTCTTCCTGATTGGTGTTTCAGGTTTCTTAGGGTATATCCTAGAAGTGGGATCACAGGGTCAAATGGCAGTTCCATTTTTAACTTTTTGAGGTAACACCATAGTGTTTTCCAGGTGGCTGCACCAGTCTGCATTCCTACCAGCAGTGAAGTAGAGTCCCTTTTTCTCTACACCCTCGCCAACACGTTTGATGATTTGTTGATGACGGCCATCCTGACAAGTGTGAGGTGATACCTCTTAGTTGTTTTCATTTGCATCTCTCTGATGATTACTGATTTTGAGCATTTCTTCATATGTCTCTTGGCCATTTATTTGTATGTCCTGTTTGGAGAGGTGTCTATTTAGGTCCTTTGGCCATTTTTTAATTGGGTTTTATGTCTTCTTTTTGTTGGGTTGTATGAGCACTCTATATATTTTGGAAATTAACCACTTATCTGATGCATCATTGGCAATTATGGTATCCCCTATAGGGGATCCCTTTCCATTTTAATGGTGTTTCTTTCGCTGTGCTGAAGCTTTTGAGTTTGATGTAGTCCCATATGTTCCTTTTTTCCTCTTTCTTTTGCCTTCGGTGTTGTACCAGTGAAAATTCTGCTGCTTATGATGTCTAAGACTTTGTTGCCCAAATTTTCTTCTAGAATTTTTATGGATTCATGAGTTACATTTAAGTCTTTTATCCATTTTGAATTTATTCTCGTGTATGGTGCAAGCTGGTGTTCAAGCTTATTTTTATGCAGGTAGCTGTCCAATATTCCCAACACCATTTATTGAAGAGACTGTCTTGACTTCACTGTATGGTCTTGCCACCTATGTCAAATATTAACTGAGCATATTGTCTTGGGTCAATTTCTGGGTTCTCTATTCTGTTCCACTGCTCTATCTGCCTGTTCTTGTGCCAGTACCAGGCTGTTTTGATTAGACTGGCTTTGTAGTATAAACGGAATCTGGTAATGTGATCCTTCCTACTTTGTTCTCCTTTTTCAAGTTTGCTGTGGCTATTTGGGGTCCTTTTGGGTTCCATATAAAGATTTGGAGTGTTTGTTCTAGTTCTGTGAATTATGCTGATGGTATTTTGATGGGGATTGGATTAAATCTATTGATTGCTTGGGTAATATGGATATTTTAATGATGTTAAGTCTTCCAATCCATGAACAAGGTATGTGCTTCCAATTTCTTTTTTCAAGGTCCTGCAGTTTTCTGCGAACAGTTCCTTTACTTCTTTGGTTAAGTTTATTCCTAGGTATCTTTTTTTTTTTTTTTTGCTGCAATGGTAAATGGGATTGCCTTCTTAGTTTCTTTTTCTGTGATTTCATTATTGGTGTATAAAAATACTGTCGATTTCTTGATATTAATTTTGTATCCTGCTATTTTGCCAAATTCATTTATTAAGTATAGTAGATTTTTGATGGAGTCTTTAGGGTTTTCCATGTACAATATCATGTCATCTGCAAATAATAACAGTTTCACTTCCTCCTTTCCACTTTGGATACCTTTTGTATTTTCTTCATGTCTAATTGCTGTGCCTAAGACGTCCAGTACTAGGTTAAATAAGAGTGGCAAAAGTGGGCATCCTTGTCTTGTTTCCATTCTTATGAGGAATGCTTTTAGTTTTTACCCAATGAGTATGATGTTGGCTGTAAGTTTTTCATATATGGCATTTATTCTGTTGAGATATAATCCCTCTATTCCCACATTGCTGAGCATTTTTATCAAAAATGGGTGTTGGCGATGCCCCATACTAGCAACCCGATCAGAGTCGAGATACACCCCAGCAACAGAGGATGGGGAGCACACAACCATCCCCAGGCAATAGAAGCACAGACCAGTGGCTGAGACCCAGCCCCAAAAACTATAGCAAAGCTGAGCAGGAGTTGAGCCCCACTGGGCAGCAGCACTCCACAGCTAGCAGCAGCGGGATCAGCTCACAAAAGCAGTGGGAAGGCAGAGCCAGAGAGGAAATGGTGTGATACCGCTGCCAGCCCGCGTTACCTGCACAGTGCGGGGGCACCAGAGAGGGCTCTGCGACCCAGTAGCCCACAAGAGCAGTGGGAAACCGGAGCCCAAGAGAAGCTGGTGTGATCCAGCTGTCTGCCCACAGGACCTGAAGGGAATGGGGGCACCAGAAAGGCTTGTACAACCCAGCAGGGACTGTGCCATCCAGTTACCTGTGGGACCTGTGGGGTGCTGAAGCACCAGAGAGGCCTGTGCAACCCAGCAAGGACTGGGCGATCTTGTTACCCGTGGGACCTGCTGGGTGCTGAAACACCAGAAAGGCCTGTACAACCCAGCAAGGACTGGGCAATCTAGTTACCGGCAGGACCTGAGGGGTGCTGAAGCACCGGTGAAGCCTGTGGGACCCAGCAGAGACTGTGCAATCTACTTACCTGGAGGACCTGTGGGGTGCTGAAGCACCACAGAGGCCTGTGCAACCCAGCAGGGACTGTGCCTTCCAGTTATCCACAGGACCTGTGGTGTGCTGAAGCACCAGAGAGGCCTGTGTGACCCAGCAGCCCACAACATAGACATAGAGTCGGGTCCCCAAAGGGACTGTGTGATCCAGTTACCTGCATGACCTGCAGGGTGCTGGGGCACCAGAGAGGCCTGTACGCACAAGATAGCCCTAGAGGATGTGAAAAGGGAGAGGGAGTGAATGGAAGCTACACAGATAATCTTCCAGGACCAAACAGAAATTACAACTAAAACAAAGACAATTCCTCGGAAAAAAAATCAACAGAAAAGCAGCAGGACAGGACCATATAACCAGGGACACTGGTAGGATCTGGGGATGCATGAGAGAGTGACGGGCTGGGAGCCTATGGACAGCAGCAGATTTAGCTGTGAGCAGTGCCGTTGGGGAATGAAGACCAGGCCTGCACCAAAGCACAGAAAGCCACTAACCTGTAGGCTACAGCAGAGGGAGGGCAGACTGGGCTGGAACTCTGTGGGGACAACCGGGATTTGGAATGCACTCAGAGTTTTTGCTAAGTTGTGGCCACAAAGGACCGTGGCCAGTGTGCTCCTTCTGAGATGTGGGGGAAAGGAGCAGCCCTCCTCCCTTCAGAGATTCAACCTTTCCCAGGCAAGGCTAAGAAATGAAAATTGAGGCTCATTAATAACCAGCATATATACCACCCTCTGGAAATTCTCTTAGGCAGAACACCAGAGCTACATTCCAAGGCACTGAGTAACAAAAACTACCAGCCACCAGAAAAAAGCCAGAGGATAACTGAACCTTTCCTGGGCTTGAAAATCTACCCAGGAAAGTAAGACTTGACACTGGTGTTTAATGCGGGCTCATGCAGGCCCATCCAAACCCTTTAGAAGGAGCCACAAACAGCAGACCACCACCAACCACAGAAAAAATTAGGCAGGCCCCAAAACCCAGAGAGAGCCAAAAAAGTGAAATAAGGAAACAAGTTCCAAATGAAAGAACAAGAGAACTCGATCAAAGATGACAAAATTGAATTGCAGTTAAGCAAATTATCAGAGGTAGAGTTCAGAGCCATGATCCTGAGGAAGCTCAAAGGCATGAGTAAGGATATCAGCACCATGAGTAAAGATACAGAAACACTGAAAACTAACCAAGTGGAAATGAACAATGACATAGCAGAAATAAAGACCACATGGGAAGGACTAACCAGCAGAGTAGAGGAAGCTGAGGACCAGATCAGTGAATTAGAAGACAGGGTAGAAAAAAATCAACCAATCAGAAAACCAAAAGGGAAAAACAATTAAAAAAACAGGAAGACAGCTTAAGAGAACTGTGGGACAACTGGAAACGTAATAACATTCGCATCATAGGAGTCTCCAAAGAGGAAGAAAATGGGCAAGGGTAGGAAAATATATTTGAACAAATAGTAACAGAAAACTTTCCTAACTTGATGAAGAAAGAAGGCATTTATGTTGAAGAAGCACAGAAAGCTCTAAGGAAGAAGAACCCAAACAGGCCCACACCAAGACACATAGTAATTAAAAGGCCAAAAATTAAAGACAAAGCAAGAATCCTAAAGGCAGTAAGAGAGAAGCAACAGGTTACTTACAAAGAAAACCCCAAAAGGCTTTCAGCTGACTTCTCAACAAAAACACTACAGGCCAGAAGGGAATAGCATAAAGCAATCAAGGTCATGAAAAACAAGGATCTAAATCCAAGACTACTATTATCCAGCAAGGCTATCATTCAAAATAGAAGATCAAATAAGTAGCTTCCCAGATAAAAAAAAGGGCTAAGGGAATATATTAGCACCAAACCAGCACTGCAAGATATGCTAAAGGGACTGCTGTAATTAGTGGAAGACATAGGAAGAAAAATATAACCACACTAAACAAAAATGGCAATAACTAAGTACATATCAATTATCACCTTAAATGTAAATGGTTTGAATGCTCTGATAAAAAGACACAGAGTAGCTGACTAAATAAGAAAGCATGACTCATATATATGCTGTATACAAGAGACCCACCTCACAACAAAAGACTCACATAAGTTGAAAGTGAAGGATGGAAAAAATCTTCCAAACAAAAAACAAGCTGGGAAAGCAATTCTCATATCTGATCAAGTAGATTTCAAAATGAAGACCTTAAGTAGAGATGAAGAAGGCCACTACATAATATTGAAAGCATCGATCCAACAGGAAGAAATAATCTTGGTAAACATATATGCACTCAATATAGGAGCACCAACATATAAGAAATCTTCTGGAGGGCTTCAAAGGAGAAATCAACAGCAATACATTCATAGCAGTGAACTTCAACACCCCACTAACATCACCAGACAAATCATCTAGTCAAAAAATTAACTAAATGAAGACTCTAAATGAAGCGCTAGATCAAATGGATTTAATACATATCTACAAAGAATTGCACCCCAAAACTGCAGAATTCACATTCTTCTAAAGTGCACATGGGACATTCTCAAAGACAGACCACATGTTAGGGCACAAAATAAGTCTCTACAAGTACAAGAAGATTGAAATCATATCAAACATCTTCTCAGATCACAATTGCATGACACTAGAAATCAACTGCAACAAGAGCATTCAAAGACATTTGAAAACATGGAGGCTAAATAGCATGTTATTCAACAATGGAGATGAAGGAAAAAATTAAAACCTTCCCGGAAACCAATGAAAATGAACACACAACACAAAATATACATGATGCAGTGAAAGCAGTTCTGAGAGAGAAGTTCATAGCACTATAGGCCTACCCAAGGAACAAGAAAAATTTCTAATAGACTAACCTCACAACTTGAAGAACTAGAGAGGAAACATAAACAAAACCCCAAAACTAGTAGAAGGGAGGAAATAGAAAAGATCAGAGCCAAAATAAATGACATGGAGACCGAAAAAAACAATTGAAAGGATCAATGAAACAAAGAGCTGGTTCTTTGAAAAGGTAAACAAGATTGATGGACCCTTAGCTAGACTCACCAAGAAACAGAGAGAACCTAAACACACAAAATCAGAAATAATAACTAACACCACAGAAATACAAAGGACCGTTAAAAAATATTATCAACAATTCTACAGCTACAAATTCGACAATCTAAAAAAAATGGACAAATCCCTAGGTACACATAGTTTCCCAAAACTGAACCAGGAAGAGACAGAAAACTTGAACAGACCAGTAACAACAAAATTAATTGAAGATGTAATCAAGACTCACCCAGTAAACAAAATCCCAGGCCCAAACTGCTTCACAAGGGGAATTTTAACTGAACGTTCAAAGAACTAATACCCATTCTCCTAAAATTATTTCCAAAAATTCAAGAAAAAGAAAGACTTTCAAACTCGTTTTATGAGGCCAGCATAAATCAAATTCCAAAACCAAAAAAAGACACCACAGAGAAAGAAAACTACAGGCAAATATCCCTGATGAACATAGATGCCAAAATCCTGAACAAAATACTAGCAAATCAAATCCAGCAATACATCAAACAAATGATTCACCATGACCAAGTGGGATTCATCCCAGGGCTGCAAGGCTGATACGATATTTGTGATCAAGGCAAATCAATAAATGTGATACACCAAATAAACAAAATGAAGTATAAAAATCATATGATCATATCAATAGATGCTAAAAAAGCTTTCGACAAAATCCAGCACCCATTTCTGATAAAAACGCTCAGCAATCTGAGAATACAGGGATCATGTCTCGACATAATAAAGGCCATATATGAACGACCTACAGCCAACATCTTTCTCAATGGGCAAAAACTAAAACCATTTCCTTTAAGAACAGGAACAAGACAAGGTTGCCCACTTTCACCACTCTTATTTAACATACTACTGGAAGTCTTAGCCACAGCAATCAGATAGAAAGAAAAAATAAAAGGAATCCAAATTGAAAGGCAGGAAGTGAAATTGTCATTATTCGCAGATGACATAATATCATACGTAGGAAACCCCAAAGACACTATCAAAAAACTAATAGACTTAATAAATGCATTTGGGAAAGTAGCAGGATACAAAATTAACGTCAAGAAATCAATGGCGCCCTGGCTGGTTTGGCTCAGCGGTTGGAGCGTCGGCCTGCGGTACAGAGAGACCCGGGTTCGGTTCCCGCTAAGGACACGTACCTCGGTTGCAGTTTGTCCCCGGCCCTGGTTGGTCGTGCGGGTGGCAGCCACTCGATGTGTCCCTTCACGTCGATGTTTCTCTCTCTCTCTCTTCCTCTCTCCCCCTCCCGCTCTATCTGAACAAAAAATGGAAAAATGTCCTCGAGTGAGGATTAAAAAAAAAAAAAGAAATCAATGGCATTCTTATATACCACAGAAACAGAAACTAAAAAAAGATCCCATTTACCATCGCAGCAAAAAATTAATATACCTATGAATAAAATTAAACAAAGAAATAAAGGACCTATTCGCAGAAAACTACAAGGTATTGAAAAAAAAAATAGAGAAATAAATATAAAAGTGTAAGTACATACCTTGTCCATGGATGGGAAGAATTAACATCATTAAAATGTCCATACTACCCAAAGCATCTATAGATTCAATGCAATCCCCATCAAAATACCAAAGTACTAGAACAAATACTACAAAAGTTCATATGGAACCAAAAAAAACCCTGAATAGCCACTGCCATCTTGAAAAAGAAGAACAAAGTTGGAGGGATCACATTACCAGATTTCAAGTTATACTACAAAACCACTGTAATCAAAATAGCCCGGTACTGGAACAAGAACAGGCAGATAGATCAATGGAACAGAATACAGAACACAGAAATTGACCCAAGACAATACGCTCAATTAATATTTGACAAAGGTGGCAAGAGCATACAGTGGAGTAAAGACAGCCTCTTTAATAAATGGTGTTGGGAAAATTGGACAGCTACATTAAGAAAAAACTGAAACTAGACTATCAATTTACACCGTACACAAGAATAAACTAACAATGGATAAAAGAGTTAAATGTGACTCATGAATCCATAAAAATCCTAGAAGAAACTGTAGGCAACAAAATATCAGACATCATACAGCAGCAGAATTTTCACTGATACATCACCTAAGGCAACAGAAACAAAGGAGAAAATAAATACATGGGACTACATCCAACTCCAAAGCTTCTGCACAGGAAAAGAAACAACCACCAAAATGGAAAGTCAACCCAGTCAATGGGAGAGCATAACTGCCAATGATTCATCAGATAAGGGATTAATTCCAAATATATACAGAGTGCTCATATCAGCTCAACAAAAGTAACACAAAGAACCCAATTAAAAAATGGGCAGAGGAGCTAAATAGACACATCTCCAAAGAGGACATACAAATGGCTAAGAAACATATGAAGAAATGCTCAACATCACCAATAATCAGAGAGTTGCAAATTAAAACAATAATGAGGTATCACCTCACACCTGTCAGAATGGCCACCATCAACAAATCATCAAACAAGTGTTGGTGAGGGTGTGGAGAAAAGGGGACTCTATTACACTGCTGGTGGGAATGCAGACTGGTGCAGCCACTGTGGAAAACAATACTGTTTCCTCAAAAAATTAAAAATAAAACTGCCATTTGACCCAGTGATCCCACTTCTAGGAATATACCCTAAGAAGCCTGAAACACCAATCAGGAACAATATATGTACCCCCATGTTCATAGCAACACTATTTACAATAGCTAAGATCTGGAAACAGCCCAAGTGTCCTTCAGCAGACAAACGGATAAAAAAGCTGTGGTACATATACACAATGGAGTACTATGCAGCTGTGAGAATGAAAGATCTCTTATCCTTTGAGACGACATGGACTGAGCTGGAAAGTATTATCCTAAGCCAAACAAGCCAAACAGAGAAAGACAAGTATCATATGATCTCACTTATTTGGGGAATATAATGAACATAACCGTTTGAGGAACGCTGTAGTCCCAGAGACATGGAAGTGGGGTATAGAGTGACAATCCCCAGAAGGGGGGGGGCGGATAAACCACATAACTTATATGTATGTATGCATGACCAATGGACATGAACAACAAAGCTGCAGACAGGGCGAGGGGGGGCATAAATGGGGGGGAAAAAGAAACATCTGTAACAATAATTAATTATTTAAAAAATAAAATGGGTGCTGGATTTTGTCAGATGCTTTTTCAGCATCTATTGATATGATCATATAGTTTTTAATCATTCCTTTTGTTTATGTGGTGTATCACATTTATTAATTTGCAAATACTGTACCATCCTTGCATGCCTGGGATAAAACCCAGTTGGTCATAATGAATAATTTTTTTTGATGTATTGCTGGATCCGATTTGCTAATATTTTGTTAAGGATTTTGGCATCTGTGTTCATCAGAAATATTGGCCTATAGTTTTCTTTTTTTGTAGTGTCTTATCTGTCTTTGGAATTAGGATCATGCTAGCCTCATAAAATGAGTTTGCAAGTGTTCTGTCTTCTAAGATTTTTTTGGAATAGTTTGAGGAGAATGAGTATTAGATTTTCTTTGAATGTTTAAAACCCCCCGTGAAGCCATCTGGGTCTGGGCTTTTGTTTGCTGGTAGTTTCTTGATTACATCTTCAATTTCCTTTGCTGTTATTGGTCTGTTCAAGTTTTCTATGTCTTCTTGGTTCAGTTTTGGGAGGCTATGTGTTTCTAGAAATTTTCCATTTCTCCTAGATTGTCCAATTTGTTGGCGTATCAGTGTTCATAGAATGTTTAATGATCCTTTGTATTTCTGTGGTGTCAGTTGTTACTTCTCTTTCATTTCTGATTTTGTTTATTTGTTTTCTCTCTTGTTGTTTCTTGGGGAGTCTGGCTAAAGATCCATTGATCGTGTTTCTTTTCAAAGAACCAGCTTTTTGTTTCATTGATCTTTTGAATTGTTATTTTAGTCTCTACATCGTATATTTCTACTCTGACCTATTTCCTTCCTCCTACTGGGTCTGAGTTTTTCTTTTTGTTTGTTTTCTAGTTCTTTAAGTTGTAGGGTTAGAAAGTCAATTAGGAATTTTTTTTTGTTTTTGAGGTAGTCCAGTAGTGCTATGAACTTCCCTCCCGGGACTGCTTTCACTGTGTCCTATAGATTTTGTGCTGTTATGTGTTCGTGTTCATTGATTTCCAGGAAGTATTTAATTTCTTCCTTATCTAGTGAGTAACTTATTTGTTGTTTAATAACATGCTACATAGCCTCCAAATGTTTGAATGTTTTTGTGTGTTTTTATTGTAATTGAGTTCCAGTTTCTTGCCACTATGATCTAAGAAGATGCTTGACATGATTTCAATTTTCTTGAATTTGTAGAGACTTGCTTTGTGTCCTAACATGTGGTCTGTGTTTGATAATGACCCATGTACACCTGAGAAGAATGTATAATCTTCAGCGATGGGGTAAAATGTTCTGTGAATATCAATTAAGTCCAACTGATCTAGTTTGTCTTGGAAGGATTCTATGTCCTTTTTTTGTCTAGATCTAACAAGAGGTGTCAGTGGGGTGTTAGTGTCACCCACTATGATTGTGTTGCTATTGATCTCTCCCTTGAAGTCCTCCACAAGTGTTTTAACATATTTTGGTGCTCCCATATTTGGTGTATATATGTTTACCAGGGTTATATCCTCTTGTTCAATTGCTCCTTTTAATATTACATAGTGACCTTCTCTGTCTCTTATTATGTCCCTTGTTTTGAAGTCCATCTTGTCAGATACGAGTATTGCTACACCAGCTTTTTTTTATTTCCATTTGCTTGGAAAATTTTTTCCATCCCTTCACTTTCATCCTGTGGAATCTTTTGTTGTGAGGTGGGTCTCTTGTAGACAGCGTATATATGGGTCGTGTTTTCTTATCCAGTCAGCTACCCTATGTCTTTTGATTGGAGCACTTAAGCCATTTACATTTAAGATATTTATTGATAGTTATTAGTTGCCATTTTAATTTTATGCCTGTATATCTATCTATCTCTCTCTCTCTCTCTCTCTCTCTCTCTCTCTTCTTCTTCTTCCAACAGTCCCTTCAGCATTTCTTGCAATGCTGGTTTGGTGGTGATAAATTCCTTTAGCTTTTTATAATCCATGAAGCTCTTTATTTCTCCTTCAATTTTGAATGATAGCCTTGCTGGGTAGAGTAGTCTTGCATTCAGATCCTTGCCTTGCATTACTTTGTACACTTCATGCCATTCCCTTCTAGCCTGC
This sequence comes from Molossus molossus, assembly GCF_014108415.1. Classification (NCBI taxonomy): domain Eukaryota; kingdom Metazoa; phylum Chordata; class Mammalia; order Chiroptera; family Molossidae; genus Molossus; species Molossus molossus. The sequence goes on from NW_023425403.1 coordinate 99,613,840, forward strand.
AGCATTTCTATTGAGAAATCAGCTGACAACCTAATGGTAGCTCCCTTGTAGATAACCTTCTCTCTCTCTTGCTTCCTTTAAGAGTCTTTCTTTGTCTTTAATGTTTGCCATTTTTATTGTGATGTGTCTAGCTGTGGGTCTTCTGGGGTTTTTCTTGCTTGGGACTCTCTGTTTCCTGGATTTGTGTGACTTTTTCCTTTATGCAAGTTTTTTGTCATTATTTCTTCAAGCAGGTTCTCTATTCCTTTCTCTGATTCTTCTCCTTCCAGTATCCCTATAATGTAAATGTTGTTACGTTTTGTATTGTCCCACAGCTCCCTTAAACTTTCCTCCTGCTTTAAAAATATTTTTCTTCCATTTGCTGCTCTATTCGAGTGTTTTTCTGTACTATGTCTTCTAAGTCACTGATTTAGTCTTCAGCTTCTTCTAATCTACTATTAAATCCTTGAAGGTATTTTTCATAACAGCTATGTAATTCTTTATTTCCTCTTGATTTTTATGCATAGCTTCTACCTCTTTATGTGTAGGTTCTACCTCTTTTTTTAAGCTGAAGTAGTTCACAGTGAGCTCTTCATAATTCTTATTAAGTTGCTTGTAGTTCTCACCAAATTGTTTGAGCACCCTTAAAATCATTACACAGGATTCTCTGCTCCACGTCTCTGCACTGCCCGAGTTTGGTCGTCCACCTTCATGTCCACCCACACTCTCTCACACACTCACCCTCCCTTCAGTCCTGCCAGCCGCCATATTGTTTTTCCTTCTTTTTCACAATTTATTTGTTGAAGAAACCAGTTCATTTGCTCATATCATTCCCAACATTCCAGATTTTGCTGACTGCATCTTTACGGTATTAATATGCTCCTCTGTCCCCTGTATTTACTATAAACTGCAGTAGTTAGATTTCAAAGGTTGATTACATCTAGTTTAACATTCTGATAAAATTCTGGTTTAGTATACCTTTATTAATACTCACATATATGACTGTTCCTCTTTTTGCCAGGTTAGCAGCTAGTGATGACCAAAGGCTAGATCAGTGGTTCTCAACTGGTGCAGTTTTGCCCTCTAAAGGAGCATTTGGCATTGTCTGGAGACATTTTTAATTGCAATTACTGAAGGAAAAGTGGTGCTACTGGCATCCAGTACCGGGTATAGGCTAGGGATACTACTAAACATTCTACATTGCAGAATATAGTCCTCAATAATTACCTGACCCAAAATGTCAACTGTGCAAAGGTTGAAAAACCCTGAGCTAGACCCACACATTCAAGAATGGTAGTAACTTCTAATCTAATCCTAATATTTCTTCTTCATTTATTAAAGTATTTCTATAAAGAAAAGCTTGTTCTTTCCCTGGCCAGTTTGGCTCAGAGACTGGAGTATCAGTCTATAGACCAAAGGGTCACGGGTTTGATTCTGGTTAAGGGCACATACCTGGGTTGTAAGTTCGATCCTTGGCCCCGACCAGGGTCATGGTGGAGGCAACCAGTCGATATGTCTCACTCCTATCGATGTCTCTCTCTTTCTCTCCCTCCCTTCCTCTCTCTCTAAAAAAAAATCAATGGAAAAATACTCTTGGGTAAGGTTTAACAAAAATAAATAAATATGTAAAAAGCATGCCCTCAACAACTATACACAGTTGATGCAAAAGACAGCATAAATGTTTGCTTCTTTCCTTTTATTTAGCAGTTTTCAAAATAATAAGTTGGTTCCATTACATCCACTAAAGATAACTAATGAGAGTTCCGTTTGGTTGTTCCATATCATTATGAATTCATAGACTAAACATGTTTGATGTGTTTATTTCCACTGAGTTATTCTTACTGGTGCTCAAATAGTCCTATGTTTGACCAGTAGAAGCCTCTTCAAGTAGCTCAAGTCTTTCTGATAGTTTCACAATAGTCACAGATAACTTCCTTACTTTCTGGTACTGATAAGATTGCTTCTTTCAGTGGGAAAGGCTGTTTAGAGACCGCAATCTGGATGTGCTCACTGCTACTACTTCTTACTGTTTTGGTGAATACCACTATACTTTCCAGCTTATTAGCTTTTAGTCAATAAAATCCCATTGAACTATTAAAAATGTTTTTATTAAGTACTCATTGAAACCATGTGTAACTCTTTCATACAACTCACACAGAAATATTAACTATGCAATATTATGTTATATTAACATAACAATGTATTACATAATAAAATAAAACATAAAAAATAAAATTCATTTTTACCTGATGATGAATAGACTGCGCGCTCAAGTATGATGAATAATTATTTAAACACTGAAGTATTTATCTTAATTAATCTAAAAATGTCATAATTTAGGATGCATTAAAGTAACCCAATATCAATTATCTCCAATGGAGAAGTGGTTATCCAAGGGAGGTTTATTCAATGAGGGAATATCTCTAATGTAAAATCATTCAAAGAAATGTTATTTCTTTATTGTTAGAAAGGCTAAAATTTCTCAGAGAATATCCTAGAACAAATGTGACAATTTTCTAAGACCCAGCATTGGTGGAAGTCATAGATTCAGAAACTCTTATTCAAAAACCTAGATGCTTCTGGAGCAAGTAGTTAAATTTTCTATTTGAACATGATACTTCAATAGTAAACATGTCAACCTAATTCATAAAAATACTTAGTACAAAGCCAGGCACACAGTAAATTTTCAATAAATGCTTAATAAAAAGAGTTTACATACTTCCTTCACTTCCTTGAAAATGCTTACAAATTCTTCATTGATGGCTAAACTTCTGCGTTCAATATCTCCACGTAAATTTCTTCGAGTCCGCAAACTATTTTCAACAAAAAAGGTTGAAAGTGCCTTGAGAGCTTCCAACATCTCCTAAACAATTGATGATAGAAGAAAATTACTGGGATCAATTTTCAAATGTTTTCCTAATCTCAAGCCAAAAATTATGAAATCATTTTCAAATATTTTTTTCCATTAAACAACCCCAAAAATATTGAATGATCTGCACATTACTGAAGAGTAAAGTTATTTCTAAACATAATAAGGATATACTTACTGTGTGTTGTAGTATATATACAAGGTTATTTACTGCAGAATTGTTTGTAATTGCAAAGATTAGAAATAACCTTATGTCCATCTAAAAGGGACTGCTTAAAGAAATCATGATAGATCCACTATAGAAATTCTTATGTACTTACATAAATCTTTCTCTGGAAGGACACATACAAGAAATAAGTACCACTGATAGCCTGCAGGCTAGGAATTGAGTGAATAAGAGCAGAATTTAAAGAAACTTAGAGGAAGGCCTCTTTGAGGCAACTTTTGAACATAGGCCAGAGTGGTAGGAAAGAGGCATGAATTGGGGCAAAGCCTTCCATGGACAAAGCCTTTCACAAGCAAAGTAAATGAATACAAAGACCCTAAAGCAGCAGAAAAGCCAGTGTGACTAAAGCTATGGAAAACTACCAGAAGTTCTAAGCAAAGGTGTAATGTACAATGTTTTAAAAGAGTAATGTAGTATGTTTAAAAGTGTATTCCAACTTTGTGAGAATAGGTGGTCGAAGAGGGCAAGAAAAGAATCAGGTAGGAAAAAACTAAAATAATCCAAGCAAGATTTGATAGTAGCATAATGGCAGCACTGAAGACGATATTTCAAAAATAATTTTTTCAAGGTACAGCCTATAAGACTTGCTAATGGATTAGATGTGGGATGTGGAAAAAAAAAAAAAAAATGAGAGGTATCGCCTGACCGGTGTGGCTCAGTGGCTGAGTTTCGACCCATCCACCAAGAGGTCGCTGGATAGATTCCTGGTCAGGGCACATGCCCAGGTTGTGGGCCAAATCCCCAGTGGGGGGCATGCAGGAGGCAGCCAATCGATGTTCTCTCTCATCGATGTTTCTATCTTCTCTTCCTCTCCCTTCCTCTCTCTCTAAAGTCAATAAAGAAAAAACATTTTTTTTAAATGAGAGGTATCAAACATTACTCATATGCTTCTTGAATGCATGGTAAATGGTGATGTTCTTTATTAACAGTGGGGAGAGAACCAGTTTGGAGAAAAAGAGCTCTAGGGATGCTAAGTATTTATGATGTCAATCAGGTTTCCAATTAGAGGTGCCATATAGACAATCGATTCTACAAATCTAGATTTCCATAGAAATGTCAGGAAAAGGATTATAAATTTGAGAAATCATAATGCTTTTTGGTATTTAAAACCATGAAAGTAAAGACTTCTCCTACAGAGAGAATATGAATAGAAGAGCAAAGGCAGAGGTCCAAACCCAAGATACATAATAGGACCCTAAATCTTACAGATATTAATTCTGACAACCAAACTAACATGCTATACAGTCTAACAGGCTTATCCTTCCATGTTTCAGTTGCAATGTTATTCTGAAAGATTAGCTGGATTGACAAAAATAGTACAGCTATTTAAATTCAATTTAATACTTGAGAGGAAAAATATATTTTTCTAAAATTGTTGACACCATGACAGATGTCCTCCATTTTCCCCTTTTCTCCCTCTTAACCCAGCCTCCCCCCCTCCTCTGGCCTTCACCAGATTGTTGTCAGTATCCATGGGCTCTTTTGACTACAGTCTTGGAATGTCCTAAGGCCTCGCTCAAAGAAATAGTCAGTAAATGCTGCATGAGCAAAATCACACAGACTTTGGTATAAATTACAACTCCACCAACTACTAATTATATGAGGTAACTAGTTACACTCTCTCCATACCTTATTTTTCTCATCGATAAAAGGAAATAATGTCAATTTACTGGAGTAGCTGTATTAAATGTCAATATCTGACACTTTAAACATTTAATAAATTGTATGATAAAATTAACATTTAATAAGAAACTGTAAGTGCCTGGTCTGAGCACCTCACCTGGATTCTCTCACTGACCCTCACAACAATCCTGAGAAAATTACTGGCAGTATTCACAATTTAGAAATAATGAAACATAAGCTTAGAGAAGTTAATGGATTTACTTAAATCATAACACACCAATTTGGTGGTTTTAATAAGTGGTAGCCTAGAGACAGTCCTTATTCACAATATTATAACATTATTTTTTTTTACACATAAATTCTTATTGACAGCTTATTTTCTGTTACCTACAAATTTATAAAACTCTCACTTCCACATTTTTTTTTTCTTTATACTACATTAGCAAGACCAATTTACCCTGAGACTCAGTGATATAGAAGAGAGAATCAGCTATGACAGGAGCTGGAAAGTCCGATCTAAATTTCAGGGAACACTTGACAAAATGCTCATCCTCACAAATCATCAGAGAGATGCAAATTAAAACAACAATGAGGTATCACCTCACACCTGCCAGAATGGCCGCCATCAACAAATTCTCAAACAGCAAGTGTTGGCGAGGGTGTGGAAAAAAGAGGACTCTAGTACACTGCTGGTGGGAATGCAGACTGGTGCAGCCACTGTGGAAAACAATATTGTTTCCTCAAAAAATTAAAAATGGAACTGCCATTTGACCCAGTGATTCCACTTCTAGGAATATACCCTAAGAAGTCTGAAACACCAATCAGGAAGAATATATGTACCCCCATGTTCATAGCAGCACTATTTACAATTGCTAAGATCTGGAAACAACCCAAGTGTCCATCCGTAGATGAGTGGATAAAAAAGCTGTGGTCCATATACACAATGGAGTACTATGCAGCTGTAAGAAAGAAAAATCTCTTATCCTTTGAGACGACATGGAGGGACCTGGAGAGTATTATGCTAAGCGAAATCAGCCAGTCAGAGAAAGACAAATATCACATGATCTCACTTGTTTACATATTATAACCAACAAAATGAGATTATGATCAAAATAGACCCAGAGACGTGGAAGTAGGGAACAGACTGAAAAACCTCTAGGGAAGGGGAGAGGGAGGAAGGGAAGAGATAAAACAAAGAACTTCTATGCTTGTATGCACAACCAGTGGACACAGACAACAGTGTGGGGAGGGCAGGAGGGGGGTGGAGCAAGGAGGAGGGTGTTAATGGAGGAAAAGAGGGAGAACACCTAATACTTTCAACAATAAAGATTTTTTAAAATATACAGTTTGTGCCCACAAGTCATGGACAGTACTTAGATAACAACAACAAAAACTAGTAAATATTATTTCATTTTAGTCATGAACAGGTTCTTTCGCGTTTCCTTACATAAAACATAATATAAATAAGAAATAAAGCACATTATTATGTAAAATAACTTCATATTTTAACTGTTTTCATTTGTCAGTGGAAAGGCCCAGGTACAGTAGCCCTGTCTTCCAGGACCTCCTCTCCTCTTCCTGCCCGGCCCCGGGCACATCTGCGGGGAGAGGGACTCCACGGTTTGCCTCCTGGATCCAGAGTTTTAAAGGGACCCTTTCAAACAGGAATAATACCCAGGAAACCTCTTCGCTTCTCTAGGGGTACCTCGCCTACCGCTTCTCACCCTGCCCGCGCAGGTCTGGGGTGCCCTACCCGGCGCGGATGAGGGGTGAGAGACTGGGTGCAGGACAGCACCGCCTCTGGCCCGGCACAGCCCCTAGGCGACGCGGATCTCCGCCGGCCCGCCAGCCCCGGTTACCTTGTCATTGTCCAACCGCGTCTCCAGAATCTTATGTAGCTTCCGCGATAGTGGGTTGCTGGGCTGCGCCGAAGTCCCGCCTGCCCCATTGCCGAGGCCGGTCGTAACACCGGACGCAGGGAGTGCGACTGCTTCACCGCTACCGTCCGCCATATCGCCGCGAGTCGGCCACCCAGCTGAGCTGTGGCCACCTGACCGGCAGCGTGAGCACTGCGCACGCGCACTGAGCCGCGCATGCGCCCCTGAGAATGCTCTCTGAGGACAACTCAGTTCAGCCAGGCTCCTAGAAGCAGGAGGGGTGGAGAAGTTCAAAGGAGGGGGAGGAGCAAAACACTGAGCATGGAGGAGGAGACCAATGTGGTCTGAAATAGCAGTCAGGTTTAGAGTTTGGGATTAATATTTATGGGATTTAAAGGATTTCGGAATCCTGAATCTATGAAAGTATAAAGTAATTATTAGGAAAACACACTGAGACCTTTGCCTGACATAAATTCACTAAAAGTTTATTCAAATTAAATTCACCTTTCCTGAATGCTTTTCTTTCTGTATATTTTATTTTATTTCAATTTTTCCATCACCATTTATCTCCTCTATGCCCTCTTCCACCTCCACCCACTCTTGTCCATTCCCCCCCCCCCCCCGTTTTTCTTTGAAAAGTATTTATGGGAGGCATTTTATGAGCCAGATACTCTGCTAGGCATTAGAGGATCTACGTTTTATGTCTGAGACAAAGGGCTTAATAAAGGTTATCAGATTATAATTGTTGTAATGCAGGAGATCGACCACACTCAGACTCCATTTTTCAGTTTTTGGGGATGTTTTATTACCTGCGCAGGGACTGCAGCCAACCTACACAGAGAACTGCAGCCCCGAGCTCAGGGGGAGGGTTGCTTATATAGGGCAGGGGTCATTCAAGAGTTTAGCAGAGCAAGCAAGCTGGTGTACAGAAGCCGAGGCAGTTAGCGATAAGCAGGAGGGAATGGAGGTGGGAGGGAGCTGAGGTGAAAGGGAACTGGGTGAACTGGATCAGCATACATCTATTCTGCTATTCATTCCATTATCCAAGTTTTAAAAACTAACAAATTCGAGATGGATATCAACGGTCAGTCAGGTGCAATACACACATATTTAACAGTTACAGTTTTATGGGGTAAAGGGAGCTTCAGTTTCTCCCTATCAGTTTCTTTACAGAGCATGCAGGACACTCTGGCCTTGGGGCTGTTTCTGTCCTCCCTTTTCCCGAAGGATGTTGCTTTTCAAATTCCCAGTGAAGGTCAAACTCTGGTTAATTTTTATGGGGCTAAAGCCCTCTATAATATTCCCCATTGTTCATCTTGCTGTCTCTGAGGTTGTTAATTAGGGCAGCTTAAAGACAAGTTGGATTCTAAGGACAGTGAGCTACAACAATAATTAGTGCAGAAGGAAACGAAGTACTGTACAATGAATAGTAATGGAGAGAGAGGCCTATTTCACCCAGGAAGGTCTGGAAAGTAATTGCCCATTAAACAGATTTGAATAAATATGAAACATAGAGTAAAATCATTCCCAGGCAGGGGAAATTGTAAATACAAAGGCCCCCAAAAAAGAAAGAACTTGCCTGTTCCACAAATAGGCCAAAGGCAATGTAGCTGGAGAGTAAATAACAAGAAAATGAGTAACAAGATGAGAAATATTTTCCCAGGAGGGTCTAGATGACAAAGCATCATTATTTTTTTCTTTCTTTTCTCACGTTTTAAAATTTGAGTCAGTATAAAATCTCTCAACCTCTTGTGATACATGTGTCTGGTTTTATGCCAGTACCATGATGTTTTAATTACCATAGCTTTGTAGTATAGTTTGAGGTCAGGTTCTTCTTTTGCAATATTGCTTTGGCTATTCAGGATCTTTTGTGATCACATATAAATTTTAGACGTATTTGTTCTACTTCCATGAAAAATGCCATTGGTATTTTAATAGATATTGTATTGAATCTATAGATTCCTTCAGGTAGTGTAGACGATTTTAAAAATATTATTCTTTCTATCCATGAGCACAATCACTATATGCTTCCATTTATTTGTATCATCTTCATTTTCTTTCTTCAATGTCTTATAATTTTCAGACTACAGATCTTTTACCACCTTGGTTAAATTTATTACCATGTATTTTATATTTCTGATACAACTGTAAATGGGATTGTTTTAGAAATTTATCTTCCTAAGAGTTCATTATTGGTGTATAAAAATGCAACCAATTTCTGAATATTAATTTTGTATCCTGCTATTTTACTCAATTCATTTATCAGTTCTAGTAGGGTTTGTTTGTTTGTTTGTTTTGTTTTGTGGAATATTTAAAGTTCTCTCTATATAATATTATGTCATCTGCAAATAACTTTACTTCTTCTTTTCTCATTTGGATACATTTTATTTCTTTTTATCTGATTGCTGTGACTAGAACTTCCAACACTATGTTTAATAAGAGTGGTGAAAGTAAACATTTGTGTCTTATTCCTGATCTTAAGGAAAATGCTTTTAGCAGTGAGTTTATCATACTTGACCTTTATTATGTTGAAGTGTGTTCCCTCTATTCTTACTTTGCTGAGAGTTTTTATTATAAATGGATGTTGCATTTATCAGATACTTTTTCTGCATGTATTGATATGATCTTGTGGTTTTTATCCTTCATTTTGTTTATCACATTTATTGATTTACAGATATTGTACCAAAATTGCATCCCTGGAATAAATCCCTGTTGATCTTGGTGTATGACCTTTTTGCTGTATTCCTGAAATTGGTTTGCTAATTTTTTGTTGAGAATATTTGTATCTATGCTCATCAGGGTTATAGGCATATAATTTTCTTTTTCTGTAGTGTCTGTGTCTGGATTTAGAATCAGGATAATGCTGGCCTCTTAAAATGAGTTTGGGAACCTTCCTTTCTCTTGAAAGCTTTGGAATAATTTGAGAAGCATAGGTGTTCATTTTTCTTTGAATATTTGGTAAAATTCACCTGTGAAGACATCTCATCCTAGACTTTTGTTTCTTGGGAGTTTTTGTATTACTCCTTTAATTTTGTTGGTTGTAATCAACCTGTTAAGATTTTCTGTTTTTCTTGATTCAGTTTTGGAAGATTGTATGTTTCTAAAAATGTAACCATTTCTTCCAGATTGTCCAATTTGTTGGCATATAATTGTTGGTAGTATTTTCTAATAATCCTCTGTATTTTTGTGGTTCATTTATTACCGCTCTTTCATTTCTTATTTTATTTATTTGAGTCCTTTACTTTTAATGAGTGTGATTAAAAATTTTTCAATCTTGCATATCTTTTCATAGAACAAGCCTTTGGCTTCATTGATCTTTTGTATTATTTTTTCAGACTGTATTTTGTTTGCTTTTGCTCTGATCTTTATTATTTCCTCCCTTCTACTTACTTTAGATTTTGTTTTTCTTTTTCTAGTTCCTTTAGGTATAGGGTTAGATTGTTCATTTGAGACTTTTTTCTTATTCTTTGAGGTAAGCTGTATTGCTATGAATTTTCCTCAGGACTATTTTTATTATGTTCTATAGATTTGGGGTTATTGTGTTTATATTTTCATTTGTCTCAAGGTACTTTTGAATTCTTACTTGATCTCATTGTTAACCCATTCATTGTTTAATAATGTTATTTAGCATCCATGTGTTTGTGTGTTTTTCAGGGTTGTGTGTGTGTGTGTGTGTGTGTGTGTGTGTGTGTGTGTGTTTAATTTCTAGTTTCATGCCATTGTGTTCAGAGAAGATGCTTGATATGATTTCAGTCTTCTTAAATTTATTGAAGATAAATTTGTTTTGGGTTGTAACATGTCTATTGTGGAAAATGTTTTATGTGCCCTTGAAAAGAATGTATGTTCTGCTGCTTTGGGGGTAAAATGCTCTGGAAATATCAATTAAAGCCATCTCGTCTAATTTGTCATTTAAGGCCACTGTTTCCTTATTGATTTTCTTGTCTGGAAGATTTATCCATTGATGTTGATAGGGTGTTAAAGTCCCCTACTATAATCTCTCCCTTTAAGTCCATCAAGATTTGCTTTATGTATTTAGGTATTCTTATGTTAGGTACATAAGTGTTTATAAGGGTTGTATCTTCTTCTTGAATTGATTTCTTTATCATTATATAGTGTCCTTCTTTTCTTCTATAACAGCCACTGTTTTAAAGTCAGTTTTGTCTGATATAAGTATTGCTATTCCAGCTTTCTTGTTTATTTGCATGAAATATATTTTCCCATCTCTTTACTTTAAGTCTGTGTATGTCTTTCAGTCTGAAGTGGGTCTTTTGTAAACAACGTATATGTATAGGTCTTGTTTTGTTATCTATTCAGCTACCCTATATCTTTTTATTGGAGCATTTAATCCATATACATTTAAAGTGATTATGATAGGTATTTAGTTATTGTCATTTTATTATTCATCTTAACCCCCCCCTGGGAGTGCATGGGAAGGGCCAACCTGCAAACTGAGGCTAGCTTCCACCAGTATCTGGCATGGAGAAGTTCAGCATAAGGCCCAAGGCACACTGAGACCTGCTGTTGCTGCCCTAAGGCACAGCCATTGAAGGAGCCATGGGCAATAAATCAGTTGCCTGAGTCAGGGTTTCAGGACATCATCAGGGTGGGGCAAGTTATGTTCACCAGCTTAATACAGATTCAGATTTTGTGCCAATGCTGGGTCTGAGGCCACTCAGCAAAAGTCTTAGGGTACATGAAGGTCAGATGCCACCCTCCTGGGGCCTATGGACCTTTTTAGTGGGCTGGGCCTCAGGGAGTCATCAGGTTGAGCTGGTGGAGTTCACCAGGTTAATGCAGGTTACAATTTGGCCGTGTGAGGGGAGATTTCCACACAGAAAAGGTGACACCTGTTGGCTGTCAGGGAGGACATCCTTTGCTCTAAAGCTACACAACTCAGTTTCTCCCTGGGTGTCTCTCAACCCCTCCCCTGAGTTTGACTGGTCAAGGACTTTTCAGGGTCGAGCTAATGAAGTTTACCAGGCTAAATCTGTGTGTGGAGAGGACTCAACACAAGGATATTGGCAGTTGTCCCTCTAGCCCTTGCCCCAAAGCCACACAATTCAGTCTCTCCATGTATGTCTCTGGTGCCCCAACCCCACCAAGCAATTATCCCTCAGCCAGAGACCGAAGTGAGTGAATGACAGTTTGTGCACTAGATCCTTAAGAGGACACCTGGGTTTCCAGCAGCTTTCCATCTCACCTGGACAGAATCCCTACTGATTTTCATGGCCAGTTGTGAACTTCTCTTCCTACCACTGGTGTTCTAGCCTTAGGAGCCTGATTTGGGGCTGATATCTCTCACTTCTCAGAGGGGGATCTTGGCTACTAAGATATCCCTTCAGATTCTCAACAGCTGCATGTATGGGGCCAATTAATTTTGTGTCTTCTCCCCTCGACATAGCTTCTTCTGAAGCTCTTCAGTTACACGACTTCTGTTCAGCTACTCTTTAGATAGTTAATCAGGTTGATTGTTCCATAATTTAGTTGTAATTTTTGATGTGGTTGTGGGAGAAGGTGCATGCAGCTTCTACCTATTCCACCATCTTGATTAGTACCAAGAATTCTTTATATATTCCAAATATTAGTTCCTTATGAATAATTTATAGAAAAATACTTTATTCTGGTGCCATATTTAAGAAATCATCGCCTAACCCAAGATCACAATAATTTATTTCTTTGTTGCTTTCTAAGAGTTTTATAACTTTAGCATTTACATTTAAGTTTATGGCCCGTTTTCGTGTACAGTGTTAGGGATCCAACTTGATTTAGTTCTGAATTTAGATATCTAGTTTCCCCCAACACCATTTGCTAAAAAAACTATTCTTTCTCCCACATGAACTTTTAATAAATGCAGAACAATCAGCTATCCATTCATGGTGAAACAAACTCCTAGCAACTAGAATAAAAGAAAAATTCCTTAATTGGATTGAGAGTGTATACTAAAAATTCTATAGCCAACATCAAACTTAAAATAGTTAAAACTTTACCCTTTGAGATCAGGAATACGACAAGGATATTCACTATCCCTACTTCTATTTAATATTGTATTAGAGGTTCTAGCCAGAATTATTAAAAATAAAAATAAAATCAAAATCATAAAAACTAGAGAGAACAAAGAAAAACTAACATTTTTGTAAGTGATATAATTGTATATCTAGAAATTTAAAAGAATCTACAGAAAAGTTATATAATTATAATATTTCATATATTTTTATCAAAACCCCTCAAGAGACAACAATCTTGGAATCAGTGAGCTTGCAGAAGAGAATGTGTTAATCTTTAGTGCCAGCTTCCAAATATATGATTTTTGTTCTTTTATTTTGTTTACAATTTTATTAATTATTTTCTTTTAAATTGATTTTTAGATAGGAATGGAGAGGGGGAGAGAGATAGAAACATCAATGACAGAGAAACATCGATTGACTGCCTCCTGCATTCCCCCTATTGGGGATCAAGCCTGCAACCCAGGAATGTGCCCTGTCCAGGACCAGTGACTTCTTGTTACATAGGTTGATGCTCAATCCACTAAGCCACACCGGCCAAGCAAATATGTGGTTTTATATATAGCAGAATATGGTCAGGACTGGCTTCATCACTTACCAATGAAGAACCTAATAAGGTGATTAGAAATCCAACATTGAAAAGGGCATAGGAAAAGATGACTTCACAGCTGAACTTTAAAAGAATATCTAATTCTAGAAGGTGGCCAGAGTCTAAGGAAGTTCCGTATAATTGCTCCTAGCACAGGACAGGACTTGAGACTAAAACTGCAAACCATTCGACTTGAAAAACCACCTGAAAATAGCTGATTGAAAGTACTGCAAGCAGGGTACATGGAGAGGGGACAGAAGACGCAAAGTGGGTGAGCAAATTTGTGCAGCTGTGCAGTGCAGCTGGAAAGACAGAGGGAAAGTGTGGAGGAGCAGCTTCTTTCCCTGGGAACAGGGAGACTCAGCCCCACCCAGAGATCCCCAAACAAGAGCAACAGAAAAGTGATGAGGAGCCCACATAGCATGAGACCATAGAAATCAGAGGTGATTTCAGCCCACCAGGGGTCTCAGCACTATCTCAGGCTAGAAGCCAGTGCCTGGTTACAACACCAGTCTGCTAAGCTCACCTTGACTATGGGTGTTTGAGGGGCCACAAAGCAGAACTGCAAACCTGAGGAGGGATCTCAGTGGATCACGCAACAGTGAATCTGAGAGGCCAAGTATTCATGGAAAGGACTTGGACAGGTGCCAATTAGAGAGCCCAGGGAAAGGTGCATTCCTTTCCACCTTAAGCAAAGAGGAGGCATCCTTTCCTCCACACATGGAACAGCTCTGGTCTGAATATTGGCATCCAAGCAGCAGGACCTGGAGGTGCTGGGGATTCAGATATCTGACTGGCTGGGGTCCTGGACAGAAGTCCCACCCAGTGAGAGCCAGCTATACTGAAAAATTAAATAGCCACGTGAGATAGTTTTCTCTCTCTCTCTCTCTCTCTCTCTCTCTCTCTCTCTCTCTCTCTTTCTATTTTCCCCTGCTTGGGGTGGCAACCCAGGGGTGTCAGTCACCCAGGCAGAGCTGAGGCATTGGAAAGAGAGAAAGAAATTACCTGCCATTCCTATAAGCTACAGACACCACCCCAAAGCAAACCTGTTTAAACCATTCTGTCTGGACCTAATAACCCACAGAGCCCAGTGCTGTGGGGAAAGGGAAAGCAGCCCAGAACAAATACATTCAAGCCACAAGCTCCTGAAGACAACCCAGCCTCTGGGTTAGGTAAGCCCCACCTGCAGACTACCTGGGATCCTGCTATTCAGGGCTTCAACTAGGAAGCCCAGAGCCAGGCAGGGCAGTGATTCACATTGGCCTGCACCAGAGAACTTCTCAAGAGGACAGGTACCTCACACAAAGAGGCCAGATCCAATAACATCAGAGCAAAATCCAGTGAGCTTCATAAATAGCAGACCCAAGGTGTTTTTGTGGTGGTGGTGGTTGTTTTGGTCTACGTGTGTGTGTGTTTCATTTTAATTTAAATTCAATTTTTTTCTTCTTTTTGTTTCCCATTTTGTACTTTCCTATTCTATATTTTATTCAATTTAGTATTATTACTTTCTAAAATTAGTATTATTATTATTTCAGTCATTATTTTCTACCAGTTATTTTTTATACTTGCCCCATTTCTGGTTTCTATCTTCTTTGCACTCATATACTTTTTTTTCTTCCTTTCCTCTTTTGGTCTCATGCCTTCCAGTATTCTTTTTGTGTGTGTGGGTATGTTCTGTTTGTTTATCTTTTAAACTTTTTGTTGATGTTGGTGCTTTTGTCATCATTGATGCTGATATTTTTTTCAGGTTCTTTTTGGTTTGGTCTCATTTTGCCTTGCCTTCTTTACTTTCAATTTTTTCCTCCCTCCTTTCATTCTTTTGGTCTTGAGTCTTATAGTATTATTTGTGTGTGTGTGTGTTTTGTATGTTTGTCTTTTATTCTTTCCGTTGGAGAGATTGCTTTTATTGTTGTTGATGCTGATAATTTTGGGGGGTGCTTTTTGGTCTGGTATGGTTTTACTTTGTTTTGTTCTGTCGACACCTATATAACAGTTGGCACAACAGGGTCAAGAATGAGACTAACAGTCAAGAACCCTGAATGCTAAACCCACCCACCAATGGACAACAGCAATCAAGACCCAAATTCAACAAGAGAGACCATATAACCAACACAAGGGTCATCCCTAGAGCACCCAGCTCAGGAGATCAAGAAGAATACTCTACTGGGTCCCATAAGAAGGCCACAACACCATGACTGGGACGCATAGCAGTCTGATCTGATACACGACTTTCCTACACATATCAGTGCACCTCACCTGGCCCTAAACTATCAGACTGCTAAAATGATAAGACAATGAAACAACCCCAAATGAAAGAAAAGGAAGAATCACTAGATTCTAAATAAAATGGAGGCAAGTAATTTATCAGATAAAGAATTCAAAGTAATGCTTGTAAGAGTGCTCAAGCAACTTGGTGAGAATTACAAGCAACTTAATGAGAATTATAAAGAGCTCAGTGGGAACTACACCAGCATTAAAAAAGAAGTAGAAGCTATGAATAAAAATCAAGTGAAATGAAGAATTATATAGCTAATATAAAAAATACCCTGGAAGGATTTAACAATAAATTACAAGAAGCTGAAGACTGCATCGGCAAGTTAGAAGACAAGGTAAGGTAGAAAAAAACACACAATTGGAGCAGCGTGTGGAAAAAAATTTAAAGCAGGAAGAGAGCATAAGGGAGATATGGGACAATATGGAATGTAACAAAATTTACATTGCAGGGGTACCAGAAGGAGAAGAATTAGAGAAAGGAATAGAGAATCAGTTTGAAGAAATAATGACAGAAAATGTACCTAAACTGGTGAAAGGAAAATTCACACAAGTCCATTAAACACAGAGAATCCCAATCAAAATAAGCCCCAAAAGACCCACACCTAGACACATCATAATTAAAATGGCAAATGTTAAAGACACAGAAAGAATTTTAAAGGCAACAAAGAGAGACAGAAAGGTAGCTACAAGGGAGCTCCCATTATATTGTCAGCTGATTTCTCAATAGAAAAACTGCAGGCCAGAAGGGATTGGCATGAATTATACAAATTAATGAAAAGAAAGTGTCTCAACCTAAAACTACTCTATGCATCGAGGCTATCATTCAACATTGAGGTAAAATAAAGAGCTTTGCAGACAAAAAAAAAAAAAAAAGAAGGCTAAAGGAATTTACTACCACCAAACCAGCACTGAAAGAAGTGGTGGTAAAGGAACTGGAGTAAGAAGAAGAAGAAAAAGAGAGAGTGCAACACTAGCATAATGAATTAAAATGGCAATAAGTACCCATCAATAATAACCTTAAATGTAAATGGCTTAAATTCTCCAATCTGAAGACATAGGGTAGCTGATTGGATAAGAAAACATGACTCATATATATGCTGTCTACAAGACAGCCACCACAGAACAAAAGACTCACACAGGACAAAAGTAGAGACATAGGAAAAAATTTCATAAAATCAGAAATGAAAGAAGTGAAATAACAAAGGATTTTTAAAAAATACTGTGAAGAATTATATGCCAACAAATTGGACAACATAGGCAAAATGGACACATTTCTAGAATCATACAGTCATCCAAAATCCAACCAGGAAGAGTCACAAAACCTGAAAAGACCAATAACAACTAAGGACATAGAAGAAATAATCAATAAACTCCCAGAAAACAAAAGCCCTGGTCAGGATGACTTCACAGGGGAGTTTTACCAAATATCAAAAAGGAATTCACACCTATTCTCCTCAAACTATCTCAAAAAATTCAAGAGGAAGGAAAACTTCAAGTTCTTCCTATGAGGCCAGCATAATCCTAATCCCAAAACCAGATAAAGACAGTACAAAGAAAAAAATTACAGGCTAATATCCTTGATGAATATAGATGCCAAAATCCTCAACAAAATATTAGCAAATTAGATCAAGCAATATATTTAAAAAGGTATTCACCGTGACCAAGTGAGATTTCTCCCAGGGATGCAAGTCTGGTACAATATTTGCGAATCAATAAATGTAATACACCAGATAAACACATGAAAGGTAAAAACCATGTGATCATATTAGTAGATGCTGAAAAATCTTTTGATAAAACTCAGCACACATTTTTTTTATTAAAACTCTCAGCAATGTGGGAATAGAAGGATCATAACTCAAGATAATAAAGACCATATATGACACACCTACAGCCAACATCATACTCAATGGGAAAAAACTAAAAACATTTTCCTTAAGAACAGGAACAAGACAAGGTTGTCCACTTTCACCACTCTTATTCAACATAGAACTGGAAGTATTAGCCACAACAATCAGACAAGAAGTAATAATACAAGGCATCCAAATTTTAAAAGAAGGAAGTGAACCTGTCATTCACAGATGACATAATATTGTACATAGAAAACCCTAAAGACTCCACCAAAAAACTACCAGATTTCATAAATGAATTTGGCAAAGTAGCAGGATATAAAATCAACACCCAGAAATCAATAGCATTTTTATACATCAATAATTAGCACACAGAAAGAGAATCTAAAAAAATAAAAATCACATTTACCATTGCAACAAGAAATTAAGATACCTAGAAATAAACTTAACCAAGGAGGTGGAAGACCTGTTCTCAGAAAACTACAGGACATTGAAAAAAGAAATAGAGGAAGATATAAAAAAGTGGAAACTTATACCATGTTCATGAGTTGGAAGAATCAACATCTTTAAAATATTTATACTACCCAAAGAAATCTATGCATTCAAGGCAATACCTATTAAAATACCAATGGCATATTTAACAGATCCGGAACAAATACTTCAAAAGTTTATATGGAACCAAAAAAGAACATGAATAGCCACAACAATCTTGAAAAAGAAGAACAAAGTTGGAGGAATCTCAGTATCAGGTTATACTACGAAGCAACGCTAATCAAGACAACCTGGTAGTGTCACAAGAATAGGTATGTAGATCAATGGAACAAAACAGGAAACCCAGAAATTGACCCTAGACATTATGGCTCAATTAATAATTTGACAAAGAAGGTAAGCGCATGCAATGGAGTAAAGACAGTCTCCTCAATAAATGGTGTTGGAAAAATTGGACAGGTCCATGCAAAACAGTGAAACTAGATCAATAATGTACACTATACACAAGAGTAAACTCAAAATGGATAAAAGACTTAAATGTAAGTTGTGAAACCATAAAAATCCTAGAAGAAAATGTAGGCAGCAATCTCAGACATCACACGTAACAGAATTTTCACCAATACATTGCCTAGGTAAGAGAAACAAAGAAAAAATAATAATAAATGAAGCTACATCAAACCAAAAAGCTTCTGCACAGCAAAAGAAACCAGAATCAACATGAAAAAGAAATATGTTCTCTGTATAGGAGATACATTGGATAAGGGATTAATATTCAAAATATATAGAATACTCATACAACTCAACAAAAGTATGACACAAAATCTAAATAAAAAATGGACAGAGGACCTGAATAGACACTTCTCCAAACAGGACATACAAATGGCCGAGAGACATATGAAAAAATGCTCAACATCACTAATCATCAGAGAGATGCAAATTAAAACCACAATGAGGTATCATCTCACACCTGCAAGAATGGCGGCCATCAACAAATACTCAAACAACAAATATTGGCGAGGATGTGGAGAAAAGGGGACTCGATTACACTGCTGATGGGAATGCAGACTGCTGTAGTCATTGTGGAAAACAATGTGGTGTTTTCTCAAAAAATTAAAAATAGAACTGTCATTTGACCCAGTGATCCCACTCCTAAGAATATATCCTAACGAGCCTGAAACACTATTCAGAAAGAATATATGCACCCCTCTGCTCATAGTAGTGCTATTTACAATAGCTATGATCTGGAAACAGTTCAAGTGTCCATCAATAGACAAGTAAATAAAAACATAGTGGTATATATACACATTAGAATACTATGTAGCTGTAAGAAAGAAAAATCTCTTACCCTTTGAGATGACATGGAGGGACCTGGAGAGTATTATGTTAAGCAAAATAAGCCAGTCAGAGAAAAACAAGAATCACTTGATCTCATTTATTTGTGAAATATCATGCACAGAATAAGCAGATGAACAAAATAGGTCCAGAGACATGGAAGTAGGGAACAGACTGACAAACCTCAGAGGGAAGGGGGATTGGGGCGTTGGGAAGAGATAAACCAAAGAACTCATATGTATATATGCACAACCAATGAAACATACAACAGTGCAGTGTAGGCAGGGCAGGGGTTTAGGAGTAGGGAGGATGGTGTCAATAGGGGGAAAAGCAAGGACATTGTAATAAAAAAATAATCAAAATTTTTTAAAAATCAGAAAAAAAAGAATATCTAATTCTAATGTTGTTATTCTAAGCCAGGATTTGTTAACTTTCACACTACAGTTGAACAATGCTGGGGTTAAGGGCTCTAACCCACCTCTGTAAAGTAAAAAATCCACATGTCACCTTTGACTCCCCCAAAACCTAAGTTTGTCTTGGTTTCCACAGAGCATCGTCCAGTACCTCCACCTGGATTTCAAAATTTGTGGATTCTCAAGTACCCAGTATGAAATAGCATAGAAAAGTGCATCGTTGACTCTAAATCCACAGTCTCCTAAACAAAGATAAAAAATAGGACAGGTATTTATTTTTAAAAATTTGTGTATAAGTGAACCCATGCTGTTCAAATTGCTATTGTTCAAAGATCAACTATATTGACATTTTGGACTAAATAATTTTTTATTGTGGGGGCTGTCCTGTTTGTTATAGGATGTTAGGAGCATCCTAGGCCTCAACTCACTAGATGCCAGTAACACCATCCTGAGTTGGGACAATCAAAAATGTCTCTAGACATTGTAAATGTCCCTGAGAGCCCATATTGTGCTGGGTCTAGAAGCACTTTTCTAAGCCAGGAGCATATGAATTATATAATGCACATATTAGCACTGTTGACCCTGGAAACTAATGTGCCACAAACACCACCTTTAGGAAAAAATTTCCAACAGCATCAGTTTCTTTTGTCCTTGGATCATGTTTTTATGCTTGTGTGTCTGGTTAGTGGAATCTAAAGCATGTACCCATGCTCTAGTTTCCAGAAAAGCAAAGAAACCAAGTATGAACTTTTTAGCTTTCATTTTTAGTTAAATCAATGTTTCTGTAGAAGTCCTTGTAACACATAATGTTTTGTTGTGTATTTCTTTCAGGAACTTTAAAGTAATGCTCCCATGCTTCCTATCTATCTTTAATCATATTCCATGAGCCCTTTCTTTGTGCCTCCTACTTTTGCCTTCATTGCTTAATCCTCAATTTTTAGGCACTGTGGCTTCTCACATTGAGGTGTATCTGAATTCTCTTTTCTCTCCATATCTCATGAATTTTGAAAGCCACCTCAAGTTTCTCATTTTCTTTTTGTTCAGACATATTTTCTGCAGTAGTTCTTATCCTTCAGTTCGTCCTTAATATTCTGAAAACTTAGCGGTCATGGATGTAATGAATTCAAATCATTTTAGTAATAAAATGACTTCAAATCTTCTTCAAATTAAATCTACAGAACAGGTAGCAGCGTGGTTAATCTGGCTGAAGCATGGTTAAGGACTCTTGCCCTTTCTCCACAAAGTGTGGCTGCCTACGTTATTTGGAGTTTGGGAGCTGCAAAGTGACAGACAGGGTAATTTATTGGAAGGGTATGAAAGCAGCTCAAAGGAATGAAAGACAGGCTGAAGGCTCAACTGGGAACCAGCAGCAACAGGGGATCTCAGTATTTGGAACGACTTGATGGTTTTTAGGATAGCCCGCTAGTTCTTTTCTCTGACATTGCTCAACATTCAACTTTCTGAAGCTTTGGCCACATGCTCATTCATTGTTCAGGACATCATAAGTTATGGTCCCAACCTGACTGCACACAACCCAGAGAGGTAATTGTAGTCAACATAACCATAAACGTGTGGCCTATGAGACAGATATGGAAGCATAACCTATATAAGAAATGTGTAAAACCCAACAACATAGTAAAGAGATTAGTTACAGCCCCAGAATGGGGGAGTAGAAAGGGCTGTCTTTCATGTTTCTATAAACTTGAATCAGACAACAGACATTAACTGCAATTGGACAGGGTGGCAGGCGGGGTGTACAAGATGTCATGCACCCAAATTAGGAAAATTATATATATATATATATATATATATATATCCTCACCCGAGGACATTTTTCCATTTTTTTTTGTTCAGATAGAGCAGGAGAGAGAGAGAGAGGAAGAGAGAGAGAGAGAAACATCGATGTGAAAGGGACACATCGAGTGGCTGCCACCCGCACGACCAACCAGGGCCGGGGACAAACTGCAACCGAGGTACATGCCCTTAGTGGGAACCGAACCTGGGTCTCTCTGGACCGCAGGCCGACGCTCTAACCGCTGAGCCAAACCGGCCAGGGCAAAGAAAATATATTTTTGAAGATATTATAGTAAGTTCTGTCAGAAGTTACAGTAAAATAAAAGACCAATGAAGTAGTCTGATGAGACTATTTGCAAGAAAAGTAAGGACTTAAACAGCCTCCTTTCTCTTTGAACAGGCATGGTGTGCTAATGCGCAGCTCAGATAGAATTATTCTGGAAATTGCCACTAAGTTCCAGGCCCCTGCCATATTCTCTAACCTCAGCCTGAAACTTTTGAGTAAAATGATGAAAAAATGACTTACCAACACAAGGAAGATGTAAAAATAAGCATAGATAAAATCAAGTCCTTGGAATCAATATTTTGTACCAATTTCAATATTAAGAAAAAATTAAGGTGGTCACTACTGCAGAAAATAAATGAAAAACAAAATGGGAAACTTGAACATATATAATCATCAGAAAAAATGTATGTTGTTCTGTTTATATATGTATTTTTTTTTATTTTCTTTACAGATGTTTCTCCTTTTTTCCCCACTGCTTCCCCCCTCTCCCTCCCTCCCTGCTCTGTCCCAGCTATGTTGTCCATGTCCATTGTTCATGCATACATGCATATAAGTTCTCGGGTTTCTCTCTCCCTCACCACCCTCTCTGCTGGGGATTGTCAGTCTGTACCCGACTTCCACATCTCTGGGACTACCCCATTTCTCACACTGATATGTTCGCAATATTCCACAATTAAGTGAGATCATATGATACTTGTCTTTTTCTGTTTGGCTTGTTTTGCTTAGGATAATACTTTCCAGGTCCGTCCATGTAGTCTCAAGGGATAAGAGATCTTTCTTACAGCTGCATAGTACTTCTTTGTGTATATGTACCACAGTTTTTTTATCCATTCATCAACTGATGGACACTTGGGCTTTTTCCAGATCTTAGCTATTGTAAATAGTGCTGATACAAACATGGGGGTACATATATTCTTTCTGATTGGTGTTTCAGGTTTCCTAGGGTATATTCCTAGAAGTGGGCTAACTGGGTCAAATGGAAGCTCAATTTTTAATTTTTTGAGGTAACACCATAGTGTTTCGCATAGTGACTGCACCCCTCTGCATTTCCACCAGCAGTGTACTAGAGTCCCCTTTTCCCCACACCTCGCCAACACTTCTTTTTTTTGTTTGTTTGTTTGTTTTTTATCCTTACCCGAGGACATTTTTCAATTTTTTGTTCAGATAGAGTGGGAGGGGGAGAGAGGAACAGAGAGAGAGAAAGAGAAACATCGACATGAAAGGAACACATCGAGCGGCTGCCACCCGCACGGCCGACCAGGGCCAGGGACAAACTGCAACCGAGGTACGTGCCCGTAGCGGGAACCGAACCCGGGTCTCTCTGGACCGCAGGCCGATGCTCTAACCGCTGAGCCAAACCGGCCAGGGAACCAACACTTGTTGTTTGATGATTGTTGATGGCGGCCATTCTGACAGGTGTGAGGTGATACCTCATAGTTGTTTTAACTTGCATATTTCTGATGATTAGTGATGTTGAGCATTTCTTCAAATATCTCTTAACCATTTGTAAGTCCTATTTAGAGAGGTGTCTATTTAGATCCTCTGCCCATTTTTTAATTGGGTTCTTTGTCTTCCTTTTCTGGAGTTGTATGCATACTCTATATATATTGGAAATTAACCCCTTATCTGATATATCATTGGCAATTATGCTCTCCCATACAGTGGGTAGCCTTTTCGTTTTGATGACTGTATCATTTGCTGTGCAGAAGCTTTTGAGTTTGATGTAGCCCCATGTGTTCATTTTCTCCTTTGTTTCTATTGCCTTAGGTGATGTATCAGTGAAAATTCTGCTGCGTATGATGTCTGAAATTTTGTTGCCTACAGTATCTTCTAGGATTTTTATGGATACATGAGTCACATTTAAGTGTTTTATCCATTTTGAGTATATTCTTTTGTAGGGTGTAAGCTGATGGTCTAGTTTCATTTTTTTGCACATAGCTGTCCAATTTTCCCAACAGCATTTATTAAAGAGGCGGTCCTTACTCCACTGTATGCTCTTGCCACCTTTGTCAAATACTAATTGAGCATATTGCCTTGGTTCCATTTTAGGTTCTCTGTTCTGTTCCACTGGTCTATATGCCTGTCCTTGTGCCAGTACCAGACTGTTTTGATTACAGTGGCGTTGTACTATAACCTGAAATCTGGTAATGTAATCCCTCCAACTTTGTTCTTCTTTTTCAAGATTGCTGTGGCTATTCGAGGTCTTTTTTGGTTCCACATGAACGTTTGAAGTATTTGTACTAATTCTGTGAAGTATGTCATTGGTATTTTGATGGGGATTGCATCGAATCTATAGATTGCTTTGGGTAGTCTGGACATTTTAGTGATGTTAATTCTTCCAATCCATGAACATGGTATGTGCTTCCACCTTTTTATATCTTCCTCTATTTTTTTCAACGACCTGTCATTTTCTCTGAATAGGTCCTTTATTTCTTTGGTTAAGTTTATTCCTAGGTATCTTAATTTTTTTTGCCGCAATGGTAAATGGGATTGTTTTCTTAGTTTCTCTTTCTGTGAGTTCATTCTTGGTGTATAAGAATGCCATCGATTTCTTCACATTAATTTTGTATCCTGCTACTTTGCCAAATTAATTTATTAAGTCTAGTAAACTTTTGATGGAGTCTTTGGGGTTTTCTATGTATAGTATCATGTCATCTGCAAATAATGACAGTTTCACTTCCTTTTTTCCCATTTGGATCCCTGTTATTTTTTCTTCCTGTCTGAAATCTGTGGCTAAGACTTCCAGTACTATGTTAAATAAGAGTGGCGAAAGTGGGCATCCTTGCCTTGTTCCTGTTCTTAAGGGAAATACTTTTAGTTTTTGCCCATTGAGTATGATGTTGGCTGTAGGTCTTTCATATATGGCCTTTATTGTGTCAAGATATGATCACTCTATTCCCACATTGCTGAATGATTTTTATCAGAAATGGGTGCTGGATTTTTTCAAAGGCTTTTTTGGCATCTATTGATATGATCATGTGGTTTTTATTCTTCATTTTATTTATGTGGTGTATCACATTTATGGATTTGCAAATACTGTACCAGCCTTGCATCCCTGGGATGAATCCCACTTGGTCATGGTGGATAATTTTTTTGGTGTATTGCTGGATCAGATTTGCTAGTATTTTGTTCAGAATTTTGGTGTCTATGTTCATTAGTGATATTGGCCTGTAGTTTTCCTTTTTTGTAGTGTCTTTTTCTGGTTTCGGAATTAGAATTATGCTGGCATCATAAAACGTGTTTGGAAGTCTTCCTTCTTCTTGAATTTTTTGAAATAGTTTGAGAACACTGGACCGGGAAGAGATAGAAAACTTGAACAGACCAATATCAACAGAAGAAATTGAAGATGTAATCAAGACTCTCCCAGCAAACAAAAGCCCAGGCCTTAATGGCTTCAAGGGGGTGTTTTACAGAACATTCAAAGAAGAACTAACCCCCATTCTCCTAGACTATGTGTTTCTAGAAATTTGTCCATTTTGCTTAGATTGTTAAATTTGTTGCCATATAATTGTTCATAATAGTTGTTAATGATCTTTTGTATTTCTGTGGTGTCAGTTGTTACCTCTCCTCTTTCATTTCTGATTTTATGTATTTGGGTTCTCTCTCTTTGCTTCTTGGTGAGTGTAGCTACGGGTCCATCAATCTTGTTTATCTTTTTGAAAAACAAGCTCTTTGTTTCATTGATCCTTTGAATTGTTTTTTTTTTTTTTGGTCTCTATATCGTTTATTTCTGTTCTGATCTTTACTATTTCCTTCCTTCTACTTGCTCGGGGGTTTTCTTTTTGTTTGCTTTTTAGTTCTTTAGTTGTGAGGTTAGATAGTGTATTAGAGATTTTTCTTGTTTTTTGAGGTAGGCCTGTAGTGTTATTAACTTCCCTCTCAGAACTGCTTTCGCTGCATCCCATAGATTTTGTGTTGTTGTATCTTCATGTTCATTGGTTTCCATGAAGATTTTTACTTCTTCCTTGATCTCCTCAATGACCCATTCATTGTTTAATTTATTCTTTGATCTCCATTGTTGAATAATGTGCTATTTTGCTTCCATGTGTTCAAATGTCTTTGCTTGTTCTTATTGCAATTGATTTCTAGTTTTATGCCATTGTGATCTGAGAAGATGCTTGATATGATTTCAATCTTTTTGAACTTGTAGAGACTTAGTTTTTGACCTAACATGTGGTCTATCTTTGAGAATGTCCCATGTGCACTTAAGAAGAATGTGAATTCTGTAGTTTTGGGGTGTAATTCTCTGTAGATAGCTATTAAATCCATTTGGTCTAGTGCTGTTTCCTGCTAAAATTTTGTGTAGAGGATCTGTCCAGTGATGTCAGAGGGGTGTTGAAGTCCCCTGTTATGATTGTATTGCTATTGATTTCTTTTTTGAAGACCTCCAGAAATTTTTAATATATTTTGGTGCTCCTATATTGGTTGCATATATGTTTATCAAGGATAGATCCTTTCAATATTATGTAATGGCCTTCTTTGTCTCTTGTTATGGCCTTCATTTTGAAATCTCATTCATCAGATATGAGTGTTGCAACCCTAGCTTTTTTTTTCCTTTTGCTTGGAAGATTTTTTTCCATCCCTTCACTTTTAACCTATGTGAGTTTTGGTTGTGAGGTGGGTCTCTTATCAACAACACATAGATGAGTCATGCTTTCTTATTCAATCAGCTACTCTGTGTCTTTATGGGAGCATTCAATCCATTTACATTTAAGGTAATTATTGATATGTACTCATTTATTGCCATTTTCATTTAATGTGGTTATATTTTTCTTCCTATTTCTCCTGCTAATTGCAGCACTCCTTTTAACATTTCTTGCAGTGCTGGTTTGGTGCTAATGTGTTCCCTTAGCCTTTTTTTTTTTTGTCTGGGAAACTCTTTATTTGACCTTCTATTTTTAATGATAGCCTTGCTGGGTAGAGTAGTCTTGAATTCAGATCATTGTTTTTCATGACCTTGATTACTTTATGCCATTCCCTTCTGGCCTGTAGTGTTTCTGTTGAGAAGTCAGCTGAGAGCCTTATGGGGTTTCCTTTGTAGGTAACCTGTTGTTTCTCTCTTGCTGCTTTTAGGATTCTCTCTTTGTCTTTAATTTTCGGCACTTTGATCACTATGTTTCTTGGTGTGGGCCTGTTTGGGTTCTTCTTCCTTGGGGCTCTCGGTTGCAGTTTGTCCCTGGCCCTGGTCGGCCGTGCGGGTGGCAGCTGCTCGATGTGTTCCTTTCACGCCCTGGTCTTGGAGTCAGAAGACCTGGTTTGAATCTCAGCTCTGCCACCATAAGATACTGGGTAACTCCATAGGATACTGGAGTTATCATCTTTTGCCTCCAATTCTTAATCTCCTCACCTGTAAAATGCTATAGCACCATATTAATTATTGAGTAATGAGGACCTGATTAAATAAGAGGTATATAAGATGTAGTATATAATATGCAAAGTAACACACAGTTGTCACATTAATCTGAGCTATTTAAATCACACCATCATCAGCGAAACTATACAATAATCCTTCATTTCTGTCCAAGTTTCATAAACAGTTCCACATTTTCAAACAATACATATGTATTTTCTCAAATTTCTTATTCTCCTTTCAATTTCAAGTTTCATCTGATACACATGTACATGAATATACATAAATATATATTTTAATAGTAAAATGTAAACATTCATGTAGTTTCTGGAGCTCTGACTATGTCCTCTTCTCTTCTATGGATGCATGTATTCTCCAGAAGCAAGCTTTGATTATGTTTCCTTGCCTATTCTGTAGTCTCAATCTGTAGGGTTGACAGCTGGCCTCTCTTATTTCACATATACCACGTTTAAACACATACCGCATTTAATTACTGAATGTGATTACTTTAAATGGTCACAGTTAATAATTTTGTTGTTCAACTTCTGTGCTATAGCTTTAGCATATAAACTATAAATGTCCCTTTATTTCTGTTTGGCCTCTGTCACCATTCTGCATAGGTCTGACAGCCTTTTGCTTTTAATTGAGTACAATTGATTTTCTTTGCAGCATACATGAGCCTATGGCCCCTTTGCAGAATTAAGCAGTCCACCTGTCACAGGGAATCTGTTGAACTCTTCTGATTGAACTTCTCATGTACACTGTGCTATGCCTTGGCCATCCTATCCCCTTTGCTCAGAACGAAATCCTTTCTTCTTCCCTTGACCAGCACTTATTTTTTTAGACTGCTCAGAAGTCTTATCTTCCCAATCAGGTCAGGTGTCCCTTTCTTGTGCTTTCAAATCACCTGACAAGTGGTTTTCTCATTGTACTTTTTACATTATGATCTGTCAGTTTGGTAAGGCTAAAAACCATCCCATTCATCTTTGAATATTTGGTACCTTAATGTAGTTTCCAAAATGTAGTAGGTATTGAATAAGTATTTGCTTAATAAGTTAAAATTTAATATGAATTATGGATAGACTGATTTATCTTAATAAACCACCACCCAAATTGAAGAAAATACACTCTATTCTAAACAAACTTAAAACTTAGCATTTCTATTTTCAATAATACCCTCAGCTTGTATTCAGTTATCCAGGGGAGAAACTCATAGTTATCTCTGTTTTTTTTTTTTTTTACCCTCCCTTCACTTTATCTTGTAATGAATTAGTTCTTGAAATCATGTAGATCTACTGCATCTAACTTCTGCCTTCTATTGCCATCAACATCTCCCTTACTCAAGCCTTGAATTATCTCAACAATTTATTAGCCATTTTCCTCTTTTTATTTTATTTTTTTAATTTTAATCTTCACCCAAGGATATGTTTTTGTGCTTTTTAAAAATTGATTTTAGAGAGAGGAAAAGAGAGAGAGAGGGAGAGAAAGAGAAACATCAATGTGAGAGAGAAACAGCAATTGGTTGCCTCTCGTGTGTGCCCCAACCAGGGACTGAACCCACCTAGGTATGTGCTCTGAGAGGGAATCAAATCACAACCATTTTGGTGTATGGGATGGCACTCCAACCAACTGAACTGCCCGGTCTGTGTTCCTTCTTTCTTTATTATAGGTCATTTTACAATAGTCTCTTTTATAGCACATTGGTACCACTTTTTTCTTCAATACATTTCTTGATATATCCTGATGTATTGATGTATCACTTCATGGATCAAAACCTTTAATGAATCACTATTCTAAAATATGAAGCAGTAATCCTCACATTTTTAAAGACTATCACCCCCTCTCAGGTAAAACATTTTGAGAATGTGCAATGTATACATGCATATATTTATAAATATATATTTAATTTATGACTGTACTAATATGTTAGATATATTCTTAAACACAAAAGGTATAAAACTGTAAAAGATTGAGATCAAGAGAATATAAAAATATTTTGAATAATTGTATTTATGAATGTTTCTGGAGCTCTCTAACTTTTTATCATTAATATTATAAAATTTTAGCTCTCTAACTTTTTATCATTAATATTATACATGTGCCCTGGTCAGTTTGACTCAGCAGTTAGAGAGTCAGCCTGAAGAACAGAGGGTCCCAGGTTCAGTTCCCGCTAAGGGCACATACCTCGGTTGTACTTTGTCCCCGCCCCGGTTGGGGTCATGTGGGTGGCAGCCAGTTAATGTGTCTCTCTGACATTGATGTTTCTCTCTCTCTATTCCCCCTTTTCTTCCTCCCACTCTGTCTGAAGATAAATGCAAAAATGTCCTCGGGTGAGAATAAAAATAAATAAATAAATAAATAAATAAATAAATAAATAATATATATGTTTACTTATGTATGCATAGGATTTATAAATATTATAAATGCTTAATTGTTTAATATTTATAGATTTTTTTTTGGTATATGCCCCTAGTGAGAACCAATTTGGGACTCTCTGGTCCGCAGGCCAACGCTCCAGCCACTGAGCCAAACTGATCAGGGCTTTATTCATAGACTTTTTTTTATATGTATATGCTTCACTACTTTCAAAAACTTTGCTTAATATTTTATGATATAACAAAAAAAAGTTGTTGTTTTTGTTCCAAGTTCAGTTTATTTCAATATCTAGCTTAAGGGCTATCATGATAACAATAACCAAAAATTCTTTCAAGCTTTTACAGAGGCACAATATGTATTATACCATTTAAAGTAGAATGTGATTCATTATAGGTAAAATAGGATCTATATCCATATTTCAAATGTCACTTTTTAGAACAGTATTTCTTATCTGATTATTCCTGTTTGTGTCTTACAATGTGGCTGATGACCACCTTGTACTTAGAGTAGAAGGAATGTCAGCTCCATCACATTTTATTTATTTTTAATTATATTATCAACATTATCTTTAATTTGTGGGCTATTTGAAGGAATTTTTTTTTTTTTAACAATTTACCATTTTGTGATGATGAGTTAAGTTAAAATTAGATGATATAATCTACAAATCCACCTAACTGGACCACCGAATCTGCAAACTCACTGAAAGATAGCATGTTACTGTGAGCAACTCCCTAATGCCAGGCAAAAGTGAAGGGTCCCTCCTAATCACTCAGTATTATGTCCACTATCCCCTCGGGATGCCTCCCTTATTGTACACTCAATGTGACATGTGAACTTCAACTATGCACTTGGAGTGAACCAGAGTCAATCAATAATGTGAATTTCAGTAATGCTTAATGTCTTTCATTTTTAAGATTAAAAATTGAAACTAAGTGAAGTTTTGACATCTCTTCACATCCACCGCATTCTCATGCTTACATCCTGGAGATATGTCCCACTTTGGGGAACACTAGTGTAGCCAATCAAATCCATACAGCTGTCTTTGGTTTTTAGGTGCTCTACAATTTGACCCCAATGCATCTGAGAAATAAGTTCTTCTATTTAACTCTCACTGCTGCACTATATTTATTTTATGCTATACTCTAAGCACTTTCATCCCTTGTTTCTACTCATGTCCAGTGCTTTTCATCCCCACTCTGCACATGCTCTGTCTTCTGCTTTGAATGTTTTCCCCACTTTGCTTCTGTATCATTACCTACCAGGTTTCTCCTTCATGACCTCTTTCATTTGGGTACAGTTTCATTTGATCTCATCTGAACAAAGATTTGTAGAACTTAACAGTTCTCTTTGTCACTAGAATGATTAATAATTGTATGTATGCATTTATTATCTCTTCCATGAGTAAATTATAAACACCTTAAGAAGAGGCACTAGGTCTCATTAATTTTTATGTTCCTTACAATTATCCTGCAAACTTGTTAGCACATAGTAGATATTCATTAGGTGGCAGTGTGATACAATAAAAGAAATATGGGCTTGGAAATCAGTCAGACCTGACTTATGAAAGAAGGATTAGCATTTTTTTGTGTGAAAACTTTGGATAGGAAGAAACTTCTATCACTTAGATCTGTTCAACAAGAGAATAGTTATACTGTCACTTTCACTGGAATGGGTGAAGCAAGATGCAGCTGAAATACCAGAGGGTGGTACACAAGAGACCTCATCATTTGGTGGAGCATCAAATTGAAATTGCTTTCAAAGACACAGGTCTATGGTTTTGAGCAGAAAGAAACCCCAAATCTCTAAAGGCCATTTCCAAGGGGAATGCTGTATATTTTAAAGTCATCTGAGAATGGAAAATGGCAGTGCAGTGAATGGAAGCTACACAGACCACCTCCCAGGACCAAACTGGAATTACTACTAAAATAAGGACAAATCATTGAGAAAAATCAACTTAAAAGCATCTGGAGAGAACCCATATAACCAGGGACACCAAACTGAGCCTGGTAGGAAATTTGGAGGTTCATGAGGGTGGTCTGGGAGCCCATAGACAACAGTGGAGAGCTGTGTTAGCTCAGTGTGCTTCCTGCTGAGAAAGTAAGGATTTTAAAAAGCACTAAATCAGCTAGGGCCACTCTCCTTGTGCTCTGGAAGAGGGAGGGCCAACTGGACTGGAACTGTGTGGAGAGACTCCAAGGCTTCTGATTCAGGAGAGAGCTGGACAAGAAGACATCAGGAATTTAATGCTGAATCATTCCCTCACAAGATGGTAGCCATCATACTCAAATAGCTCCTTCCCAGAGCCCTAGGGAGAAGCAATGGTCCCTCCTGCAGGAATTCAGCACCATCAGGCCAGGCCAGAGAAATTCAAATGGAAGCTCATTAACATCCAGTCTAATAGCAAGCAAGTGCCCAACCCACTAAAAATTCTCTTATGCCTGAGTGATTTTTCACTCACCTGAGGGCTACAATTCAAAGCTCATCAAGTAACTGAGACTAATAACCTCCAGAAAAAAAAATGGTAGAGGAGCCTTTCCTTGGCTTGCAAATCTACCCAGGAGAGTAACACTTGACAGTGGTATTTAACATGGGTCCTCCCACACTCATCCAAACCCAGTAGAGGGAGCCACAACCAGTAGAACACCAATACCCACAGGGAAAATTTGGCAGGCTCCAAAACCTACTGAGACAGCCAAAATGGTGAAACAAAGAAACAAAACCCAATTCTAAAGGAAAAGAAATGAATGGCATAGAATTAAGCAAGCTATCAGAGGGAGAGTTCAGAGTAATAATCATGAGGAAGCTCAACAGCATGAGGAAAGATATAGAAACATTGAAAACCAATCAATTGGAAATGAAGAATAATATAGTATAAAAAAAGAATACATTGGAAGAACTAACCAGCAGAGTAGAGGAAACTGAGGACCAGATCAGTGAATTAGTAGAAAAAATAACACGATCAATAAACCAAAAGTAAAAAAAACAAAAACCAACAATTAAAAAACAGGAAGACAGCCTAAGAAAACCGTGGGACAATATGAAATGTAACAACATCTGTATCATAGGAGTGCCAGAAGAAGAAGAAAATGAGCAAGAGTTAGAAAATATATTTGAAAAAAGAGTGACAAAAAAAGTCTCTAACTTGGTTTAAAAAAAAGGCATACAAGTTCAAGAAGCACAGGGGGCTCCAAGGAAGAAGAACCCAAAGATGCCCACATCAAGACACATAATAATTAAAATGCCAAAAATTAAAGACAAAGAGAGAATTCTAAAGGCAGCAAGAGATAAGCAACAGGTTACCTACAAAGGAACACCCATAAAGCTCTCAGCTGACTTCTCAACAGAAACATTACAGGCCAGAGGGAATAGCAGGAAGTAATCAAGGTCATGAAAAACAAGGATCTGAATCCAGGACTACTCTATCCAGCAAGGCTATCATTCAAAATAGAATGAAAATACAGAATTTCCCAGAACAAAAAAAAAGGGTAAGAGAATATATTAGCACCAAACCAGCACTGCAAGAAATGTTAAAAGGACTGCTGTAATAAGCAGAAGGGATAGGAAGAGAAACATAACCATAATGAGCAGAAATGGCCCAAAATAAGTACATATCAATAATAACCTTATACATAAATGGATTAAACACTCTGATCAAAAGACACAGAGTATCTGAATGGATAAGAAAACATGATCCATATATATGTTGCTTAAAAGAGACCCACCTCACAACAAAAGACTCACATAGGTTGAGAGTAAAGAGATGGAAAAAAAAAATATTTAAGCAAACAGAAAAAACAACAACAACAAACAAACTGGGGTAACAATACTCATATCTGATCAAATAGACTTCAAAATGAAAGCCAGAACTAAAAAAGGTGACTACATAATATTGAAATGGTCTATCCAACAGGAGGATATCACCTTGGTAAACATATATCCACCCAATATAGGAGCACCAGAACACATTTTAAAACTTCTGGAGGACTGCAAAGGGTAAATCAACAGCAATGCAATCATACCAGGGTACTTCAGCACCCCGCTGACATCACTGGATAAATCCTCTAGACAAAAAATTAACAAGGAAACAGAGAATATAAATGATGTACTAGATCAAATAGATGTAATAGATAACAACAGAGAATTACACATGAAAACTGCAGAATTCACATTCTTCTCATGTGCACATGGGACATTCTCAAAGACAGACCACATGTTAGTACACAAACTAAGTCTCTACAAGTTCAAGAATATTAAAATCATATCAAGTATCTTCTCAGATCACAGTTGCATAAAACTAAAAATCAATTATAGCATAAAGAGTCAAACAAATACAGGCTAAATAGCCTGTTATTAAACAACAAATGGGTTACCAAGGTGATCAAGGGAGAAATTTTAAAATTCCTGAAAACCAATGAAAATGAACACACAACAACAAAATCTATGGGACACAGAGAAAGCAGTCCTGAGAGGGGAGTTCGTAGCACTACAGGCCTGCCTCAAGAAACAAAACAATTTTCTAATCGGCTTTCTAACCCTACAACTTAAAGAACAACAAAGTAAACAAACAGAGAAACCCAGAGCAAGTAGAAGGAAAGAAATAGTAAAAGTCAGAGCAGAAATAAATGACACAGAGACTAAAAAAAACAAACAAACTCAAAAAATCAATAAAATAAAAGAGCTGGTTCTTTGAGACGATAAACAAGATTGATGGACCCTTACCCAGACTCACCAAGAAATAAAAAAAGAGGACCCAAATAAACAAAACAAGAAAAAAAAAGAGAAGTAATAACTGACACCACAGAAAAACAAAGGATCATAAAAAAATACTATGAACAATTATATACCAACAAATTGAACAATCCAGGTGAAATGGACTAGTTTTTAGAAATACACAGTCTCCCAAAACTGAACCGGCAAGAGATAGAAAACTTGAACAGACGAATAACAAAGAAAATTGAAGATGTGATGAAGAAACTCCCAGCAAACAAATGTCCAGGCCCAGATGGCTTCACAGGGGAGTTTTATCACACATTCAAAGAAGATCTAACACCCATTCTCCTCAAACTATTGGAAAAATCCAAGAATAAAGGGGACTTCCAAATTCATCTATGAGGCCAGCATACTTCTAATTCCCAAACCAAATAAATACATGACCAAGTGGGATCAATGTCAGGGATGCAAGGATGGTACAATATCCGCAAAGCAATAAATGTGATACACCACATAAACAAAATGAAAGGTAAAAACCATATGATCATATCAATAGGTTCTGAGAAACCATTCAACAAAATCCAGCAAACAATTATGATAAAAACGCTCAGCAATTTGGGAATAAAGGGATCATACCTCTATATAAGGAAGTCCACATATGAAAAACCTACAGCCAACATTATTTTCAATGGGCAAGAACTAAAAGCAGTTTCTTTAGAACAGGAACAAGACAGGGATGCCCACTTTCACTACTCTTATTTAACATAGTACTGGAAATCTTAGCCAAAGCAATTAGACATGAAGAAAATATAAAATGGATCCAAATTGGAAAGGAGGAAGTGAAATTGTCATTATTTGCAGATGACATAATATTGTACATAGAAAACCCTAAAGATTCTATAAAAAATCTACTGGACTTAATAACTTAATTTGGCAAAGTAGCAGGATATAAAGTTAACATCCAGAAATCGACAGCATTCTTATACACCAAAAATGGACACACAGAAAGAGAAACTAAAAAGCAATCCAATTTACCATTGCAGTAAAAAAACTGAGATAACTGGAAATAACCTTAACCAAAGAAGTAAAGAACTTGTTTGCAGAAAACTACAGGACATTGAAAAAAGAAATAGAGGAAGATATAAAAACATGGAAGCATATACCTTGGATATGAAGAATTAACATCATTAAAATGTCCATACCGCCAAGAGTAATCTATATTTTCAATGCAATCCCCATTAAAATACCAATGGCATATTTCACAGAACTAGAACAAATACTCCAAAAGTTTACATAAAACAAAAAAGGACCCCAAATAGCCACAGCAATCTTTTTTTTTTCTTTTTTAATCCTCACCTGAGGACATTTTTCCATTTTTTGTTCAGATAGAGTGGGAGGGGGAAAGAGAGAGAGAAACATCAATGTGAAAGGGACACATTGAGTGGTTGCCACCCACACAACCCAACCAGGGCTGGGAACAAACTGTAACTGAGGTACATGCCCTTAGTGGTAACCAAACCCAGGTCTCTCTGGACCACAGGCCGACACTCTAACTGCTGAGCCAAATTAGCCAACGCAAGGCACAGCAATCTTGAAAAAAAAAAAAAGAACAGAGTAAGAAGGATCACATTACCAGATTTCAGGTTATACTACAAGGCCATTGTAATCAAAACAGCCTAGTACTGACACAAGAACAGGCATATAGATCAATAGAACAGAAAGAGAACCCAGAAACTGACCCAAGACTCAATTAATATTTGACAAAGGTGGAAAGAGCATACAATGGACTAAAGACAGCCCCTTTAATAAATAGTGTTGGGAAAATTGGACAGCTACATGCAAAAAACTGAAGCTAAACCACAACTTACACCATACACAAGAATAAACTTAAAAGAAATAAAAGACTTAAATGTAACTCATGAATCCATAAAAATCTTAGAAGAAAATGTAGGAAACAAAATTTCAGACATCACATGCAGCAGAATTTTCACTGATACAATGATTAAGGTGAGAGAAACAGAGGAAAAAATAAATAAATAAAACTGCATCAAACTAAAAAGCTTCTGTGCACCAAGAGAAACAAGCATCATAATATAAAGGGAACCCATTAAATGGAAAAGCACAATTGCCAATGATACATCAAATAAGGGGTTAATTTCCACAATATATAGAGCATTCATACGACTCAACAAAAAGAAGACAATCCAAAAAAAAAAAAAAAAAAAAAGGGCTGAGGAGCTAAATAGACACCTCTCCAAACAGATCTTCCAAATAGCCAAGAGACATATGAAGAAATGCCCAACATCACTAATTATCAAAGAGGTGCAAATTAAACCAACAATGAGGTATCACCTTACAACTGTCAGAATGGCTGACATCAACATATCATCAAACAACAAGTGTTGGCAAGGGTGCGGAGAAAAGGGAATCTAGTACACTGCTAGTGGGAATGCAGACTGCTATAGACATTATGGAAAACATAAGGTGTTTCCTCAAAAAATTAAAAATAATACTGCCATTTGACCCTGTGATCCCATTGCTAGGAATATATCCTAAGATGCCTGAAATGACAATCAGAACGAATATATGTACCCCTGTGTTCACAGAAACACTATTTACAATTGTGAAGATCTGGAAACAGACCAAGTGACCATCAATAGATGAGTGGATAAAAAAATCTGTGGTACGTTTACACAATAGAATACTACACAGCTGTAAGAAAGAAAGATCTCTTATCCTTTGAGACGACATGGAGGGACCTGGAGAGTATTATGCTAAGCAAAACAAGCCAAGCAGAGAAAGACAAGTATCACATGATCTCACTTATTTGTGGAATATAATGAACAAAATAAGCTGATGGACAAATAGACCCAGAGACATAGTAGCAGGGTACAGACCAAAAAACCTCAGAAGAGGGGAACGGTGGGGAGGGAAGAAATAAACCAAAGAAATTATATGCATGTATGGATAACCAATGGATATAGACAACAATGCTGGGGGAAGGGGATTGGGCGGGATCAGGAAGAGGGTGTCAATGGGGGAATAAGGAGAAACTTCTGTAAAAAAACAAATTAATAAAAAAAATATTAAAAAGTCATCTGCCGTATCTCAATAATATTGACCATTTCCAGTGTTGTTTATTGATTCACACATATATGTGATATTATTTAAAAACAAGGAGTCATTTTGGGTTTTGATAACCTTGGTCATTCTTTCGCATATTAATGAATTCAGCAATATATTACATACACACTTATTTTAGAGAGCTGGCTGTCTGATAACAAGAAGTATTAAATTTGTTAATTTAAAACCATGTTCTGTAGGTACAGATAATGAAGACATCATAGGTAACAGAAGTTACATAATTTAATTGCAGGGCTAGTTTTGGTATCTTCCACACCCAATTTACCATTTAGCAATCAGAAAAAATAGTTTCAAGCATAGTTTGTGTCTAGAAGGACTGTTAATATCCTACCATCACAAAAGTATGAAACACACACATGCACATGCACGTGCATGTACATGCACACTTTGATGGTGTTCAAAATATTGAAATACACAGCTTTAGAGTCTCTTCTGAAAGATAATGTGGCAGTGTACGTTTTAATTAAAATTAGTGCTCTCAGAAGGTGCCTATAATTATTTGTGGTGTTTTCATAGTCCAGTTTGGGAAATATAAAAGTGTACTACTGGATTAAGAATAGTGAGAGTGAAAAATGGTATAGGACCTTGAAGTAACTTAAAGATAGGAAAACATCTTTGATGCACAGGGCAGACAGATGGTAATAATTCTGAGTATTTTTTTTTCTTTTAATCCTCACCTGAGGATAGTTTCCCATTGATTTTTAGATAGTGTGGGAGGGAGGGAGGGAGATACATGGAATGGTTGCCAGCATGGTCCCAATCAGGGACAGGGGCAAGTAACTCAGTTGCAGGTAAAATCCCAGCCTTGGTTGGGATTGTGTAGGAGGCAGCCAATCTGTGTGTCTGTCTCACATAGATGTTTCTCTTTCTCTCTCTCTCTCTCTGTCCCTCCCTCCCTCCCACTTTATCTAAAAATCAATGGGAAAAATATCCTCTGATGAGAATTTAAAATTTTTTTAAAAGAGAGGAGAAGGAAGCTCCGTGTTACAAAGGAAAAGAGAAGAAGGAAAGAAAGAAGGAAGGGGGGAGAGAGAGAGGAAAAGAGGGGGAAGAAATGCTTACAAAGGAAGAAAGAAAATGCTCCCTATGTAAATTTTACTAACCAGTTTTGGGAATGTCTAATCCAGCGTTTTTTCTAAGTCTGGTTCCTGGATCAGGAATATCAGCATCACCTGAAAACTTGTCAGAAAAGCAAAATTCTCAGGCCCCACCCTAGACTCACTGAGTCAAAAACTTTGAGGGTGAGGCCCAGCAATGTGTTCTAATTTTCTTTCATATAATTCTGATGTACTTTAAAGTTGGTGTTCTTCTGTTCTGGCTTGAGCACGTGTATTTTCAGTGAACATATATCCAAATATTACAGGCCCCAAAGAGAGGTACAATAATTTTGCACTCTCTCTCCTCTCTCTCTCTCTCTCTCTCTCTCTCTCTCTCTCTCTCACACACACACACACACACACACACACACACCTAGGGAGATTGTGGAAGAATAAATAAATAAAAATTGGAATTTGTATATGGTTATTGCATAGATTCTTTACCAGTTTCCTAGCTTATAGTAAGATACCTTAAAGAACAGGGTTAATACTTTGCCCGTGTGGTTCAGTTGATTGAATGTGTTCCCATGGACTGAGAGGTCCCAGTTCGATTTCTGGTCAGGGCACATGCCCTGGTTGTGGGCTCAATCCCCAGTGTGGGGGCATGCCAGAGGTGGCTAATTAACGTTTCTCTCTCACATCAATGTTTCTATCTCTCTTTACCTTCCTCTCTCTAAAAAAAAAAAAAAAATCAATAAAAATATATTTAAAAAAGAACAGTGTAATTGATCTATATACCCCACAGCAGAAATTACTAATACCTTATGCATTCAATAAATGTTTGTTGATAAACAAATAAATAAACTTTCTTTTATAAAAATCAAGTTTTCTGTTTGGAATTTACAAACACATTCAATTAGCATGGTGGGTGTTTAATTACTCTTTTGTGGGCACATGTTCATCTAATGTTACAAACATGACATATGTGTTTAGAGCTTAAACATAGAGGAAATTACCACAATCAAGAAAAATGAAGCAAGTGTCATACTAATTTTGCGTAAATTACATCATTGTCGTGTACTAAGGAAAACCAGATTCTTAGTTCAGTCTTAGTTTCTTAAAATATATTCAGTAAATCAGGGTCAATGATGATAAAGATTATTATGCCTTTAGGTAAAGACCTCACTGGAAAATTTTGTCATTCCTGGCAACCTAAAACAAATGTATGCTGATCAGAAAATTGGAAAATACTTGCTAATAAACAATCTACCAGAAAAAGTACATTACATGGTATAACTGAAATATGATGAATTTTGGAAATGCTAAGAAAGACCATGAAATCAAATATAGATGGTTACAAGCAATTCTTTTATGGTCACAGATTTATGGCTCAGTTAATCAATATTTGAATTATATGTGTGCAGCTCAGTTGTTAAACCATTTCTCTACAAACTACAAATTAATATTGACGAGAAATTCAATGGCATTCAGCAGCAGCATTCTGTCACTGTGCTAGGGTAATCGTCGATTTTAATTTTCAATATCAACGCAATGCAATTTTTGTTGTCAGCTTAAAGCAATAGTCAGTGCACAGACATCAAGACCTAAGTCAGGGGAGACTTGATAGCAAAGCTGTCAACAGTAACTGGTTAGAAAATTTTGAATTGCTCTCCAGCAATCAGCATATGATTTTAAATGATTACATCCCTCATAATGAATAGTTGACCCCTGGGGTGATTTAGTTTGCAGTGTTTGGCCAGTCTATTCAAAGACTGCCTGGTGTCAGAGATGAAGTGGTTCATTCTGAACAAGAAATTCAATCATGAGGCCAAGGAACAGAGCCACCAAAATCAGGTGGCACTATGTATCAGAAGAGAACAGAGAGAAAAGCTTGGGGAGGAGTGACAGTGGGTGAAGAGCAACCTTTGTGAAGCACCAGCACCTTGGTGTGAGAGGCCTGATACAATATGGACCATGAATGATTGAGGTCAGCCCTATTCTTTATGTCTGAAAGAGCCAAAACTGTGTGTTCTAATCATCTCAGAAGACAGGAAGAGATTCTTTCATTAAGAGGAGATGATTCCAAAGCCTAATTAATAGAAATGTTGCAAACAAAAAGTGTCCAGATTCTATCACCCCTGGCACAATTCTCAAACAAGATCCAATCTCTGTTTTGGAACTCAGACTTAAAACATATCAGATGAGTGATGCTGTACAAGGGAAAATGCTCTCTCTCTTGCCTAAAACTTCAGGCTGGCCCTCAGAGTCCTGTCTCTAAAACCTATTTCTTATTTTTTTTAAGTAAAGTATAGGTATGGTTATTACTTCTGACTTATAAATCACCTGTCTGATAGGAAGTTGACATCAAATAAAAATTACTTATTAAGTTTATATCTACATATTTTGTCATACTTGACATAAATTTAAGATGATAAATTCTTAAATTGAGAATTTTTTAAGATCATTGAATTGATGTTCCTTATTTGTATTTAACTGTATATTTTTATTTATTTATTTATTTTTGTTAATCCTCAGTGGAGGATATTATTCCATTGAATTTTAGATAGAATGGAAGGGAGGGAAGGAGAGAGAGAAAAAACAATGTAAGAGAAACACATCGATTGATTGTCCTCCTCACGACCTCACTTGGGGCCAGGGATCGTACCTGCAATCTAGGTAGGTGCCATTAAGTGGGAATTGCATTGTTCATTGGGCCAATGCTCTAACCATTGAGCAAAATTGGCCAGGGCTCATTTAACTTTATAAAGAAATGTGAACTTTTTGTAAACTCTAATGATGCTAATATCACATTTTTAAAAAAATGCTATTGAGTTCATTTTAATTCTATATGTTAATTAACCATGATTTCTAAAGAAATACATGTCAATTTACAGGGTAATTTAAAAAAAAATAGAAAGCAAAGTTAATTATTTGTTGAAATTATGGTATCTTTCAAAAGGTAAGAGATCATTTAAATTAAGTGTAATGAAAGAACACCTAGTTAACTGGCTATAACTTCTTATAAGCAATAATACTAATGATTTCATAATGAGTTGTTTCCCCTTAGAGAGAAGAGAATAAAATGCAGATCGGAGATAGAAAAATTAATGCATATCATTGAGACAAACATTTCCATTTGCTTCCAGTAGGTGCAAACAATACATCCTGGTAAAGTCTTACGTTTAATTCAAAGAAAGTACTTTTTACCCAAATGCCTTAAATAATATTTAAATTGTAATGAAAACTACTCACACTTTTTCACATTTAACCTGCTGTATTTCAAATAGCTTTATATATTTATATAAAATTTTGAATGTCTGTGTACTATATGGAGTTTTGATTATTAAATGGCTGAAAGTGCTACATTAAATATATTTTGGGAATAAGATCGTGTATAAAAGTAAATAAAATTAATTAGTAAGAGAATATTTAAAAAAAAATTTATCCTCATGCTAGGGTATGCTTTTAGAGACAGAAGAAGGGAGAGGGGGAGAGAGAGAGAGAGAGAGAGAGAGAGAGAGAGAGAGAGAGAGAGAGAGAGAAACATCAATCAGTTGCCTCCTGCATGGGCCCCAACTGGGGATTGAATCCACAACCTGGGTTTGTGCCCTACCTGGGAATTGAACCTATAACCTATTCATGTATGGGAGGACACTCCAACCAACTGAGCCACACTGTCAGATAAAGTATAAGAATATTAATATGAATTATTTTAAACATTTTATGTAAATTTTTATTTATATACATAAATGATTATATAGACAAACTATACATTATAAATAATAATAAAAGTAGAGAGAAAAATACCAGGTTTTTCAGAAGTCAGAGAGATCATATGGGAGAACAGAAAAAAAAAGCCTTCAGGAGGAGGCAAGATGTCTGCTTGCTGTTAGCACCATATCAAACTTGCAAATAAACTGCAGAACTTTCTATTTGGAAAACCAGATGAAAAATAGCTGATTGGAAATACTGCAAGTGAAAGGGTTACTAATGTTTTAAAGGGTAAAGGCAAAAGTTTGCAAAAGGTGGAAACTGTGGAAATTGTGTTGCTTGCATGACCTTTGCTCAGCCTTCTGTAGAGTATGGATAAGGATTATCTGGATTATCTGCAAGGCAATGGATAACCCAGCAGATGCCAGACCAGATACCAGACCAGTCCTACTGCAAAGTGGACAATGGACCACACAGAGTACATCAGCAGAGACTGCTAGAAGCTAAAAATAGAGTATATAAGGACACACCAACCCTAGATGAGTTCAAGGCTGAACTCATCTAGGCTCAGCCCCCCCTGCACCCAGGCTCATGCAGTAACACCATTTTGCTCTACATCGGCCTTGTGTTGTGGATGTGATCTAACAACTCAGACCTTTTAGTAAGCAGGGAGCATGGAGAGAAGACAGGAGAAGATGCGGAGTGGGTGAGTGAGCCAACTCGCACAGTAGCACAGCATGGCTGGGAAGC
The DNA here is from genome assembly GCF_014108415.1 of Molossus molossus. NCBI lineage: Eukaryota > Metazoa > Chordata > Mammalia > Chiroptera > Molossidae > Molossus > Molossus molossus. The sequence continues at coordinate 99,656,518 of NW_023425403.1, forward strand.
CAGAGGGAAGGTTTAGCTGCACAGCTCCTGCCCCCTGGGAACGAGGGGTCTGAGCCCCATACAGGGATCCCCAAACCAGAGCAACAGGGAAGGGAAAGAGAGCCCATGTAACATCAGACAGTGGGAATCAGGGATGATTTGGGACAGCACTCTCCCAGGCAAAAAGCAAGTGCTTTGTTACCCCAGCCTGGGAAGCTCACCCTGATTGGTATCTGTGCGAGGGGCCACTCAGCAGAACTCCAACCAGTGGAGGGTTCTGAGAGGATCACCCAGCAGTGAATCTAAGAGGCTGGTTATTCTCTGAAAGAACTTTCAGCAGAGAGCAGGTTGGGGGCATGTCAGAGTGTTCTGGAAAAGAGGCACAATCCTTCCTACCTTGAACAAAGAGAGCTGCCCTTTCTCCATCAGTGGAAAGCTCTAGGCTGGAGAGCGACTGGGCTGGGTGGATCAGAGAACTCAGACATCTGGCCTGCTGGACGCCTGGGCAGAAGCCCTGCCCAGTGAGAGCCGGTTGTACTGAAAAATTAGAGAGCAAATTGGGGCTGGGTTTTTTGCTTGTTTGTCTGTTTTATATCCCCTCCTGCTTGAGGTGGCAACCAAGTGGTGCCAGCAAATCAGGCAGAGCTGAGGCATTGGAAGGAAAGGAAGCACCTGCCTGCCCCTCCTACAAGCTAAAGGCACCACTCCCAACACAAATATGTTTAAACCATCTGAACTGGACCAGATATCCTGCAAAGACCAGTTCTATGAAGGAAGGGAAAGCAACTCAGAACAAGATTATTCAAGGGGTGAGCCCCAAAGAAGAACCAGCCTCAGGGCTATACTGCCCCCACCTATGGGACTTCTTGGGGATCTATGCTGCAGTGCTTCAGCCAGGTTTCACAGAGCCAGGCAGGGACAACGATTAGCATTGGCCTGCACCAGGAGGCCTGAGACCCACACAGCAAGGAGCCACATTTAACATCAGAGCAAAATCCAGTGATCTCAACAAATAGCAGTAGATCCAAAATGTTTTTGTTTGATTGTTTGGTTTGGATTTTATTTTTCTTCTCTCTTTTTTCTCCATATTTTCTTTCTTTTTTAAATCCTCACCCAAGGATATTTTTCCATTTATCTTCAGATAGAGTGGGAGGGAGGGAGAAAGACAAAGCGCGCATGAGAGAGACATCAGTGTGAGAGAGCACATCAATTGGTTGCCTTCTGCATAACCTGGACCAGGGCCAGGGACTGAACTGCAACTGAGGTACATACCCCTGACCGGAATCAAACCCATGACTCCTTGGTCTGTGAGGCTGATGCTCCAACTGCTGAGCCAAATGGGCCAGGGCTTTCCCATATTTTCTTTAAAAAAATTTTTTTTTCTTTATTGGTTTTAGAGAGAAGGAAGGGAGAGGGAGAGAAGGAGAAACATTGATGAGAGAGAACTTTGATTGGTCATCTCCTGCATGCCCCAACTGGGGATTGGGCCCACAACATGGGCATGTGCCCTGACTGGGAACTGAATTGGCAACCTCTTTGGCATAGGTCGATGCTCAACCACTGAGCCACACCGGCTAGGCTCCCATATTTTCTTAATGCTAAATGTATTTCATTTTAGTCCAATTTTTTCTCATTCTTTTTACTTCTTAAAAATTTTTATTTTTCTTCTTTTTTTGTCTTTTCTTTTCCCATTCTATATTATATTTTATTTTATTTAGCATTATTGCTTCCTAAAATTATTGTTCTGTTAATTATTTTCTTCCTTCCTTTCTTTTTTCTTTCTTTGATTCTCATCTGAGGATTTTTTTTTTTTCCCGTTTATCATCAGACAGAGTTGGGGGGGAAGAGAAAGGGATGAAAAAGACATTAACTGGTTGCCTCCCGCATGACTCGACCAGGGCTCAGGACGAACCACAACCAAGGTACATGCCCTTGATCAGATTCAAATGCATGACTCATTGGTCCACGGGCCGATTCTCTAACCAGTGAGCCAAACTGGCCAGGGCTATTTTTCATTTTTATCTTTACCATATTTCTGGTCTCTTCCTTCCTTGCTTTCATATTCTCTTTTTCCCCCTTATTTTACTTCTTTTGGTCTTGTGCCTTCAAGTATTGTTTTTTGTGTGAGTGTGTGTAGTTTTAAGTTTTTTTTGTTTGTGTTTAGTTTTTAGTTAAGGCTGTTGCTTTTATAATTGTTGTTGTTTTCTTTTTATGTTAAATTTGTTTTGCTCTGGTGTTGTCTTGTTTTCTTCTGTCAGCACCTGTATAACAGTTGTCACAACACAGTTGGAGTTGAGACTCACAGTCAAGAAGACTGAGGGAAGAGCTCACCCACAAATAGGACAATAGCCATCAAGACCCAAATTCAACAAGAAAGCCCATATATCCCACACAAGGGTCATTCCTAAAGCATCCAGCTCAGAATATCAAGGATACTACATCACTGAGTCTCACAAGAAGGCCACCCCACTAAGACTAGGAGGCATAGCAGTCTTATCTGATACACACACACACACACACACACACACACACACAAGCAAAATAGGGAAACAAAGAAAGAAACCCCAAATGAAAGAACAGGAGGAATCTCCAAAAAAAAAAAAAAAAAAAGACCTAAAGGAAATGGAGGCAAGAAATTTATCAGATATAGAGTTCAAAGTGATGGCTTCAGGTTGCTCAACAACTTAATGAGAACTACAAGAAACTTAATGAGAACTACTAGAAACTTAGTGGGTAAAAACAGGTATAGAAAACATGAATAAGAACCAATCAAAAATGAAGAATAACTTAACTGAAATCAAGAATACCCTGGCCTAACTTGTGTGGCTCAGTGGATTGAGCATCACCCAATAGACATAGAGGTCTGCCGGGTTGTGGGCTCAATCCCCAGTAGGAGGCGTGCAGGAGGCAGCTGATCCATGTTTCTCTCTCACATCTATGTTTCTATCTCTCTCTCCCTTCCTCTCTCTCTAAAAAAATAAATAAAAACATATTTAAAAAACAAGCAATGACCTGGAAGAAATCAATAGTAGATTAGAAGAAGCTGAGAACTGAATCAACAAATTAGAAAACAAGGTAGAAAAACATCACCCAATTAGAGCAAACAAACAAACAAACCAAAACTTAGAAAGCATGAGGATAGCATAAGAAAACTTTGGGACAAGATGAAACAAATCAACATCCACATCATAGGGGTCCAGAGGGAGAAGAAAGCAAGCAAAGGATAGAAAACCTGTCTGAAGAAATAATTACAGACAACATCCTAAACACAAGTGCAGGAAGCACAGAGAGTCCTAATAAAAATTAACACAAAGAGAACCATAGCAAGACACATCATAATTAAACTGGCAAACATTGAAACCCAAAAAAGAATTTTAAGGGCAGCAAAAGAGAGACAATCAGTTATCTACAAGGGAGCTTCCATGGGCTGTCCACTGATTTCTCAACAGAAACACTACAGGCCAGAAGGGAGTAGCATGAGATATTGAAGTAATGAAAAGCAGGGATCAGAAATCAAGACTACCCCATCCAGCAAGGCTATGATTCAAAATTAAAGGTGAAATAAAGAGCTTCCCAGAACCTCCCCCCCAAAAAGTCTAAAGGAGTTTATTACTACCAAAACAACATTGCAAGAATTGTTAAAAGTACTGCTTTATAAAGAAGAAGAAATGGGGGAGGGGTATATGTATAAAGAATAAAAATGGTAATACATAAGAACCTATCAATAGTAAGCTTAAATGTAAATAGATTAAATGCTCCAATCAAACGACATAGGGTAGCAGAAATGGTTAAGAGATCATGACACATATATATGTTGTCTACAAGAGACCCACCTCAGAATAAAAGACTCAGACAGGGTGAAAGTGAAGGGATGGAAAACATCTTTCCATGGAAATGGAAATGAAAAAAAAAAAAAGTTGGCATAGCAATACTCATATATGACAAAATAGACTTCAAAATGAGGCTGTACCAAGAAACAATGAAGGTCACTACATAATACAAAAGGGATAGATACAATCCTGAGGATATCACCCTGGTAAATATATATGCACTCAATATAAGATCACCTAATTTTATTTATTTATGTATATATATATATATATATATATATATATATATATATATACATGTATATATATATATATATATATTATCAAAGTCATGGGGAAACTTTAAGGGAGAGATTTATAGCAATACAATCACAGTAGGGGATTTTAACACTGCAATCGCATTACTGGATAAATATTCTAGACAAAAACAAACAAACATGAAACAGTGACTCTAAACAACATACTAGGTAGTATGTATTTAATTGACATTTGCAGAATATTTCTCCCAAAAGCTGCAGAATATTTATTCTTCTTAAGTGCACATGAAACATGCTCAAAAATAGACCACATGCTAGGATATAAACTAGGTCTCTAGAAGTTCAAGAAGATTGAAACGATATCAAGTATTTTCTCATATCACAATGGCACAATAGTAGATATCAACTACATCAAAAACATTCAAACACATGGAGGCTAAATAGCATGCTATTAAACAATAAAATCAAGGAAGAAATAAAAAATATATCCCTAGAAACAAATGAAAATGAACAACCCAAAACTTATGGAACATAGTGAAAGCAATCCTGAGATGAAAGTGTATAGCACTACAGGCCTACCTCAAGAAACAAGAAAGATTTCAAATAAATTATCTAACCTTACAACTAAGAGTATTAGAAAGAGAACAACAAGAAAAGCCCAGAGTAAGTAGAATAAAGAGAATAATAAAGATCAGAGCATAAATAAAAGACATAGACACTAAATATATATATAAAAGATCAATAAAACCAAGAGCTGGTACTTTGAAAAGTCAATCAAGACTGATGAACATTTATCCAGACACATCAAGAAACAAAAAAGGGGACCTAAATAAATAAAATCAGAAATGAAAGAGGCAAAGTAAAAACTAACATCACAGAAATACAAAAGATTGTAAGAAAATGCTATGAACAACTATATGCCAATAAATTGGACAACCCATGTGAAATGAACACATTCCTAGAAACATACATTCTTCCAGAGCTCAACCAGAAAGATTCAGAAAACCTGAATAGACCAATAACAGTTAATAAATTGAAGCAATAATCAATAAACTCTCAGCAAACAAAAGCCCTAGTTCAGACGGCTTCACGGCAGAATTTTGGCAAACATTCAGAGAAGAACTAATACCTATCCTCCTCAAACTATTCCAAAAAATGCAAGAAGAAGAATTCCAAATTCTTTTTAGGAGGAGAGCATTATCCTAATTTCAAAACAAGATAAAACACTACAAAGAAAGAGAATTACAGGCCAATATCCCTGATGAACATAGATGCTAAAATCTTTTAAAAAAAATTGTAACAAATATAATACAGCAATATATTAAAAAGATACAGTGATACCTCGGTTCTCGAACATAATTCGTTCCAAGAGGACGGTCGAGAACCGAATTGTTCGAGAACCGAAGCAATAGGAAAGCGTGACTCCACAAAGCGTGACTCTCTCTCTGCACTCACACTGATGATGCAAGCAAGGCGCGCTGGGCCGAATGAACGCCATTCGGCTCAACTCGGCTCATCTCGGAAGTTCAAGTTCCAAATATTTGTTCGGATTCCGAGACAAAAGTTTCTCGAATCTCCTGGTCGAATACCGATTTGGTTGAAAACCGAGGTGTTCGAGAACCGAGGTATCACTGTAATACATTATGACCAAATGGGATTTATTTCAGGGATGCAAGGCTGGTAAAATACTTCCAAGCAATAAATATAATGCATCACATAAGCAAATTGCAAGCTAAATATCACATGATCATATCAAAAGATGCAGAAAAAAATATTTGACAAAATTCAGCATCCATTTTTTATAAAAACTTTCAGCAAAGTGGGAATAGAGAGATCATATCTCAACATTATAAAAGCCATGTATGAAAAACCTACAGCCAACATCAAACTAAATGGGAAAAAACTAAAAGCATTTTCGTTAAGAACAAGAGATTTTACCACTCTTATTCAACATATTATTGGAAGTCCTAGCTACAGTGATGAGACAAGAATTAAAAATAAAAGGTATCCAAACTGGAAAGGAGGAAGTGAAACTGTCATTATTCACAGATGACATGATATTGTACATCGAAATCCCTAAAGACTCCTCTAAAAACAACTGCTAGATTTTTTTTTTTCTTTTTAATCCTCACCCGAGGACATTTTTTCATTTTTTGTTCAGGTAGAGTGGGAGGGAGAGAGAGGAACAGAGAGAGAGAGAAACATCGATGTGAAAGGAACACATCGAGTGGTTGCCACCCGCACAACCGACCAGGGCCGGGGACAAACTGCAACCGAGGTACATGCCCTTAGCGGGAACCGAACCCGGGTCTCTCAGGACCGCAGGCCGATGTTCTAACCACTGAGCCAAACCGGCCAGGGCCAACTGCTAGATTTAATAAATGAATTTGGCAATGTAGCAGAATACAAAATTAACATCCAGAAATTGATGTCATTTCTACACCCTAATAATGATCTCTCTGAAAGAGAACCTTCAAAAAATCCCATATACCACTCAAACAACAAAAAATAAGATGATTAGGAATAAACAGCCAAGGAGGTAAAAGACATGTACTTGGAAAACTACAGGATGTTGGAAAAAAAAAGAGACAGAGGAAGATGTAAACAAGTGGAAGAAGATACTGTGTTCATAGATTGGAAGAATTAACATCGTTAAGGTGTACATACTATGTACCAAAGCAATTTATAGATTCTTTGCAATTCCTATTAAAATACTAATGGCATATTTCAGAGATCTAGAATAAATATTCTAAAAATTTATATGGAACCAAAGAGAAACAGAATAGCCACAGCTATTTTAAGAAAGAAGAACAAAGTAGGAAAAATCATAATACCAGACATCAAGTTATAATACAAATCCATTGTAATCAAAACAGCCTGGTACTGGAACAAAACAGGCATATAAACCAGTGAAACAGAACAGAGAAACAAGAAATTGACCCAAGACATTATGTTCAATTAAAAATTGACAAAGGAGGAAAGGGCATACAATGGAATAAAGAGAGTCTATTCAGTAAATGATATTGGGAATACTGAACAGGTACATGCAAAAACATGAAAATAGAGTACCATCTTACACCACACACGGGAATAATCTCAAAATGGATAAAGGTTTAAATGTGAGTCATGAAATCATAAAAATCCTAGAAGAAAACAGAGGCAGCAAAATCTCAGACATTATAAATAGCAGAATTTTCACCAATACATCGCCTATGGCAAGAGAAACTGAGGAAAAAATAAATAAACCAATGAGACTACATCAAACTAAAAAGCTTCTGCACAGCAAAAGTAGCCAGCATCAAAATGAAAAGGGAACCCATTGTAGGGAAGAACATATTTGCCAATGATACATCAGATAAGGGGTTAGATTCCAAATTATATAAAGTACTTGTACAACTGAACAAAAGGAAAACAAACAACTACAATTAAAAATGGGCAGATGACCTGAATAGACACTTCTCCAAATTGGACATAAAGATGGCCAAGACACATAAAAAAAAGAAATGCTCAATATTACTAATAATCAGAGATGCAAATTAAAATGACAATGAGGAACTACGTCACACCTGCCATAATGGCTACCATTAATAAATCAACAATAAAGTGCTCCTGTGAGGATGTGGAAAAAGGGGGACTCTAGTACACTGCTGATGGCAATGCAGACTGCTACAGCCACTATGGAAAACAATATGGTGTTACCTCAAAAAATTAAAAATTGAACTGCCATTTGACCCAGTGATTTCACTTCTAGGAATATACCCTAAGAAGCCTGAAACACCAACCATAAAGAATATATGTACCCCCATGTTCATGGCAGCACTATTTACAATAGCTAAGATCTGGAAACAATCCATAATGTTCATTATTAGACGAATGGATAAAAAAGCTGTGGTACATATACACAATGGAGTACTATGCAGCTGTAAGAAAGAAAGAGCTCTTATCTTTTGAAACGACATGGAGGGACCTAGAAAGTATTATCCTAAGTGAAACAAGGCAAACCGAGAAAGACAAGTATCATATGATCTCACCTATTTGTGGAATATAATGAACATAACAGTTTGAGGAACGGGGTAGTCCCAGAGACGTGGAAGCGGCGTACAGACTGACAATCCCCTAAGGAGTGGGGAGGTGGGGGAGGGATGAACCACAGAACTTATATGCATGTATGCATGAACAGTGGACATGGACAACAATCTGGGGAAGGAGCAGGGAGCGGAGGGGGAGGGGGGAATCAGTGGGGGAAAAAAGGAGAATCATCTGTAACAAAAATTAATCAATAAAAAAACAAAAACAAACAAAAAAAAACCTCGAAATCAATCAAAAGAAAAATAAATAAATAAATAAATAAATAAACAGGAAGATAGCTTAAGAGAACTGTGGGACAACTGAAAATGTAATTGCATTTCCATCATAGGAGTACCCAAAGAGAAAGCAAATGGGAGAGAATATATTGGAAGAAATAGTGACAGAAAACTTTCCTAACTTGGTGAAGAAAGAAGGCATTCAAGTTGAAGAAGCACAGAGAGCCCCAGGTAAAAAGAACCCAAACAGGCCCACACCTTGACACATAGTAATTAAAATGCCAAAAATTACCCTGGCCTGTTTGGCTCAAATGTTAGAATGCTTGGCCTGCAGTCCAGAGATACCCAAGTTCGGTTCCTGATAAGAGCACGTACCTCGGTTGCAGTTTGTCCCAAGCCCTGGTTAGGTTGTTTGGGTGGCAATCACTCGATGTGTCTCTCTCACGTTGATGTTTTTCTCCCTCTCTCCCTCCCACTCTATCTGAACAAAAAATGAAAAAATGTCACATAGTAATTAAAATGCCAAAAATTAAAGACAAAGAGAGAATTATAAAGGCAGCAAGAAATAAGCAACAGGTTACCTACAAAGGAAACACCATAAGGATCCCAGCTGACTTCTCAACAGAAACACTATGTGCAGGAAGGGAGTGACATGAAGTAGTCAAGGTCATGAAAAACAAGGATCTGAATTCAAGACTACTCTATCCAGCAAGGCTATCATTCAAAATAGAAGGTCAAATAAAGGGCTTTCCAGACAAAAAAAAAAAGGTTAAGGAAATATATTAACACCAAACCAGCACTGCAAGATATGCTAAAAGGACTGCTGTAATTAGTAGAAGAAATAGGAAGAAAAATAGAACCACACTAAACAAAAATGGCAATAAATAAGTACATATCAATTATCACCTTAAATGTGAATGTTTTGAATGCTCCGATATAAAGACACAGAGTAGCTGACTTGATAAGAAAGCATGACTCACATATATGTTGTTTACAAGAGACCCACCTCACAACAAAAGACTCACATAGGTTGAAAGTGAAGGGATGGAAAAAAATCTTTCAAGCAAACAAGAAGGAAAAAAAAAGCTAGGGTAGCAATACTCATATCTGATAAAGTAGATTTCAAAATGAAGGCCATAACTAGACACAATAAGGTCACTACATAATATTGAAAAGATTTATCCAATAGGAAGATATAACCTTGGTAAACATAGATGCACCCAATATAGTAGAACCAAAATATATTTAAAAATTTTTGGAGGACTTCAAAGAGGAATCAACAGTAATAACAATCTTAGCAGGGACTTGAACATACCACTGACATCACTGGATAGATCTTTAGACAAAGAATTAACAAGAAAACACAGACTCTAAATGAAGAGCTAGATCAAATGGATTTAATAGATATCTACAGAGAATTACGCTCAAAACCGAAGAATTCACATTAATCTCAAGTGCACTTGGGACATTCTCAAAAATAGACAATATGTTAGGGCACAAACTAAGTCTCTACAAGTTCAAGAAAATTGAAATCATAACAAGCATCTTCTCAGATTACAATGGCATGCAACTAGAAATCAACTGCAACAAGAACATGTAAAGACATGCAAAGACATTTGAAAACATGAAGGCTAAATACCATGTTATTGAACAATGAATGGGTTACCATGGAGATCAAGGAAGAAATTAAAAACTTCCTGGAAACCAATGAAAATGAACATATAACAACACAGAATCTATGGGATGCAGCGAAAGCATTTCTGAGAGGGAAGTTCATAGTACTACAAGCTTATCTCAAGAAGCAAGAAAAAATTATAACAAACTATTTAACCTCACAACTTAAAGAACTGAAAATCAAACAAAAATAAAAACCCAGACCAAGTAGAAGGAAGAAAATATTAAAGATCAGAGCAGAAATAAATGACATGAAGACCAAAAAATCAATTCAAAAGATCAATAAAACAAAGAGCTGGTTCTTTGAAAAGATAAACAAGATTGATGGACCCTTAGCTACACTCACCAAGAAACAAAGAGAGAGTACCCGAATTCACAAAATCAGAAATGAAAGAGGAGAAATAATAACTGACACCACAGAAATACAAAGGATTATTAACAAATATTATGAACAATTATATGGCAAAAAATTTGACAATCTAAATGAAATGGACAAATGTCTAGAAACACATAGTCTCCCAATACTGAACTGGGAAGAGATACAAAACTCAAACCCACTAATAACAACAGAAGAAATTGAAGATGTAATCAAGACTCTCCCAGCAAACAAAAGCCCAGGCCCGGACGGCTTCACGGAGAAATTTTACCAAACATTCAAAGAACTAATACCCATTCTCCTCAAACTATTTCAAAAAATTCAAAAATTAGGAAGACTTCCAAATTCGTTTTATGAAGCCAGCATAATTCTAATTCTAAAACCAAAAGACACTACAAAGAAGGAAAACTACAGACTGATATCCCTGATGACCATAGATGCCAAAATCCTGAACAAAATACTAGCAAATCAAATCCAGCAATACATCAAAAAAATGATTCAACATGACCAAGTGGGATTCATCTCACGGGTGCAAGGCTGGTACAATATTCGCAAATCAATAAATGTGATACACCACATATACAAAAAAAAAAGATAAAAACTATATCATCATATCAATAGATGCTGAAAAAGCATTTGACAAGATCCAGCACCCATTTCTATAAAAACGCTCAGCAATGTGGGAATAGAGGTATCATATCTTGACATAATAAAGGCCATATATGAAAGACCTACAGCCAACGTTATAGTCAATGGGCAAAAACTAAAAGCATTTCCCTTAAGAACAGGAACAAGACAAGGATGCCCACTTTTGCCATTCTTATTTAACAAAATATTGGAAGTCTTAGCCACAGCAATTAGACAGGAAGAAAAAATAAAAGACACCCAAATTAGGAAGGAGGAAGTAAAACTGTCATTATTTGCAGATGACATGATACTATACATAGAAAACCCAAACTCCATCAAAAATTTACTAGACTTAATAAATGAATTTGGCAAAATGGTGTTGGGAAAATTGGATACAAAATTAATGTCAAGAAATTGATGGCATTCTTATACAACAATGATGAACTCACAGAAAGAGAAACTAACAGAACAATCCCATTTACCATCACAGGAAAAAAAAATTAAGATACCTAGGAATAAACTTAACCAACGAAATAAAGGTCCTATTCACAGAAAACTATAGGTCATTGAAAAACGTAATAGAGGAAAATATAAAAAATGAAAGCCCATTCCTTGTTCATGGATTAGAAGAATCAACATGATTAAAATGTTCATAACACCCAAAATTATCTATAAATTCAGTGCAATCCCCATCAAAATGCCAATGACATGCTTCACAGAACTAGAACAAATACTTCAAAAGTTCATATGAAACCAAAAAAGACCTTGAATAGCTACAGCAATCTTCAAAAAGAAGAACAAATTTGGAGGGATCACATTACCAGATTTCAGGTTATATTACAAAGCCACTGTAATCAAAACAGCCTGGTACTCCCACAAGAACTGGCATATAGACCAGTGGAACAGAACCGAGAACCCAGAAATGGACCCAAGACATTATGCTCAAAGAATATTTGACAAAGGTGGCAAGAGCATACAGTGGAGTAAAGATAGCCTCTTTAATAAATGGTGTTGGGAAAATTGGACAGCTACATGCAAAAAAATGAAACTAGGCTATCAACTTACATCATACACAAGAATAAACTCAAAATGGATAAAAGACTTAAATGTGACTCATGAATCCATAAAAATCCTAGAAGAAAATGTAGGCAACAAAATTTCAGACATTATAAGCAGGAGAATTATCACTGATACATCACCTAAGGCAACAGAAACAAAGGAGAAAATGAACACATGGGAGTGCATCAAACTCAAAAGCTTCTGTACAGCAAAGGATACAATCATCAATATGGAAAGGCAACCCACTGTATGAGAGAGCATAATTGCAAATGATATATCAGATAAGGGGTTAATTTTTGATATATATAGAGTGCTCATACAACTCAACAAAAGGAAGACAAAGAACCAATTAAAAAATGGGCAGAGGAACTGAATAGACACTTCTCCAAACAGGACATACAAATTGCTAAGAGACATATGAAGAAATGCTTAACATCACTAATCATCAGAGAGATGCAAATTAAAACAATAATGAGTTATCACCTCACACCTGTCAGAATGGCTGCCATCAACAAATCATCAAACAACAAGTGTTGGCGAGGGTGTGGAGAAAAGGGGACTCTAGTACAGTGCTGATGGGAATGCAGATTGCTTCAGTCACTATGGCAAACAATATGGTGTTACCTCAAACAATTAAAAATTGAATTGCCATTTGACCCAGTGATTTCACTTCTAGGAATATGCCCTAAGAAGCCTGAAACACCAGTCAGAAAGAACATATGTACCCCCATGTTTGTAGGAGCACTATTTACAATAGCTAAAATCTGGAAGCAGCCCAAGTGTCCATCAGTAGACGAATGGATAAAAAACCTGTGGTACATATACAATGGAGTACTATGCAGCTATAAGAAAGAAAGATCTCTTATCTTTTGAGACGACATGGATGGACCTGGAAAGTATTATCCTAAGCAAATCAAGCCAAACAGAGAAAGACAAGTATCATATGATCTTACTTATTTGTGGAATATAATGAACATAACAGTCTGAGAAATGGCATAGTCCCAGAGAATTGGAAATTGGGTACAGACTGACAATCCCCAGTACTGTGGGTGGTAGGGGAGAGATAAACCATAAAACTTGTGGGCATGTATGCATGAACAAAGGACATGGACAACAATGCTGGGGACAGGGTGGGGAGGGAAAGGGAGGTGGGATTCAGTGGGGGAATAAGGAGAAACATCTGTAACAAAAATAAATAAATTAATTAAGAAAAATAACCTGATAAACAAAATAGAACCAGAGGCATGGACACATGCAACAGACTGATGAATCTCAGAGGGAAGGAGTGGTGGGGTGAGAGGAAGTTAACCAATAAACTTAGATGCATATATGCATTGCCCACGAACACCCACAACAGGGTGGTAAAAGCCTGTGATTGGGTGGGAACCAGATGGAAGTTAGCAATCGGGAAAAGAAGGTGGGATATCTTTAGTACTCTCAACAATAAAGATTAAAAAAAGATAACAAAAAATGAAGAATAACATGAGAGCATGAAATGGGATGTTTAAACTATGAAATATAATATGGTAATTGTAACACCAGAATAATGTGTCAGAAAAAGAAGAGTAAGACTAGTGAATGAGCAAATGCAGAAAATAAAGATGTTAGCATGACTTGGGGAAAAAAAAAGGCCTCATTAAAAACAAACAACAGTATATGTCTTATTTATGTAAAATTTTACATATGAGGGTAGAAAAATTAGACATGGAATTTCCAACTATAGTTATTGACTTATAGAAAAGGACATGACAAATTGTCAAATAAAATATTAGAGTTTAAAGTATGTTATATAATTGATAAAAGCAAATAATAAAACAGAAATGGACCAAAGATATTTGTGTATAAATGATTATATTTTCTTGTTTAAGTAGAAAAATATATAAAAGGATGCATACTGGTCTATTAAGAATGGATAATTCAGGAGATGAGGAAGCTGTGGAAGCTCCTAGCATTTTCTTTACACATCTAGCAATTATTTCACTTATACAATAAGCATACAGTAGCATTTTTCACATTTAAATCTTTTGTTGATGTAAAACATAGAAAACTGCATAGATTATGTGCTCAGCTCTATGAAGGATCACAAAGTGAACATAACCATATTATCACCCCGCTGATGAGGAAAAGAAAAAGTTACTGGCATCTCAGAAACTTCCCTCGTGCCCCTTCTAATCAGGATCTCATCTCTTTTACTCTATCTCCACAGATTAGTACCGCCTGCTTTACTACTTTATATAAATGAAACAACACACCATATATATATATATATATATATATATATATATATATATATAGTATTTGTGCTCCATCATTTAACCTTATGTTTGTAAGATTCATCCAATTTGTTCTATGTAACAGTAGCTCATTCCTTTTCATTGCTTCAAATACTCAGTTTATGACTACAACATATACTCTACTATTGATGGCAGTTTGGTTGTTCATAATCTTGAGGTAGTAGCAATTATATGAATACTGCCACAAACATTCACAGATACGTTTTTATTGGACACATGCTCTATTCCTTTGGTTCACAGTGAGCAACCCTGATGAATGAGGTAATGTTCTGACAAAAATCAGGCTTGCTTACTGTTTCCTATGAAACAGCAGGCTCCCCAAGTTCAGTGCCCCACCCTGGGACAGGCACAAGAGGGAGTGGGGGTAGATGAAGGGAGGAGGTGCAGAGGGAGGAAGGAAGGGTAATAGAAGAGAGGAAGTTCCTGGAAGCCAGGCGAACCCAGAGGTGACTGCAGATTCTCCCACAGATGCTTTGCACAGACTGTCATGAGCTGTGCCCGACGCTACCAACACCTTAGCTGTTCACTCTCCTTCCAGCCCTCTTCTGGCCTGTCCAATACAGGTTGAGTCGCAGTAAATTATTTGATGGTTTAGAAAAAAATATCCTCAGATCTCCTTCAAGTTTCACTAAAGACAAGAACCACAGATGCCTTTGTTTATCACTTCTCTTCATTATCCTCAGTCTTGGATGATTTTCTCAACCTTTCCTAACTTTTATGACTGACACTTTTGAAGATGATAGGCCACACATTTTATAGACTGTCACTCAATTTCACTTTCTTGACTGTTTCCTCATAATGAGATTCAGTGTGCATTATTGGTAGGAATGTCACTGTAGTTGATGCTGGGTTCTCTTTGCATCTTATCAGAAAGTGCAGAATATTATTTTGTCTAATTTCTGATTATACTCACCCTGGTCATTTGATTAAGGTGGTGTCTGCCAGAATTCTTCACTGTAAAATTGCGCCTTTTCCATTTCTATTTAATAAGTGTTTCATGGGGACTGATTTGAAACTATTTAAATATCCAATTTTTCATCAAACTTTAAACTTGTTTGTTTAAGACTTACAATTGTCCATTTTATCCAATGAGTCATAATTCATTGCCATTATTAATTTTTATGTTCAAATTGTCCCAGACTTTGCCAGTGGAAGGCCATCCAAAGTGGCTTCTGTGTCCTTTTGATACAGTTTCATTGATTATTTGTTTGCATTCTGTTGTAAAAATATATTTCAAGCTCATAGCATACTTTTGTTGCCTGCATATCCATTGATACATTCTGAAAACTATGAGTTCACATCAATCCTTCTATTTCCAATCAACACCTCAGGATTCATTTAAGTTTTCTTCCTTTCTATTATTGTTACTCCCTTCTTAAACAATAAAACACCTGGCTTCCATTATCCTTAAAATAGTTTCTTATTTGTTCAATCCCCTCTATGTAACCTAGTAGAAACTGGGCAAAAGATTTGGACGGGCAACTCACAAAAGAGAATATCTAGCCCTGGCCAGTTTGGCTCAGTGGTTAGAGCGTCGGCCTGCGGTCCTGAGAGACCCGGGTTCAGTTCCCGCTAAGGGCGCGTGCCTCGGTTGCAGTTTGTCCCCGGCCCTGGTCGGTTGTGCGGGTCGCAGCCACTCGATGTGTCCCTTCACATCGATGTTTCTCTCTCTCTCTCTGTTCCTCTCTCTCTCCCTCCCACTCTACCTGAACAAAAAATGGAAAAATGTCCTCAGGTGAGGATAAAAAAAAAAAGAGAGAATATCTAATTGTCAATAAGCATAGGAAAAGATGCTCAATATCATTAATAATAAAAAAATGCAAATTAAAACCACAGTAAAATCTCACTAATATCTAAGTGGGGAAAGGATAAAGAATATAATATTGCATTATGCTAGTCATGCATAAATTAGTACAACTACTTTGAAAAAGATTTGGAATTCTTTATAAAGACATGAGAGAACAATTCAGCTATAAAAGTACATTCAAAGAGAATATCCATAATATATGAACAGGAGTATTGGTAGTAACATTATTTGTAATAGATCAAACCGAAAATTACCTGGAAGTCCATCAATTTCTGAATACATGAATAAATTGTAGTATATTCATACATAGAAATATTATATAGTGAAAATCATGAACAAACTATAAAAGATACCCAACAACATAGACCAATATCACAAACATACATGCAGCAAAAGAAGAATGACCTTAAATGATAGTATTATATGAAATTGAAAAAAAAATCAGGAAGAACTAAACAATGTTATTAGAATAGTGTTTGTTCACAGAGGTGAGAGAAAGACGTTTGTTCAAGAAAGGGCTGAGGGGCCCTGGCCAGTGTGGTTCAGTGGGTAGAGCATTGTTCCAAGGGCCAAAGGGTTGTGGGTTAAATTCGCAAAGGGCCATGGGTTTAATTCGTGGTCAAGGGCACATGCCTGGGTTGCAGGTTTGATAACCAGCCCCTATCAGGACTCATGCGGGAGGCAACCAATTGATGTATCATCTCTCACATCAATGTTTCTCTCTCTCTGTCTCTCTCTACTCCCTCCATCCCTCCCATTCTCCCTAAAAAGCAATGGAGAAAATATCCTCAGGTGAGGATTAACAAAATAAAAAAGAAAGGGCTAGAGTGCCAGAATATTCTGTTTGTTGGCCTAGAGTTGCTTTATAATGATTTGTTAATCTGTACTTATATTTTCATGACTTTTTCTAGAACCATATTATATTTTATAATTTAAAAATGTTCAAAATCAATTGACCCTTTCTAGATGCAGATAGTTGATATAAAGTCTTATTGTTTAAAATCTCAGGTTTAAAGGCTGTCAGATTTTTAAGGCCTCTTAAATAGTCCTAAGTTATTTTTCCAGGCTTATCCCTTGGCCCGCTATAATATGTGTTCTATAAACAACCAAGACACTCCAAAGAAAAATTAGGAAAAGTTAAGAACAAGCAATTCACCAAAGAAGAAATAGAGATAAAAAACATTTTTCAAAAAATCAATGTCACTAGTAAATAAAGAAAAACACATGTTTGATATATATCCTTTACTTATCAGAATAGTAAAATAATGATAATATGCAGTATGGTAATTGTGCAGGAAAATAGGGACTCCCATTAAATTCTAGAGAAGAAGAATAATGACAGGAAAAATAATTTAATTTGGCAATAAAGATGTCAACTGAGTGCAATGAAGAGATGAAAAACCATCTATGAGGCAGAGGGGAGAAACCAATATCAGTCAATACTAAAAACATATTCACTTGAGAGAAACATTCAGATCAAGTAATTCAAAGAATATGTAAACTTAATATTTTTCCCCTAAAATTATAATCTTATCATGAAAACTCAGGCAAACCTAAGAATGTCAGGCACAGGTTTGGAAACTGGAGAGGTTGTGGTGGACGCACTGCCCTATTTTGACCAAAGTTATAAAGCGCCTCATATACTGGAAGTAGCTGCAGTGCTGGTGGAGGAGGAAACTCAGAGATACAGACCTACTAAGAACTACTCAAGCTACTGACAGCTCTATATTATTCTGCTTTTGAAGCCGACATAATGAGGACCTGGCCGGGCAGCTCAGTTGGTTAGAGCTTCATCCTGACCAAGGTTCTGAGTTTGATCCCCAATCTGGGCACATACAAGAATCAACCAATGAATGCATAAATGGGTGGAACAACAAGTCCATGTTTCTCTCTTTTCCTTTCTCTCAGTGAGAGAGAGGGAGAAAGAAAGAAAAGCAACCAACATAATGAGAAATGAATTTGAAAGGCTGGCTGCTCGACAACCAATTGAATTGTTCAGTATGAAATTATATGAACCTCCAACTCTTTCCTCGGGTCAGAAAAATAATATTACTGCATGGAAAGAATGTGTAAACAATTCTATGGCCCAATTAGAGCATCAAGCAGTTTGAATAGAGAATCTGGGACTAATGTCACAGCATGGATGCAATGCCTGAAAAGTATGTAATGAAAATCTAGTTCATGTGATTGAACACACACAGAAATAGCTCCAGAAGTTAATGAAAAATATTAAAGATTTAAAGTAAGAACACACAACTCACAGCTGGAACTAAATTAAGAGAAATGGAGTCAAATTTGGTTATTGATCAGGTTGAAAGGACAATTGTGCAGTTAGAAGATGAAGGCTTTCAAATGAAGCCGCAACAAGTAGAGGCCAAAAAAGAAGACATCCAACAAGACTTCCGAAAAGACAAAGTAATTCAATGGTGGCTGGAACTAATGTCCTCTTGATGGATTCTTCACTCATATCTGACACCTGGGCTGGGAAGACTCACAACTGGGCTGAAAAGGCAGAAGTCAGAGTCTAGCAAAAAATATATTACCTTCTATGACTTGACCTTGGAAGTCACACAGTGTTACTTCAGCCCCGTTTTATTAGAAGCAAGTCAGTGAGGTCAGCACATATTCAAGGGGACAGGAATTAGATTCCATTTCAGACAGAAATACTCTTGAAGAACTTGTAGACATGTTTGTTTGTTTTTAAACTTGGATATTTGAATAGGCATCCATTTTAGAGGATGGGCCCTAAATCTATTCTGACAGGTATCCTTGCAAGAAGAGGGGAAGAGACACAGACACACATACAGGGAAGACAGTGTGAAGACACACACCGAAGGAAGAGAAGGCAGAAATTAAAACAATGAGTTCACAAGCTAAGGAATGCTGGAAAACACCAGAAGCTGGGAGAGGGGCATGAAGCCAAATCTTCCTAGAGCCTTAAGAAAGAGAATGGTTTCACTGACACCTTGACTTCAGACTCTAGCCTCCATATCTGTTGAGACAATAAAGTTGTGTTGTCTTAAACCACCCCCCCCCCCCCCAAATCATAATGCTTTCCTCAAGATACTTAGACATGGTCAGTTTCCCTCCTTGCTTGTCTCCAAAATTCTTTGTTATAAGAATTACCAGCACTGTAATTAATCCTATCTTGCTGAGATACAGGGGTTTCCATAAAGGAAACTCAGACTAGAAGGTTATTCTAATGATGAAGTTACTTGAGTTGCTCTGAAAATTATGGAACACTTTTCTAAATGAGTCAAATGTTGTCTTGATTATTCCTTAAGTCTACCAAATAGAAGCAATTAGAGGTTTATTTAATCACTTAGATGTCCAGCAGAGATGTAGCTAGTTGGGGGTGGGGCAGAGTTTGTCACCCCAAAATATGCCTTTTGGGATATTGCTTATTTATCAATATCCTTCCTAAAATAATTTAGACAGAGGAACTGAACTAAGAAAGGGATCTATCATCATAGACACATATTTTAATATAAACTAGTGTGTGATAGAGAAGAACCTAGCAAGTCCCATTTGATCAAAGTCATCTTTGTGTCCCATTGTTAAAGATGACCCAGCATTCATATATTGCCTATTGTAAATAATGCTGCAATGAGGTAACACAGGGGTAATACATTCTTTTGAATTTATGTTTTGGGTTTCTTCAGTTATATACTCAGAAATGTGATTGCTGGGTCATAAGGCAGTTCCATTTTTAATTTTTGGAGGAACCTTCATACTGTCTTCCACAGCAGGCACACCAACTTGCATTCCCACCAACAGTGCACTCAGGTTCCCTTTTCTCCAAATCCTTGTCAACACTTGCTGTTTGTTGATTTATTGATGATAGTCATTCTGACCGGTGTCAGGTGATATCCTATTGAGGTTTTACTTTGCATTTCTCTGATGATTATTGACATTGAATATATTTTCATATATCTATTGACCATCTGTATGACCTCTTTGGAGAAATGTTTATTCAGGTCCTCTGCTCATTTTTAATTGGATTATGATTTGTTTGCTTGTTTGTTTTTGGTGTTGAGTTGTATTAGTCCTTTATAAATTTTGGATAATAGCCCCTTATCAAGTGTATTATTGGCAAGTATCTTCTTCCATTAAGTAGGTTATCTTTTTGTTTTGTTGATGGTTTCCTTTGCTGTGAAAAACCTTTTTAGTTTGATGTAGTCCCATTTCTTTATTTTTTCTTTTGTTTCCTTTGCCCTAGAAGATATATCAGAAAAAATATTGCTATGAGAAATGTCACATATTTTACAGCTTATGTTTTCTTCTAGTTTTATGCTTTCAAGTCTTACATTTAAGACTTTAATGTGGCCCAACCAGTGTGGCTCAGTGGTTGAGTGTTGACCCATGCATGAAGAGGTCGCTGGTTCGATTCCCAGTCAGGGCACATGCCCAGGTTGTGGGTCTGACCCCTAGTGGGGGGCATGCAAGAGGTGGCCAATCAATGTTCTCTGTCATTGATGTTTCTATCTGTCTCTCCCTCTCCCTTCCTCTCCCTCTAAAATCAATGAAGAAAATAATTTAAGACTTTAATCTAGTTTGAGTTTATTCTTGTGTATGGTGTAAGAACATGGTCTAGTTTAATTTTTTGCACGTATCTGTCCAATTTTCCCAGCACCATTTATTGAATAGCCTGTTTTTAACCCATTGTACATTCTTACCTCCTTTGTCAAATATTAATTGAACATATAGGCATGAGTTTATTTCTGGATTCACTGTTCTGTTTCATTAATCTATATTTCTTTTTTGTGTCAGTACCATGCTGTTGGATTACTATAGACTTAATATAATTTGATATCAGGTAGCATGATACCTCCGATTTTGTTCTCAAGATTGCAATGGCTAATCAGGGTCTCTTGTGGTTCTATATACATTTTTTAAAAAGTATTTGTTCTAGTTCTGTAAAATACATCATTGGTATTTTGATAAGGATTACATTGAATGTATGCATTGCTTTGGGTAGTATAGACATTTAATGATGTTAATTCTTAGTGTACATGAGCATGGTATATGCTTCCATTTATTTACATTTTCTTCAATGCCTTATAGTTTCAAGACAATAGGTCTTTTACCTCCATGGTTAAATTTAGTTCTAGGTATTTTATTTTCTCAATGCAATTCTAAATGGGATTATTTTCTTAGTTTCCTTTTCTGATGCTGCAATATTGGTGTATAAAAAGGCAACCAATTTCTGAATATTTATTTTGTATCCTGCTACTTTCCTGAATTCATTTATCAGTTCTAGCAGTTTTTTGGTGAACTTTTTTGGGTTGTTTATATTCAGTATCATGTCAAATAATGCAAATAATGAAAATAACCAATATATGGAAGCAACCCAACTGCCCATCAATAGACAAATGAATAAAAATGTTGTGGTACATATATATGACAAAATATTACTTGACCATAAAAAGAAATGAAATATCACCATTTGCCACAGCCTGGATGCACCTAGAGAATAATGCTCTAAATTAAACAAATCAGCCAGAGAAAGACAAATACCATATGATTTCACTAACATGTGGAATATAAAGAACAAAACAAAACAAACAAACAAAATCGGAACAAACTCATAGATACAGAGAATGGACTTATAATTGCCAGAGAGGAGGGTTATTGACATATTGGATGAAAAAGGTTGAAGGGATTAAGAAATACAAATTGGTAGTTACAAAAAAACAGTCATAGGGATGTAAGTACAGCATAGGAAATATAGTCAATAACATTGAAATAATTATGCATGATGCCAGATAGGTACTGGAAATATTGGCTGGGGGGAGGGGGGATGAACACTTTGTGAAGTATATGATTGTCTAGTCATTATGCTGTACACCTGAAACTAATACAAAATAAAATTTAAAAACATCTATGTAAAACAAAACAAAAGATGATCTAGCAAACATTTGTGTGCCAAACATTTACTTTTCTTTTTTTATTTTTTAAATATGTTTTTATAGATATTTTAAAAAGAGAGGAAGGGAGAGAAACATAGAAGTCAGAAACATAGATTGACTGCCTCCTGCATGCCCCCTACTGGAGAAACCGGGGCATGTGCCCTGACTGGGAATGGAATCAGGACATCAGTCAATGGGACAAGTTTCAATCCACTGAGCCACACTGGCCAGGCTTTGCTTTTCTATCTCCATGTGAATTGCCTTCCTGCTCTTGAAAGTCCCAAACCACAGTTCCCCTTTTTCTTAACCTAATATGGCATATAAGTCTTAAATGCCAGGTTTGTCCTTGGGTCCCATATTTTTGCAGAACCTCCATGTGTACATACATAATAAATTTGGTTATTTTTCCTGTTAATCTGTCTCCTGCAATTTGACTATTAGACCAGCTAGAAGAACGTAAAAGGGAAATTATTGTTTTTCTTCTCCTACAGTAGGTAAGGGAAGGTGAAGGAACAGAGGACAATATTTTTAGGGAAGGAAATGACTACATCACATCTACTCACAAGACTAACCAATGACCAAGATTATACTTTTTAACTTTTTCATGTCCATTCCTGTTTTGGGGCTTCAATTTTTACCCTTTCATAATAAAAGTCAAAGCAGCCCCTTCAGGGCACAAGGCTTCTTAGGGAAGCTCAGCCCTCTCTACTGAAATATTTATGGAATATTAGTATTACATGCATTTTACTTATTTATTCATTCATTTACTTATTTTAATCTTTATAGTTTTTTAATTAATTAATTAATTAAATTTTCTTACAGATGTTTCTCCTTTTTCCCCTATTGACACCCTCCACCTCCTCCCTCCCCACCCTGTCCCCAGTTTTGTTGTCCATGTCCATTGGTTATGCATACATGCATATAAGTTCTGTGGTTTATCACTCCCCCTATCTTCTGGGACTACTTCCACATCTGTACCCTACTTCCACGTCTCCGGGACTACCTGTTCTTCAGACTGTTATGTTCATTATGTTCCACAAATAAGTGAAATCATATGATACTTGTCTTTCTATTTGGCTTGTTTCACTTAGGATAATACTTTCTAGGTCCCTCCATGTTGTCTCAAATGAAAAGAGATCTTTCTTTCTTACAGTTGCATAGTACTCCATTGTGTATATGTCCAACAGCTTTTTTTAAATTTTTTTTTATTTTTATTTTTTATTTATTTTTTATTGATTAATTTTTGTTACAGATGATTCTCCTTTTTCCCACAGCTTTTTAATCCACTCATCTACCGATGGACAGTTGGACTGTTTCCAGATCTTAGCAATTGTAAATAGTGCTGCTACGAACATGGAGTTATATATATTCTTTCTGATGGGTGTTTCAGGCATCTTGGGGGTATATTTTTAGAAGTGGGATCACTGCTTCAAATGGCAATTCAATTTTTAATTTTTTGAGGTACTACCATAGTATTTTCCATAGTGGCTGCACCAGTCTACATTCCCACCAGCACTGTACTAGAGTCCCCTTTTCTCCACAGCCTCGCCGACACTTGTTTGATGATTTGTGAATGGCGGCCATTCTGACATGTGTGAGGTGATACCTCATTGTTGTTTTAATTCACATCTCTCTAATGATTAGTGATGTTGAGCATGTCTTCATATGTCCTTTAGCAATTTGTATGTCCTGTTTGGAGAGGTGCTTACTTAGTTCCACTGCCCATTTTTTTTTTTTTTTTTTTTTTGAGTTCTTTGTCTTCCTTTTGTTGAGTTGTATGAGCACTCTATATATTTTGGAAAGTAACCCCTGGTTTGATGTATCATTGGCAATTATGCGCTGCCATACAGTGGGTTGCTTTTCCATTTTGGTGGTTGTTTCTTTTACTGTGCAGAAGCTTTTGAGTTTATTGTAGTCCCATGTGTTCATTTTCTCCTTTGTTTCTGTTACCTTAGGTGATGTATCAGTGGAAATTCTGCTGCATATGATGTCTGAAATTTTGTTGCCTACAGTTTCTTCTAGGATTTTTATTGATTCATGAATCATATTTAAGTCTGTTATCCATTTTGAGTTTATTCTTGTGTATGTTGTAAGTTGATGGTCTAGTTTCATTTTTTTGCATGTAGCTGTCCAATTTTCCCAACACCATTTATTAAAGGGGCTGTCTTTACTCCACTGTATGCTCTTGTCACCTTTGTCAAATATTAATTGAGCATATTGCCTTGGCTCTATTTCTGGGTTCTCTGTTCTGTTCCACTGGTCTATATGCCTGTTCTCGTGCCAGTACCAGGCTGTTTTGATTATAGTGGCTTTGTAGTATAACCTGATATCTGGTAATGTGATCCCTCCAACTTTGTTCTTCTTTTTCAAGATTGCTGTCGTTATTAGAGGTCTTTTTTGGTTCTATATGAACTTTTGAAGTAATTGTTCTAGTTCTGTGACATATGTCGTTGGTATTTTGATAGGGATTGCATTGAATCTATAGATTGCTTTGGGTAATATGGACATTTTAATGATGTTAATTCTTTCAATCCATGAACAGGGTATGTGCTTCCACTTTTTTATATCTTCCTCTATTTGTTTTTTAAATATCTTGTAGTTTTCTGTCAATAGGTCCTTTACTTCTTTGGTTAAGTTTATTCCTAGGTATCTCAATTTTTTTCCTGCAATGGTAAATGGGATTTTTTTTTATTTTTCTATTTTTTTACTTTCTTTTTCTGTGAGTTCATCATTGGTGTATAAGAAAGCCGTCAAGCCCTGGCCAGTTTTGCTCTGTGGTTAGAACATTGGCCTGCGGTCCAGAGAAACCCATGTTCGGTTCCCACTAAGGGCGTTTACCTTGGTTTCAGTTTGTCCCAGTCCCTGGATAATCGTGCGGGTGGCAGCCACTCGATGTGTCCCTTTTCTTGTTGATGTTTTTTTTTTTTTTTCCTCTCTCTCTTTCTCTCCCTCCCACTCTATCTGAACAAAAAAATGGAAAAATGTCCTCAGGTGAGGATAAAAAAAAAAAGAATGCTGTCAATTTCTTGATGTTAATTTTGTATCCTTTTTTTCTTTTTCTTTTTTAATTAATTAATTAATTTTTATACAGATGTTTCTCCCCCCGCCCCCCGCACTGATTCACCCTCCCTTTCCATCCCTGCCCTGTCCCCAGCTTTGTTGTCCATGTCCATTGTTGATGCATACATGCATATAAGTTCTGTGGTTTATCTCTCTCCTACCACCCCCTCTTCTGGGGATTGTCAGTCTGTCCCCACTTCCACATCTCTGGGACTACCCCATTCTTGCTACTTTGCCAAATTCATTTATTAAGTCTAGTAGGGTTTTTTTTGTTGTTGTTGTTGTTTTTTTTTTTTTTGGTCTTACGTGCTTCTAGCAGGAACTGAACCTGGGAGTCTCTGGTCCGCAAGCCTATGCTCAACTGCTGAGTCAAACTGGCCAGGGCATAGATATTTGATGGAGTATTTGGGGTTTTCTACATATAATATCATGTAATCTGCAAATAATGACTGTTTCACTTCCTCCTTTCCAATTTGGATCCATTTTATTTTTTCATTCTGTCTGAATTCTGTGGCTAAGACTACCAGTACTATGTTAAATAAGAGTGGTGAAAGTGGGCATCCTTCTCTTGTTCCTCTTCTTAAGGGAAATGTGTTTAGTTTTTGCACATTGAATATGATGGCTGTAGGTCTTTCATATATGACCTTTATTATGTCAAGATATGATCCCTTTATTTCCATTTTGCTGAGTATTTTTATCAGAAATGGGTGCTGGATTTTGTCGAATGCTTTTTCAGCATTTATTGATATGATCATATGATATTTATCTTTCATTTGGTATATGTGGTATATCACATTTATTGATTGGCAAATATTGTTCCAGCCATGCATCCCTGGGATGAATCCCACTTGGTCATGGTGAATCATTTTTTTGATGTATTGCTGAATTCGATTTGCTATTATTTTGGTCAGGATTTTGGCATCTATGTTCATCAGGGATATTGGCCTGTAGATTTTTCTCTTTGTAGTGTCTTTTTCTGGTTTTGGAATTAGAATAATGCTGGCCTCATAAAATGAGTTTGGAAGTCTTCCTTCTTCTTGAATTATTTGAAATAGTTTGAGGAGAATGAGTATTTGTTCTTCTTTGAGTGTTCGGTAAAATTTCCCCATGAAGCTGTCCAGGCCTGAGCTTTTGTTTGCTGGGAGAGTCTTGACTATATCTTCAATGTCCTTTGTTATTATTGGTCTGTTCAAGTTTTCTATCTCTTCCTGGTTCAGTTTTGGGAGACTATGTATTTCTAGAAATTTGTCCATTTCACTTAAATTGTCAAATTTATTGCGTATAATTATTCATAATATTTGTTAACATTACTTTGTATTTCTGTGGTGTCAGTTATTATTTCTCCTCTTTCATTTTGATTTTGTGTGTATGGGTACTCTCTCTTTGTTTCTTGGTGAGTCTAGCTAAGGGGCAATCAATTTTGTTTATCTTTTCAAAGAACTAGCTCTTTGTTTCATTGATTCTTTGAATTGTGTTTTTGGTCTCCATGCCATTTAATTCCTGCTCTGATCTTTAATATTTCCTTCCTTCTACTTGCTCTGGGGTTTCCTTTTTGTTTGCTTTCTAGTTCTTTAAGTTGTGAAGTTAGGTAGTCTATTAGAAATTTTTTTTTTGTTTCTTGAGGTAGACCTATAGTGCTATGAACTTCCCTCTCAGAACTGCGTTCACTGCATCCCATAGATTTTGTGTTGTTCTGTGATTATTGTCATTGGATTGCAAAAGTTTTTAATTTATTCCTTGCTCTCCATGGTAACCCATTCATTGTTCAGTAACATGCCATTTAGCCTCCATGTTTTCAAATGTCTTAGCATGTTCTTGTTGCAGTTGATTTCTAGTTTCATGCCATTGTGATCTGAGAAGATGCTTGATATGATTACAATCTTCATGAACTTGTAGGGACTTAGTTTATGCCCTAACATGTGGTCTATCTTAGAGAATGTCCATTGTGCACTTGAGAAGAATGTAAATTCAGAAGTTTTTGGTGTAATTCTGTATATACCTTTTAAATCCATTTGATCTAGAGCTTCATTTAGAGTCTGTGTTTCCTTGTCAATTTTTTTGTTTAGATGATCAATCCAGTGATGTCAGTGGGGTGTTGAAGTCCCCTGCTATGATTGTATTGCTGTTGATTTCTCCTTCAAAGTCCTCCAGAAGATTTTTAATATATGTTGGTGCTCCTAAATTGGGTGTGTATATGTTTACCAAGGTTATATCGTCCTGTTGGTTAGATCCTTTCAATATTATGTAGTGGCCTTCTTTGTGTCTAGTTATGGCCTTCAGTTTGACATCTATTTTATCAGATATGAGTATTGCTACCCCAGCTTTTTTTTGTTTTTTGTTTTTTTTGCTTTCTATTTGCTTGAAAGATTTTTTTCCATCCCGTCACTTTCAACCTATGTGAGTCTTTTGTTATGAGGTGGTTCTCTTATAAACAACATGTATGTGAGTCATGCTTTCTTATCTAGTCAGCTACTCTGTGTCTTGATCCGAGGGTCTAATCCATTTACAATTAAGGTAATTATTGATATGTACTTATTTATTTCAATTTTTTGTTTAGTGTGGTTCTATTTTTCTTCCAATCTTTTTTTTTTTTTTTTTTTACTAATTACAGCAGGCCTTTTAGCATATCTTGCAGTGCTGGTTTGGTGCTAATATATTCCCTTTGCCTGTTTTTGGTGTGGGAAGCTCTTTATTTGACCTTCTATTTTGAATGATAGCCTTCCTGAAAAGAGTATTCTTGGATTTAGATGCTTGTTTTTCATGACCTTGATTACTTCATGCAGTTCCCTTCTGGCCTGTAGTGTTTCTGTTGAGAAGTCAGCTGAGAGCCTTATTGGGATTCCTTTGTATGTAACCTGTTGCTTATCTCTTGCTGCCTTTAGGATTTTCTCTTTGTCTTCAATTTTTGGCATTTTAATTACCGTGTGTCTTGGTATGGGCCTGTTTTGGGTTCTTATTACTTGGGGCTCTCTGTGCTTCTTGACCTTGAATGCCTTCTTCCTTCACCAAGTTAGGGAAGTTTTCTGTCACTATTTCTTCAAATATGTTCTCTAACTCTTGCCCATTTTCTTTCTTTTCAGGGACTCCTATGATGAGAATGTTATTACATTTCCAGTTTTCCCACAGTTTTCTTAAGCTGTCTTCCTGTTTTTCAATTTTTTTTCCTTTTGATATTCTGATTGGTTGATTTTTTCTATCCTGTCTTCTAATTCACTGATCTGGTCCTCAACTTTCTCTACTCTGCTGGTTAATCCTTCCAATGTGTTCCTAATTTCTGCCTTGTCATTCTTCATTTCCACTTGGTTGGTTTTCAATGTTTCTATATCTTTAACATGGTGCTGATGTTCTTACCATGCTGTTGAGCTTCCTCAAGATCATGGCTCTGAACTCTACCTCTGATGATTTGCTTCACTGCATTTTATTTATCTCATCTTTGATAGAGGTCTTTTGTTCTTTCATTTGCGATTTGTTTTTTTGTTTTACCATTTTGGCTAACTCAGTGTGTTTTGGAGCCTGTCACATTTTCTCTGTGGGTGTTGCTGTTCTGCTGTTTGTGGTTCCCTCTATTGGTTTGGATGAGCCTGGGTGGGCCCACATTAGACTTCACTGTCAAGTATTACTTTCCTGGGTAGATTTACAAGCCCAAAAAAGGTTCAGTTATCCTCTAGCTTTTTGCCTGGAGGCCATTAGTCTCTTTACTCAGCGTCTTGGAATGTAGCCCTGGTGTTCTGTGTAAGAGGATTTCCAGAGGTTGGGATAGATGCTGGTTGTTAATGAGCTTCATTTTGCATTTTTTGCCTCACCTGGGAAATGCTGAATCACTGAGGGAGGGGCTGCTTTTATTCCCAACATCTCTTCGAAGCAGCAAACTGACCACCGTCACTTGTGGCCATTACTCAGCCAGAGCTCTGGGTGCCCTCCAAATTCCAGGTCTCCACACAGAGTTCCAGTCCAGTTTGCCCTCCCTCTGCGAGAGCTCATGGTATGTGGCTGTGGCTATTTTTATTTTTTTTTTATATAAACAAAATACTTTATTATTTGAGAAAGAAAGGGCCAAATTACAAAATTTTTTATACTTAAGCTCTGTTCATTACCACGCCAGAGAGTTAATAAGGGACTTCAGTCCCATCACTATTAGGTTGGACCCCATGAAACTGCCAACTAGAGTGATAAAAAAACACGACAAATATTGATTTCATGTGGTTCGACCCCATATAAAATGAGCTGATGGCTAACATTGGTTTTGGCAGCAACATGTCCCCAGTCACGTCTGTTGATGTTATAAACAGATGTCCTAGCAATAAACAGGTCCTGCCTGAGAGAAACATCCTGTATTTAAAGATACTGGGAACCGTTCTGTGTGTCGAGGCAGGTCTGCCTTCTCAGCTCGTCCTTCCAGCCAAGCACATGGTCCCACCACATGGGCAGGTCCAGCTGTCCTCTCAAACTGCTAGGGACACCTGTCTGACTTTGCAAGCCACTGGGCTGGATCAGTTCCAGAGACCAGGGACACAGGCTGACCCAGGTGCTCCTCAGAAACAGCATCCAACACCATCGAACAGTTTCCTCCGCGTGAACCAGTCCACATGCATCCGCTCTCCCACTTTGCTGACCCTGGGGGCCTCTGGGAGTTCTGCGTCCAAATGGAAGAAGCAAAACCGAACTGTGCTGCTGTGCCCACGGAGCCAAAGGACCGGCGTGGTGTCCAGACAGCCCGAGACTGACAGTGGAGAACCGGACAAGCACGCTCTGTGCATGTCCGAGCTTTCCTCGAGGTGCGCCCTCCCCTCCGGCTACAGCTCTGTACACAGTATGTTTAACTTCACATGGAGCCGTGATAGAAAATAAAGCTTTCCTACAAATTACAATTTTTTCCAGTGAATTACTTTTACAGTAAAAATAGCTGCTCCATAAATCCCTCCTGATTTCTGAAAAGGAGTTGCATATTTCCAAAAATAGTATTCTTATTTTGATCATACAGAGTCACATGGGGCATGGGGGTGGGGCAGGAGGTGGAATTGCCTGGTGGGGGAGGGGTCGTGGGGGAAACAATTGAACTAAGAAATAAAATGAGTTTTGTGTATCAACTGATTTAAAGGCATGCACAGAAATGGAAAACATATGCCATTTGTCAAGAAAAATACTGCTTTACAGGTTTTACATTACAATGGAAAGGACACACCAGAGGCCAGAGGTGCCCCAGATAATAACGTTATTAAGTTTCGTATAAAAATTTCCAAATGTACAAAGTCCTTGACAGACAACCCAGGCAAAACAAAACTAAAAAACAGGGATTAACCCTCTTAGACTTTATTCACTCTTAGGTCTTACGCCTGTAGGCATATTCAATGTAAATAATACACATTTGACAAATTCTCTCAGCCTTCCCGTGGCAGATGTGATGTTTGCAAAATGCCGAAGATGCTCTTGCAAAATGAAATACACGCTGCATTCTTAGTTCACATACAGTAATATAATTATTTTAAATTACAATATACAATTTCTGTTAAATAGAACTGTTAGAGAATTTCGATAACAATTATAAGATTACAGTCATATATACAAACCAACTTCTGAAATGGCATGATCATTTCCTGTCCCCCTGCCCTCTGAAGCAAAGACAATGCTTTCGCATTGGGGATTCCTGGTTGCCAAAAGGCAAAGAAAATAAATGCGAACGTCCACGACATGCTCACACCCGGAGAATGTCCAGCAGCCTGCGTGGTCCTGTCGCAGGCGCTGGGAGCGCACCCCAAACCACTTAAATGTGACTGCATTATAAATAGCGTGATCCATCCGGAGGCTTCAGAAGCAACACATCGTGTCGCTCTGGGCGACGAGCTGTGTCGGATGAAATAAGGCCACTGCTTCTTGGCGACATTCCCGGAGGGTTCCAGAGGCCTGACAGGGGCCTGGGGGCAGTGAGTCAGTGACCCATCCTGCAGGTCGAGCAACGAGGACTCTAGAGGGGGAGTGAGGTTGAGGAGGGACAAGAGACACGATAAATGGAGACAAGACAGGGCTCTGATCAAGTCTCCTTTATTCTGGGGAGATCCACAGTATATATAGGGCAAGAAGCAGAAAAACAAGAACATTTGTTGCCAAGCGATGTTTGTGGTAACCACCCTGAAGCAATTTCAAGTAAATATCATGTAAATATCACAGGTGGAACAAAAGACAAACAGAGCATAACTGCCTGAGTAAATGGTTACTTAAAGGAATGCAGAAACATTGTATGCAGAGATGCAGAGATATCCTGCCTTGGGGCAGGAGATGGCAGAGCAGATTTTTGCAAAATGGATGCCATGCAAACAGTCTCCCACAAGTCAGGATGGCTCCCACGGCGTCCCAGGGCCTCAGTCCTCCGTGTCTGGCTGGACTCCCAGGATGGCGTGCAGTTTTTCGGGCGTGAACCCCAGCAAATTCTGCAGGTCGCAAACGAAGCGGTACACGTAGCGCTTCACTGACGTCTTGTGGATGATGTTCTTGTCTTGGTAATAGCGCAAACCCCGGCTCAGCTTCTCGTAGTTCATCTTGGGCTTATTTTCCCTCTTTCCCCACCGGCGGGCCACCTCATTGGGGTCAGCGAGCTTGAACTCCCATCCGTCGCCCGTCCCGCTGATGATCGACTGGCAGGATTTATCAGAGAGCAATTCTACGAGAAACTGCCACAGCTGGATGGATCGGTCCGCTTCTTGTGAAGCCGGCCAGCACGGCCACAGGTATAACTGGTTTGCCTGCTCCACCGGGTCACTCCTCTCTTGGATGTAATCTTTGAAAGACATGGTCGGCTTGCTGAGGCACAGGGACTGGCTGCAGTCATCGTCACAGCTCTCGAAGGAAGGCACCCGCTGCTCCAGCAGTGACGACTGGCTGTTCCAGGACTGCAGCAGCGAGTCCGAGCTCTTGAAGCTGTCCCCGCCTGAGCTGAGACTTGGGGAACAGCCGGAACTCCTGCTCGGCGCCAAGGGCACCGGCTGCCGCTTCAGACCGACACATGGCGTCCAGGAGACCACACTTGGGGTAATTCTGCGCCTGCATTCCGTACAGCGCCTGCTCCACGCCAAAACCTAATTAATTGCTGTTAATCCAGTGAGGAACTGAGTTGAGGTGGGAATTTTCTTCATACGGATCCTCTGTCTTTTCTCCAGAGAATGTCGCCCACAAAGTCAGGTGCCAGCTCCAGAAAACGCTCCTTGCCCAGGTTACACAACACCCGGCCATTCATGCCAAACCTCTGGAGGTTGACGTTCAGCAGGCTGAACTCATTGGTCACCCAGAGAAGCCACTGGCATACTTGCTGCTCCGTGGCTGTGGCTATTTTAGTGCTCTATTTTGGTCCTCTGTGCTATGGAACGGCCTTGGGAGTTCAACCCCAGGGCACTGCTCATAGCTCAGACCACCACCTTCTTGTGCCTCCACAGATACTACTGTTGTCCTTGGTCATATGGTCCTGTTCTGCTGTTGCTTCTGTTGCCTTTTTTTTTTTTTTTTTTGAAGATTTGCCTTTATTTTAGTTGTAATTCCCGTTTGGTCTAGGGAGATCATCTGTGTAGCTTCCATTTCATATTTGGTCTTTTTAAAATACACTTCTCCTGACATCAAAGTTACAACTAAACTACAGAACAATCATCATTCAAAACTGCCTAAAATCGAGCTGAATGGAAGTTCTACAACTACGGAATTAAAGAAGCTACATGGAGACTGGTAGGAGGAGTGGAGGCGAACGGACCTGTCCCACACCCACGTGTGGCGGATAAAAATCAGGAGGATATCTCAGCTGGGAATGTCCTCCCTGAAAACTGAGGGGGTCCAAGTCTCACACCAGGTGCCCCACTCAGGGTTCCAGTGCCAGGAAGAGAAGTCTCCTTAACTTCTGGCTGGAAAAACCAGCGGGAACTGAGGCTCAAGGAGGCTAAGGCAGCTGGAGGCCCAGGCGGCTCCTCTTAAATGGCCCGTGCATGGACTTATCAGACTCACTTCCTCTAAGATTGGAGGGGAGGCAGCTTGAGGGGTGCCAGAGACATTAGGGAGGAACTGAGCTGTTTGGCTTTGGAGTAAGGGCTGGAGAGGGGGCTTTCCCCAGGACAAATGTGCTGAAAGAGGCCCTTGTTCCTTTGGTGAACCCTTCCCTGGGGCGGCAGACAACAGCCATATCTGGGATTCCAGTAACCTGGCTCACTCTGGTTGCCCTGCCTTGGTGATTCCCTGAGGCCCCACCCCACCCAACTTTCAGGCCCACCCAAGATTTTGCCAGTTGCTTAACCATAGGATTGGTCTGTCTTGGATGCTCTTCAGGTTTTCCTAAATTCTTTCAAACAAGCAGCATCTGGTCTCAGAAACACCATACCTCTTGTTAAGTAATACACAGAAACAAACACAGAGAGGCAGCCAAAATGAGGAGACAAGGAAACAGGTCCCAAATGAAAGAACAGAACAAAACTCCAGGAAAAGAACTAAGCGTAATGGAGATAAGCAACCTAACACATTCTGAGTTCAAAATACTGCTTATAAGGATGCTCAATGAACTTAGTGAGGGCCTCAAGAGCGGACCAGTCAGAAATGAAGGAGGCACTAACTAAAATAAAGATTCAATAGTAGAGTAGGTAAAGCCAAGAAGCAAACCATCAATTTGGAATACAAGGAAGCAAAAAACACCCAATCAAAACAGCATAAAGAAAAAAGAATCTATAAAAATGAGGACAGTGTAAGGAGCCTCTGGGACAACTTCAAGAGTGCCAAGATTTGCATCTTGGGGGTGCCAGAAGGAGAAGAGAGAGAACAAAAAATTGAAAACCTATTTGAAACAATAATGGCAGAAAACTTCCCTAACTTGGTGAGGGAAACAGACATACAGGTCCAGGAAGCACAGAGAGTCCCAAACAAGATGAAACCCAAGAGGCCCACACCAAGATACATCATCATCAAAATGCAAAAGGTTCAAGATGAAGAGAGAATCTTAAAAGCAGCAAGAAAAAAGCAGTTAGTTACCTACAAGGGAGTTCCCATAAAACTGTCAGCTGATTTCTCAAAAGAAACTTTGCAGGCCAGAAGGAAGTGGCAAGAAATATTCAGAATGATGAAAAACAAGAACCTACAACCATGATTACTCTATCCTGCAAAGCTGTCATTTAGAATCGATGGCCATATAAAGAGTCCCAGACAAGAAAATGTGAAAGGAGTTCATCACCACCAAACCATTATTATATGAAATGTTGAAGTGTCTTTTTGAAGAAAAAGATAAAATATATGAACAAACAAAATGGCAATGAATACATATCTATCAGCAATGGAATCTACAAACAAAATAAATAGGCAGAAAAGAAACATTCTCATAGATACAGAGAAAATTTTGTTGGTTGCCAGATGGGAGGTGGGTTGGGAGAAAGGGTGAAAAAGGTGAAGGGATTAAGAAGAATGAATTGGTTGCTAGACTGACAAACCTCAAAGAGAAGGGGGTTGGAGGGTGGGAAGAAACAAACCAAAGAATTTATATGTATAACCAATGGACACAGATGACAATGTGGGAAAAGGCGGGAGGAGGGGTGGGAGTGGGGAGGATGGGATCAATGGAGGAAAAATGAGGAACATCTGTAGTGCATTAAACAATAAAGATAAAACAATAAATGAATGAATGAATGAATGAATAAATAAATAAATAAATAATAAAGTAAGCTTCTCCTGAGCAAAGCCAATGATTTTACATTGAACAAAACTCTGCAGCTTATTTTCTTTACTTTGTTCTCCCCCTTCAAAGGATTCAGCCCAGTCAATCTGGATTCTATCTTTATTGTTGAAAGTATTACAGATGTCTGCTCTTCCCCCCTCCCCACTGACTTCCTCCTCCCTGCTCCCAATCCATTCCTGACTTCCTCAAACTACTGTCTCTGTCCAGTGGTTATGCATATGCATATAAATTCATTGGTTTATCTCTTTCAAAATCCCCCAACCCCTTCCCTCTGAGGTTTGTCAGTCTGTTCCCTACTTCCATGTGTCTGGATCTATGTTGATCATCAGCTTATTTTGTTCATGATATTCCATAAATAAGTGATATCATGTGATACTTGTCTTTCTCTGACTGGCTATTTTACTCAGCATATTTTACTCCAGGTCCCTCCATGTCATCTTAAAGGGTAAGAGATTGTTCTTTCTTATAGCAGCATAGTATTCCATTGTGTAAATGTACCAGTGCTTTTTTATCCACTCATCTACTGATGTACACTTGGGCTGTTTCCAGATCTTAGCTATTGTAAATAGTGCTGCTATGAACATAGGGATGCATATATTCTTTCTGATGGTGTTTCAGGCTTTTTAGAATATATTTCTAGAAGTGGGATTACTGGGTCAAATGGCAGTTCCATTTGTAATTTTTTGAGGCAACACCATATTGTTTTCCATAGTGGTTGCACCAGTCTGTATTCCCACCAGCGGTGTACTGGAGTCCTCTTTTCTGTATATCCTCACCAGCAGTTGTCGTTTATTAATTTATTGAATATTGATGGCAACCACTCTAATAGGTATGAGGTGATACCTCATTATTGTTTTAATTTGTATCTCTCTGATGATTAGTGATGTTGAGCTTTTTTTTTTTTTATGTCTCTCGACCATTTGTATGTTCTGTTTGGAGAAATGTCTATTTAGGTCCTCTTCCCATTTTTTAATTGAATTCTTAGTCTTCCTTTTCTTGAGTTGCATGCTACATGCATTTTAACTAGGACTCTATGCCTAGCTAAAGAAGAGACTATATTGCATTTAAGTTGTCACAAGAAACGTATATGGTGGGCTTTAATATGAACTTTATAAATTAACTTCATCCACATGTAATCTTTGCCTTTTCTTCACATCTTGTCATCTGAAAACTGTGAACTAATTAAGGAAAAGACATCAAATGTGAGAAAGT
Organism: Molossus molossus; assembly: GCF_014108415.1. Classification (NCBI taxonomy): domain Eukaryota; kingdom Metazoa; phylum Chordata; class Mammalia; order Chiroptera; family Molossidae; genus Molossus; species Molossus molossus. Next base: position 99,692,594 of record NW_023425403.1, read on the forward strand.
CTCATTTTTTTTTTCATTTGAAGATTTATGTAAAGAACAATGGTTGTTTACAGGAACTACTATTATAAGTTAAAGTCAAAGACTGTCCAAAATAAATTTATGACATAGAAGTTTAATTTTAGACACTAACACATAGTTTTTAGCTCTTTCCTATCCAGGGTGGCTGGTTCTGTTATTCTTATGTGCTCTGTTCAGTTTTCTCCTATCCTCAAGTCTTATCAATCCAGTAGTTTCAAAGGATCTAATTTTACTATTTACATTAAGGTTTACATCACTAGTAATAACTTACTGTGTTACTTTCTAAGAGATATTCATTTTAAATAGAAAACACATTTTTAATTCAAAAGAAGAATATTCAGCAGTGGAATTTCTGAGATCAGTCCCAGGTGGGTAGGGCAAGAGTCTCCTCTCAAAATCATTCACAGCAGTATTTTATGTTGAAACTGGTCTTGAACCATTATTTACTTTTAAAAAATTAATGTATTTTTCTTATAGATGTTTCTCTTTTTTTCCTCTGTTAAGTCTCTCCTTCCAATAACCCATCCTGACCCAACACCAACATTGTTGTCTCAGTCCATTAGTTATGCATACTTGCATATAAATTCTGTGGTTTATCTATTCCTTTCCTCCATCCCTCTCTTCTGAGGTGTGTCAGTCTGTTTGCTACTTCTATGTCTCTGGATCTGTTTTGTTAATCAGCTTGTTTTGTTCATTATATTCCACAAATAAGTGAGATCATGTGATATTTGTCTTTCTGGTTGACTTGTTTTGCTTAGGATAATGCTCTCTAGATCCTTCCATGTCATCTCAAAGAATAAGAGATCTTTCTTTCTTACAGCTGTGTAGTATTCCACTGTGTATGTGTACCACATTTTTTTTATCCACTTATCTATTGATGGACACTTGGGCTGTTTCCAGATCTTAGCAATTGTAAATACTGCTACTATAAACATAGGGATACATATACTCTTTCTGATTGGTGTTTCATGTTTCTTAGGGTATTTCCTAGGAGTGAGATAACTGGGTCAAATGGTAGTTCAATTTTTAATTTTTTGAGAAAATACCATATTGTTTTCCATAGTGGCTGTACCAGTCTGCATTCCCACCAGCAATATACTAGAGTCCCCTTTTCTCCATGCCAGCACTTGTTTGATGATTTGTTGATGGCAGCCATTCTGGCAGGAATGAGGTAAAACCTCGTTATTGGTTTAATTTGCATCTCTCTGATGATTAGTGATGATGAGTATTTTTTCATATGTCTCTTGAGCATTTGGATGTCTTGCTTGGAGAGGTTTCTATTTAGCTCCTCCGCCTACTTTCTAATTGGATTATATGTCTGCCTCTTGTTGAAGTGTATGAGTACTCTATATATTTTGAAAATTAACCCCTTATCTGATGTGATATTAGCACTTATGCTCTCCCATATAGTGGGTTTCCTTTACATTTTGATGGTTGTTTCTTTTGCTGTGCAGAAGCTTTTTAGTTCGATGTAGTCCTATGTATTAATTTTTTCCTTTGTTTCTCTTGCTTTAGGTGTTGCATCTGTGAAAATTCTGCTGCATGTGACATCTCATTTAAGTCTTTTATCCATTTTTAGTTTATTCTTGTGTATGGTGTAAGTTGGTAGTCTAGTTTCATTTTCTTTTTTGTGTGACATCTGAAATTTTGTTTCCTACACTTTATTCTAAGATTTTTATGGTTTCACAAGTCACATTTTTTTAATCCTCACTTGAGGACATTTTTCCATTTTTTGTTCAGATAGAGTGGGAAGGAGAGAGAGAGAGAGAAACGTCGATGTGAAAGGGACACACTGAGAGGCTGCCACCCACACGACAAACCCGGGCCGGGGACAAACAGCAACCAAGGTACGTGCCCCTAGTGGGAACCAAACCCAAGTCTCTCTGGACCACAAGCCGACACTCTAACCTCTGAGCCAAACTGGCCATGGCCACAAGTCACATTTAAGTCTTTTATCCATTTTGAGTTTATTCTTGTGTATGGTGTAAGTTGGTAGTCTAGTTTCATTTTTGTTTTTGTGTGTAACTGTCTAATTTTCCCAACATTATTTATTAGTCTGTCTTTAGTCCATTGTATGATCTTGCCACTTTTGTCAAATATTAATTCAGCATAATATCTTGGGTCAATTTCTGTGTTCTCTGTTCTATTCCTTTGATCTATATGCTTGTTCTTGTGCCAGTGCCAGGCTGTTTTGATAACAATGGCTTTTAGTATAACTTGCTATCCAGTATTGTGATCCCTCCCACTTTGTTCTTCTTTTTCAAAATTGCAATGGCTATTCAGGGTCTTTATTGGTTCCATGTAAACTTTTGGAGTATTAGTTCTAGTTCTGTGAAATATGTCATTGGTATTTTAATGGGGATTGCATTGAATCTATAGATTGCTATGGGTAGTATGAACATTTTAATGATGTTAATTCTTCCAATCCATGAACAAGGTATGTGCTTCCTCATTTTTATAGCTTCATCTATTTGTTTTTTTTAATTACCTGTAGTTTTCTGAGGATGGGTCCTTTATTTCTTTGGTTAAGTTTATTTTGAGGCATCTTAATTTTTTTTGTCGTGATGGTAAATGGAATTGTTTTTTATTTCCCTTTCTGTGATTTCATCATTGGTGTATAAGAATGTCATCGATTTCTTGACATGAATTTTGCATCCTGCTACTTTGCCAAAATCATTTATTAAGTCTAGTAAATTTTTGATGGAGTCTTTGGGGTTTTCTACGTATAGAATCATGTCACCTGTGAATAATTAGTTTCACTTCCTACTTTCTCATTTGGATTCCTTTTATTTTTTCTTCATGTCTGATTGCTGTGGCTAAGACTTCTAATACTATGTTAAATAAGAGTGGTGAAAGTGGGCATCCTTGTCTTGTTCCTGTTCTTAAGGGAAATGCTTTTAGTTTTTGCCCATTGAGTATGATGTTGGCTGTCGGTCTTTATATATAGCCTTTATTATGTCAAGGTATGATCCCTCTATTCCCAGATTGCTGAGCATTTTCATCAGAAATTCCTTTGGATTTTGTCGACTGCTTTTTCAGCATCTATTGATATGATCATATGATTTTTATCTTACATTTTGTTTATGTAGTGTATCATAGTTATTTATTTGCAAATATTGTACCAACCTTGCATCCCTGGGATGAATCCCACTTGGTCATGGTGAACAATTTTTTTTTTCATGTATTGCTGGATTTGTTTTGCTAGTATTTTGTAAAGGATGTAGTCATTTATGTTCATCAGGGATATTGGTCTGTAGTTTTCTTTCTTTCTGTTGCAATTGATTTGCAATTGTAGTGTCTTTTTCTAGTTTTGAAATTAGAATTATGCTAGCCTCATAAAATGAGTTTGGAAGTCTGCCTTCTTGAATTTCTTGAAATAGTTTGAGGAGAATGGGTATTAGTTCTTTGAATGTTCGGTAAAATTCCCCCGTGAAGCCATCCAGGTCTGGGCTTTTGTTTGCCGGGAGAATCTTGATTACATCTTCAATTTCTTTTGCTATTATTGGTCTGTTCAAGTTTTCTATCTTTTCTTAGTTCAGTTTTGGGAGACTATATGTTTTTAGAAATTTTTCCATTTGGCTTAGACTGTCAAATTTTTTGCCTTATACGTGTTCATAATATTTGTTCACAATTCTTTGCATTTCTGTGGTGTCAGTTATTATTTTTCCTCTTTCATTTCTGATTTTGTGTGTTAGGGTTCTCTCTCTTTGTTTCTTGGTAAGTCTAGCTAAGGGGCCATCAATTTTGTTTATCTTTTCAAAGAACTAGCTCTTTGTTTCATTGATCTTTTGAATTGTTTTTTTGGTCCCCATGTCATTTATTTCTGCCCTGATCTTTAATATTTCCTTCCTTCTACTTGCTCTGGGGTTTTATTTTTGTTTTATTTTCAGTTCTTTAACTTGTGAGGTTAAATAGTATGTCAGAAATTTTTCTTGCTTCTTGAGGTAGACCTGAAGTGCTATGAACTTTCCTCTCAGAAATGCTTTCACTGCATCCCATAGATTCTATGTTGTTATGTGTTCATTTTCATTGGTTTCCAGGAAGTTTTAATTTCTTCCTTGATCTCCATGGTAACCCATTCATTGTTCAATAACATGTTATTTAGCCTCCATGTTTTCAAATGTCTTAGCATGTTCTTGTTGCAATTGATTTCTAGTTTCATGCCATTGTGATCTGAGAAGATGCTTGATATGATTTCAATCTTCTTGAACTTGTAGGGACTTAGTTTGTGCCCTAACATGTGGTCTATCTTTGAGAATGTGTCATGTGTACTTGAGAAGAATCTGAATTCTTCGGTTTTGGGGTGTAATTCTTTGTAGATATTTATGAAATCCGTTTGATCTAGCACTTCATGTGGAGTCTTTGTTTTCTTGTTAATTTTTTGTGTAGAACATTTCCAGGTATGTCAGTGGGGTATTGATGTCCCTTGTTATGATTGCATTGTCATTGATTTCTCCTTTGAGTCCTCCAAAAGATTTTTAAAATATGTTGGTGCTCCTAAATTGGGTGCATATATGTTTACCAAAATTAAATCTTCCTGTTGGATAGATCTTCTCAATATTATGCAGTGGCCTTTTTTGTCTCTAGTTATGGCCTTCCTTTGAAAACCTACTTTATCAGATATGAGTATTGCTACCCCATCTTTTTTTTTTTTGCTTTCTGTATGCTTGAACGATTTTTTTCCATCCCTTCACTTTCAACCTATGTGAGTCTTTTGTCGTGAGGTGGTTTTCTTGTAAACAACATATATGTGACTCATGCTTTCTTATCCGGTCAGCTACTTTGTGTCTTTTTATGGGAGTATTCAAACCATTCACATTTAAGGCGATAATTGATATGTACTTATTTATTGCCATTTTTATTTATTGTGGTTCTAGTTTTTCTTTCTATTTCTTCTATCTACAGCAGTCCTTTTCGCATATCTTGCAGTGCTTGTTTGGTGTTAATATATTTCTTTAGCTTTTTTTTGTCTGGGAAGCTCTTTATTTGACCTTCTATTTTGAATGATATCCTTGCTGGATAGAGTAGTCTTGGATTCAGATCCTTGTTTTTCATGACCTTGATTACTTCATGCCACTCCCTTCTGACCTGTAGTGTTTCTGCTGAGAAGTCAGCTGAGAGCCTAATGGGGATTCCTTTGTAGCTAACCCATTGCTTATCTCTTGCTGCCTTTAGTATTCTCTTTTTGTCTTCAATTTCTGGCATTTTAATTACTCTGTGTCGTGAGGTGGGTCTGTTTGGGTTCTTCTTACTTGGGGCTTTCTGTGCTTCTTCAACATGAATGCCTTCTTCTTTCACCAAGTGTTGGAAAGTTTTCTGTCACTATTTCTTCAAATATGTTCTCTAACCCTTGCCCATTTCCTTCCTCTTTGGGGACTCCTATGATGTGAATGTTATTATGTTTTCAGTTCTCCCAGAGTTCTCTTAAGCTGTCTTCCTATTTAACTGTTATTTTTTCCTTTTGGTTTTCTGATTGGTTGATTTTTTTCTGCCTTGTCTTCTAATTCACTGATCTGGTCTTCAGCTTCCTCTACTCTGCTGTTCAGTACTTCCAACGTGATCTTAATTTTTGCTATGTCATTCTTCATTTTCACTTGGTTGGTTTTCAATGTTTCTATATCTTTACTCATGTTGCTGATGTTCTTACTCATGCTGTTGAGCTTCCTCAAGATCATGGCTCTGAACTCTACCTCTGATAATTTTCTTAGCTGCATTTCATTGATCTCATCTTCGATAGATTTCTCTTGTTCTTTCATTGGGGATTTGTTTCTTCGCTTCACCATTTTGGCTAACTCAGTGTGTTTTGGAGCCTGCCACATTTTCCTTCTGTGTGTTGGTGTTCTGCTATTTGTGGCTCCCTCTACTGGTTTGGATGAGCCTGGTTGGTCCCACGTTAGACTCCACTGTCAAGTCTTACTTTCCTGGGTAGATTTTAAAGCCCAGGAAAGTTTCAGTTATCCTCTAGCTTTTTCCTGGTCACTAGTATTCTCAGTTACTCAGTGTCTTAGAATGTTTCCCTGGTATTCTGCATAAGAGAATTTCCAGAGGGACGGATAGATGCTGGTTATTAATGAGCCCCAATTTGCAATTTTTGCATTACCTGGCAAAAGCTGAATTCGAGGTGGGGGCGGGGCTGCTGCTTTGGGAAGCTCTGGGAAGGAGCACACTGGCCACTGTCCTTTGTGACCACAACTCAACAAAAATACTGACTGCCCTCCAAATCCTTGTGTCTCCGCAGCGTTCCAGCCTATTCTGCCCTGCCTGTGCCATAGCCCCCAGGTTAGTGGCTGTGGATCTTTTAGTGCTCTGTCCTCGCTCTCTGCACTGTGGAGTGGGTTGGGTCTTTATTCTCCAAGGGCGCTACTCATAGCTAAGACTGCTGCTGTCCTTAGGCTCCCAGCCCGCCACCCTCTTGTGCCTCAGCAGAGCCCACCAGTGTCCCTGGTTATATGGTCCTGTCCTGCTGCTTTTCTGTTGCTTTTTTTCCAAGAGTTTGTCTTGATTTTAATTGTAATTCCAGTCTGATCCTGGGAGATTGTCTGCATAGCTTCTATTCACTCTGCCTTTGTTTTTCAAATTTTCACATACTTCTATCTTGTGCTCAGCTGGGTTGCACTGGCCTTCCTGGTGCCTCAGCACCCTGCATGTCCCATGGGTAACGGGATTGCATAGTCCTTTTGGGGACTTGGCTCTATGCCTATGTTATGGACTGCTGGGTCCCATAGGCCTCTCTGGTGCCCCCCACCCACACCCTGCAGTTTCTGGGGTTGGGTAGCTATATTGCACCAGTCTCTCTAGGGCTCAGGCTTCCTATTGCTCTTGTGAGCTACTGAACTACCCAGGCCTCTGTGGAGCCCCAGGTCCCACTGCTGGCAGCTGGTGAATGCTGCTGTCCCTTGAGGCTCAACTGCTGCTCAGCTTTTGTTGTAGTTTTTGGGGATGGGTCTCAGCTGCTGGTCTCTGCTTGTGTTGCCTAGGGATGGATGTCTACTCCCCAGCCTCTGTTGCTGGGGGTATATCTTGACTCTGATCAAGCTGCTACTATGGGGGATGGTGCTGGGCTCTGGGCTGTCTGTGGCTTCCAGGACAGGCACTTTGGGAGCTCCACTACTGTGCACTGGTCTGTGTTGACACAGAGTGTCCACTGTTCTGATGGTGCCAGGTGCGCTGGTGGGCTCAGGTTGCTGGGCCCTAGCTGCTCCTACTGCCTTCTCCCAGGGAAGACCAGGGATCTTCCAAAATGGTGGAACCTCCCAGGGTGCAGGGAGAAGCACCCTGAAGGGCCACTTACCTGCTCCTGTCCACAGCACAGGAACCTTCTGCTCAACGTCTCTACACTACTCAGGTTTGCTTGTCCACCTTCATTTCCACTCACACTTTTTCTCAAACTCACCTTTCTTTGGGTCCTGCCCACCATCTCCGAACAACTGTAGATTTTTTATATATGGCCTTTATTATATCGAGATATGATTCCTCTATTTCCACGCTGCTGAGCATTTTTATCAGAAGTGGGTGCTGGACAGATGGAACTTCAACCATTTACAGTGAAAGAAGGCAGAGGGTTCATCTCAGTTCACTGAATTTTAATTTAGTGGTTATAAAAAATAAGAATTTGCAAAGTTGGATGTAAAGTGCTTTTCTCCTTTTATGAAGATGAATGATTACAAAACTACATAGTTTAGACGGCAAGCTGCATGATGGCAAGGATCACCTATGTTCTCTCTATGATTGAGGATTCGGCATAGATGTGAGGAAAAAAAATGGCGGCGGAGTGAATGGAGCTACACAGACCGTCTCCCAGAACCAAACTGGAATTACAACTATAACACAGACAAATTGACGGAAAAAGCAACAGAAAAGCAGCTTGCGAGGACCATATAACGAGGGACAGTGACTCCTTCCTGGTAGGCTTGTGAAGGCGCGAGACAGGGGCTGGGAGCCCACGGTAGGCAGCTCGGCAGCGGCCTTAGCTGGGAGCAGCGCCCTCGGGTTACACTCCCTGGCGGCTCCACAGCGCAGAGCCGGGACAGAGGCTGAAACAGCCACAGCCACTCACCTTGGGCTCCGGCAGAGGGAGGGCAGACTGGACTGGAACTGTGTGAGGACACTTGGGATTTGTAGGGCACCAAGAGCGTTTGCGGGGTGCCAGCCACCCAGGACGATGGCCACATTGCTCCTTCCCAGGGCTCTGAGGAGAGGCAGCAGCCCCTCCCTTGGAGATCCAACCCCACCCTGTGGGCCATTGAAGTGCTAATTGAGGCTCATTAACAACAAGCATCTGTATGGGACAACATCATTGCCAATGATGTATCAGATAAGGCGTTAATTTCCAATATATAGAGAGTGCTCATACAACTCTACAAAAGGAAGACAAAGAACCCAATTAAAAAATGGGCAGAGGAGCTGAATAGACACCTCTCCAAACAGGACATACAAATAGCAAAGAGACATATGAAGAAATGCTCAACATCACTAATCATCAGAGAGATGCAAATTAAAACAACAATGAGGTATCACCTCACACCTGTCAGAATGGCCGCCATCAACAAATCATCAAACAACAAGTGTTGTCGAGGGTGTGGAGAAAAGGGGACTCTAATACACTGCTGGTGGTAATGCAGACTGGTGCAGCCGCTGTGGAAAACAATATGGTGTTACCTCAAAAAATTAAAAATTGAACTTCCATTTGACCCAGTGATCCCAATTCTAGGAATATACCCTAAGAAGTCTGAAACACCAATCAAGAAGAATATATGTACCCCCATGTTCATAGCAGCACTATTTACAATAGCTAAGATCTGGAAACAGCCCAAGTGTCCATCAGTAGATGAATGGATAAAAAAAGTTGTGGTACATATACACAGTGGAGTACTATGCAGTGGTAAGAAAGAAAGATCTCTTATTTTTTGAGACGACATGGAGGGACCTGGAAAGTATTATCCTAAGTGAAAGAAGCCAAGCAGAAAAAGACAAATACCACATGATCTCACTTATATACGGTATATAATGAACATAACAGTCTGAGGAATACAGTAGACCCAGAGACATGGAAGTAGGGCACAGACTGACATCCCTCGGAAGAGGGGTGGGGGAGTGGGAAGAGTTAAACCACAGAACTTATATGCATGTATGCATGATCAATGGACTTGGACAACTATGCCGGGGACGGGGTGGGTCGGGGGTGGGGAGGGGGGTGCCAATGGGGTAAAAAAGGCAAAATATCTGTAACAAAAAAATAAATTAAAAAATTAAAAAAAAAAAAAAAGAAGTGGGTGCTGGATTTTGTCTAATGCTTTCTCAGTGTATAATGATATGACTATATTGTTTTTATCTTTCATTTTGTTTATGTGGTGTATCACATTTTTTGTCTTGCAAATATTGTACCATCCTTGTATCCCTGGGATGAATTCCACTTGGTCATGGTGAATAATTTATTTGATGTATTGCTGAATCTACTTTGCTAGTATTTTGTTAAGAATTTTGGCCTCTATGTTCATCAGGGATATTGGCCTGTAGTTTTCTTTCTTTGTTGTATCTTTATCTGATTTGAGAATTAGAAGTATGCTGGCCTCATAAAGTTAGTTTGGAAGTCTTACATCTTCTTGGATTTTTTTTTGAATAATTTGAGGAAAATTGGTTTTATATCTTCTTCGAATGTGTGGTAAGACTCCCCTGTGAAGCCATCCGGGCCTGGGCATTTGTTTACTGGGAGTTTCTTTATTACATCTTCAATTTTATTAGTTGTTATTGGTTTGTTCTAGTTTTCTATTTGTTCCCTGTTATATTTTTGGAGTCTGTGTGTTTCTAAAAATGTATCCTTTTCATCTAGGTTGTCCAATATATTAGCATATAATTGTCCATAGTACTTTTTTTTTAGCCTCATTTTTGCATTTATCTTCAGACAGACTAAGGGAGAGAAAGGGGAAGAGAGTGAGAGAAACATTGAAGTGAGAGAGACACATTGGTTGCCACCCCCATGACCCCAATTGAGGTGGGGACAAACTGCAACTGAGCTTCTTGCCCTTAGCAGGAACTGACCTGAAACTCTGGTCTGCAGGATGATGGTCGAACTGCTGAGTCAAACCAGCCAGGGTGTTCATAGTATTTTTTAATGATCTGTTGTATTTCTTTGGTGTCAGTTGTTACTTCTCCTCTTTCGTTTCTGACTTTGTTTATTTGGGTCCTCTCTTTTTGTTTCATTGTGTGTCTGGCTAACAGCCCATCAATCTTATTTTTCTTTTCAATGGACCAGGTCTTTGTTTCATTGATCTTTTGAATTTTTGTTTTGTTTTGTTTTGTTTTTTAGTTTCCATGTCATTTATTTCTGCTCTAACCTTTACTATTTCTTTCCTTCTACTTGTGCTGGGTTTTTATTTTTGTTTACTTTGTAGTTCTTTAAGTTGTAGGGTTAGAAAGTCAATTAGAAATTTTTCTTGTTTCTCGAGGCAGGCCTGTAGTGCTTTGAACTTCCCTTTCAGGACTGCTTTCTCTGCATCACATAGATGTTGTGTTTTTGTGTGTTCATTTCTATTGGTTTCCAGGAAGTTTTTAATTTCTTCCTTGACCTCCGTCGTAACCCATTTGTTGTTTAAAAACAAGCTATTTAGCTTGCATGTCTTTGCATAATTTTATTGTTATTGATTTCTTGTTTCATGCCATTGTGATCTGAGAAGATGCTTGATATGATTCAATCTTCTTGAACTTGTAGAGACTTAGTCTGTGTCCTAACATGTGGTCTGTCTTTGAGAATGTCCTATGTGCATGTGAGAAGAATGTGAATTCTCCAGTTCTCACTTGTAATTGTCTGTAGATATCTATGAAATCCATTTGATTTAGCGCTTCATTTAGAGTCTGTGTTTCCTTGTTAATTATTTGTCTAGAGGATCTATCCAGTGATGTCAGTGGGGTGTTGATGTCCCCTGCTATGATTGTATTGGTGTTGATTTGTCCTTTAAAGTCCTCCACAAGTTTTTAAATGTATTTTGGTGCCTATATCGGGTGCATATATGTTTACCAAGGTTATATCCTTTTGTTGGAGAGGTCCTTTTAATATTATGTAGCCGCCATTTTTGTCTATAGTTCTGGCTTTCATTTTGAAATTTATGTTATCAGATATGAGTATTGCTATCCCAGCTTTGTTTCTTTCTTGTTTGCTTGGAAAACTTTTTTCCACCCCTTCACTTTCAACCTATGTGAGTCTTTTGTTGTGAGGTGTGTCTCTTGTAAACAATGTATGTATGAGTTATGCTTTCTTATCAATTCAACTATTCTGTGTCTTGTTCAGAGGGTTTAATCCATTTACATTTAAGGTTATTATTGATATGTACTTATTTATTGCCATTTTAAAAATTCTGGTTGTGTTTTTCTTTCTATTTTTTCTGTTTATTACTTCAGTCCTTTTAACATTTCTTGAAGTGCTGGTTTGGTGCTAATATATTCCCTTACCCTTTTTTATGTTTTATTTTTTTTTTACCTTTTATTTTGAATGACAGCCTTGCTGGATAGAGTAGTCTTGGATTCAGATCCTTGTTTTTTATTGTCTTGATTACTTCATGCCATTCCCTCTGGCCTGTAGTGTGTCTGTTGAGAAGTCAGCTGATGGCTTTATGGGTGTTCCTTTGTATGTAATCTGCTACTTATCTCTCGCTGTATTTAGAATTTTCTCTTTGTCTTTAATTTTTGGCATTTTAATTATTATGTGCCTGTTTGTGTTCTTTATTGGGGCTCTCTGTGCTTCTTGGACTTGTATGCCTTTTTCTTCACCAAGCTAGGCAAGTTTTTTGTCACCATTTCTTCAAACAGAGTCTAATCTTTGCTCATTTTCTTCTTCTGGAACTTGTATATTGTGAATGTTGTCACATTTCATATTTTCCCAAAGTTTTCTTAGGCTGTTTTCCTAGTTTTTTTGTTTGTTTGTTTGTTTTGTTTTGTTTTTGTTTTTCTTTTTCTTTTTGGTTTTCTGATTGTGTGATTTTTTTCTACCCTGTCTTCTAATTCACTGATTCATTCTTTGGCTTTCTCTACTCTGATGATTATTCCCTCCAATGTGCTCTTTATTTCTGCTATGTCATTCTTCATTTCCAATTGAATGGTTTTTAATGTTTCTATATCTTTACTCATACTGTTGAGCTTCCTCATGATTATTACTCTGAACTTTCCCTCTGACACATTTCTTAATTTCTTTATATTTATTTTATCTTCTGTCAAATTATCTTGTTCTTTCATTTGAGATTTGTTTCTTTGTTTTACCATTTTGGCTGTCTCAGTGGGTTTTGGAGCCTGCCATATTTTCCCTGTGAGGGTTGGTGTTGTACTGGTTGTGGCTGCCTCTACTGGGTTTGGATGAGTGTGGGAGGACCCACATTAAACAACACTGTCAAGTCTTACTTTCCTGGGTAAGTTTGCAAGCCAAAGAGAGTTCCATCTTTTTCTGGAGGCTATTAGTCTCAGTTACTTGATGAGCCTGGATTTGTAGCCCGCAGTTAACATAAGAAAATCTCTCAGCTGTAAGAGGACTTCCAGTGGTTGGGGCACTTTCTCTCTCATTTAACTGAGATATTAATGAGCCTCAATTTTCATCTCTGGTCTAGGTTGGTGGTATTGAATTCCTGCTGGAGACACCATTGCTTCTTCCAGGAGCTCTGGAAAGGGGCTTTTTGAGTAATATGGCTACTGTCCTGTGAGAAAGTAGTTTGGCACAGAACTTTTGGCTTCCATTCCTCCAGTTCTCTCCTGAGCCAGAAGCCCTGGACTCTCTTCATACAGTTCCAGTCCAGTCTATCTTCCTTCTGCCAGAGCCTAAGGTGAGTGTCTGTATTGGATTTGGTGCTTTTAAAAGCCCCCCACTTTCTCAGCAGGAACCTCACAGAACTCTCTGATGATGTCTGTGGGCTCCCAGCCTGCCCCCACGTGCCTCTGCAGTTCCTACCAGGCTCGTTTTGGTGTCCTCTCTCTGTCCCTGGTTATACAGGTCCTCTCCAGCTGCTCTTCAGTTGGCTTTTCCTGGTGATTTGTCTTTATTTCAGTTGTAATTCCAGTTTGGTCTTGGGAGATGGTCTGTGCAGCTTCGATTCACTTAGCCACCATTATTTAAATCAGAGGCTGAAAACTGGCCAAATTAGGGCTATTTATGTCTTACTTAGCCAGCACAGAATTTTAACTTAATTTAAGACAAAATGTAAAAACTGGTTTTATAGAAAAATTACAATATCTAGTTTTACTTGAAAATAAAAAAGAGGCTTTGGCTGATTTAGCTCAGTAGTGTGGGGCGATTCTGTGTCAAGGGCACATACCTGGGTTGCAGGTTCAATCCCTAGCCTCAGTTGAGGTAATGCAGGAAGCAACCAATTGATGTCTCTCTCTTACATCGATCTTCCTCCCTCCCTCCCTCCCTCTCTCCCTCCTTCCTTTTTCCCTCCCTCCTTCTCTTCCTCCTTCCCTCCTCCCTCCATTCCTTCCACTCTATCTAAAAATCAATAAAAAATATCCTGGGGTGAGGATTAACAGCAACAAAATAAGAGGATATTTATCAATACTCTCCTTGATTTCCACAAGGCATCAGTTGTTTGAAACAAAATATTTCTGCCCCTTCAAATAGACCATCCACTTTCTAATTTGCCACAGTTCACAACATTCCTATTATTTCTCCACAAATACAGAGGGCAAATGTTGCCATTTTTCATCAAGCACAATTTCTCTCATATTAGCAAACTATCAGCTTTTGTCAGTCTACCAAAAGTAGAAAATTGAAAGACAAACTTGAATTTTCCTATACCTGGGCCTACTTTACCCATTTCTACTCTTTCACCAGTCTCTGTAGACATTTGTGTTTGAGTCTTTTGACTTAATTTAACATGCTCATCCACATAAAACCATTTGGCTAAAAAAAAAGTTTTGAGGAATACATTTGGGTAGAAAAGAGGCTGGAAGAAAAGGAGAGAAGGGTGAGTCATTATATATACAGCAAATATATGAATATATATTTCTAATATTTATGCTGGCCTCCCTCTAAAATAGAAAAACACACACACACAAAACCAAAGAAAACAAAACCAGCCAAAATAACTAATGGAAAGTGTTACAGAAGTGCAGATATTAGAAGAGTGTGCTCCTTGTGTGCAAAGGGGAATGAGATCTGTGTGTGCAGAGGGGAATGTGTTCTGTTTGCAGATGTTGGAAGAGTGTGTTGTGTGTGTGCAGAGGGGAGCCCAGAGGAAGTACTCAAAGTGAGTCTTGAGCCAAGTCTTAAAGGATGAGAGGGATTTTTCTTGTCAGAGAAAACATTACTTCATGATGAAGTCTGGGAATAAATATTGGAACTTTGACTTATTCTTTCCCATTTCATTTTTTTTCCCTGTAGGGTTCATCACTATTTTCCACCCTTAAATCTTCACAGGTTAACATGAGTACATTAAATCCAACAAGCTCATGTAAGTCATTCCCAACATAATCACTTCTACTAGAACTCCAAGGTGATAAATGTGTATGGTGTAGAAAGGAGCCATGAGTCCTATAGTTGCGCCCTGACACAGAGTCTTACTCACTGTGTGACTTAGAGCAGGACAGAACTTCTGAGTCTCTGCATCCTCATCTCTATATTGTAGATGGAAATAATTCCATCTTGTCTGTCTTAGAGGGTTGCTATGAAAATGTATATGAAAACACGTTTAAATCTGTGACATGTTCTTCAAATATTAGGTGTTATCCTCAAGAGTGTCTAGCATAGCAATAAACATACAGATAGTACTTAATACTTTTTAAAAATCAAGTTTTTGTTTTGGAATTTACAGAAAATTTGCAAAGACAGTACAGTACTCCCATATGCCCTTAAACCACTTTCAGTTCCCCTAATTACTGTGGTACATTTGCCAAAACTAAGAAACTAAACCCCAGACTTAATTTGAATTCCACCAGTTTTTACATTAATGTGCTTTTCCTGTTCAGGATCCTATCCAGGAGGCCACATTTTATTTACTTGTGTCTCTTCAGTGTCCTCTGATCTGTGACAGTTTTTCAGTCTTCCCTTATTTTTTACAACCTTGACAATTTGAGAAGTATGATCACATTGGGTTGGTTGATTGTGATTAGTCTGGGGCTATGGGTTTTTAGAAAAACATCATGGAGGTAAAGTGGGCTTTTGCCATGTCACATCATATCAGTGGTACCTGGTATCCACACATCACTGGTAATGTTCACCTTAGTCATCTAGTTAAGACATTGTCTGCCAGTCCTCTCCACTGTAAAGTTACTTTTTTTCCCTTTCCATACAATATTTATTACCTGTCATTGAGTCTAACACACCATCTAGGGATTGGGGAGGGGATAAATTTCACCTCTTGAGCCAGGAGTATCTATATAAATTATTTGGAATTCTTCTGGAAGGAAACGTTGCATTTTTAAGCCATCAAACAGAACCAATACTGATTGAAGTAAGTTTCCTTTTATATTCCATGCTTACTTGGCCTCTGGTAAGAATGTTAAAGTTTTCCAGCCATGGTAATGTCAAAGAGCAGTAGTTCTTTGGTCACAGGCAGATGTCACTATTGACAACCATGTAGTTTCCAGTTCACAGGGTCTGTGCCTAAACACTAAACTTGCTGTAGTCTGGAGAAGCAAGGTATTATACTCATTATTTTAATTTTGCCATGGAAAGATATTTTCCAATTTTAATAATAAAAAAATCTTTATTTGGTTTCTGAGAACTAATCAAGATAAAATGGTGTCTGGGGGTTTCTAAATCAATTCTAAAGTCTGAAGTTGGTTTTAGTGGGAACAACTTATTCATGTGTTTGTACTACTCAGATGTGTCTTTCTATTCTCACCATGGTCAATAATGTAAAGAATAGAAGATAATTGATATTTTTACAGACTAATATGGTTTGTATTTTATCCACAAAGGTTTTTTTGTTTTTTGTTTTTTTTCGGTATGCGCCACTAGTGGGAACCGAACCCGGGACTCTCTGGTCCATAGGCCGATGCTCCAACTGCTGAGCCAGATCGGCCAGGGCCACAAAGGTTTTTTGTTGTCATTATCTAGAATTGATATAAACCAGTGAGGGCTGTCTAGTTATGAGCTGATGTTATTCAATAAGGACTGTGGGATTATATTAATGTGTCTTCCCTATAGAATCCAAAGTGCCTTCATATATATGTCCCTGCTAAACTGGGTTGTCAAGATAGATTCAGAAGCAGGAAAGGGGAAGGAAAGAAAGACGCATGGTGTAAAGTTGGACTTGATTAACAGAGGAAAGAAAAAAAACCCACACAATTTAGCTTTGGGGTCCTTCACCCTATACATTTCTTGAGCTCAAAGTAAACGCATATTTCTACTATTTCTCCAAAGTTCAATTTATATCAATTTGATGTATTAAAGTCTTAAAAATTATTTCCATTGGAAAACTTTTATTGGCTATTATTTCATGTAATATAGAATACTGAACAACACATCAAGATTGGAGTACATTTTGAAAAATTTTGTCAGAATTTGTCTTTTCTCTTAAAAGGAATCATAGAAAATATAACAGATTATATAATGAATAATCATGTTTTAAAAGAAAGCTCACTTTAATTTTATATAGCAACTCATTCTAAAAGGGTAAATCAGACCTTTTTGTAAGTTTAAATGTGTTGGATTATTTGTCACTAAATGAATTCTAAGACACTAGAGGAAAAATCATACTAAAATAATAGCTACCATTTATTGAGCAGCTATTATGTGCCTGGCACTGTGGTAAGTAATTTATATATGTTATATCATTTAGTCTTTAGAATAACCCTACGGCAGTGGTTCTCAACCTTCCTAATTCCATAACCCTTTAATACAGCTCCTCATATTGTGGTGACCCCCCAACCATAAAATTATTTTTGCTGCTACTTTATAACTGTAATTTTGCTACTGTTATGTCTTAGGTGACCCCTGTGAAAGGATCGTCCGACCCCCAAAGGGGTCGCAACCCACAGGTTGAGAACTGCTGCTCTATTGGAAGCTATTATCTACACTTTACAGATGAACAAATTAAGTTTTAGACGGGCTAAATAATTTACTTATTTAAAATGAAAAAAACAAAAACAAACAAACAAACAAACAAAAAACAGCCACAGAACCCATTATCTATCTGCTCTAAACCCTAACAGGCCTTTCTCCTATAAGAGGTATTTCTGTGGCTAAATCAAATTCAGATCAATCCTGTATTATTGGCAGCATGTCACTATGCTAAATATTATACATGTATTTAGCTTTATTATACATTAACACTTAATTCAATAAATTCTGGTAAGTATCTAGAGCAAGACAAAGAAACAAATATTATTTTCTTTAATAAACCATTGGATTTAGTTTCTATATACTATGTTATGACCCCTAAAATTATCTTTTTTTTTTCATACTTACCCAAGTATATATTTCCATTGATTTTTAGATAGAGTGGAAAGGGCAAAGGAGAGGGAGAAACATCAATGTGAGAGAGACACATCCATTGGTTGCCTCCCACAGGACCCCTACTGAGACCAGGGATCAAACCTGTAACCCAAGTACATGTCCTTGACTGGAAATCAAACCCAAGCCCCTTTGGTCCATGAGCCAATGCTCTAACCACTGTGCCAAACTGGCCAGGGCCCTAAAATCATCTTGATTTTTGTATGCTACTGACAGAATAGTCACACCCTTATATTCATCTTAGTAGAGTAGTTCTGGTCAGACTTTTATTGTAGGTTTGAACATGTTACTAAATGAATTCTGAGATGGCAGAATCTGGCTAGGGAAAATAAACAATTCAAAATGGATGGTTTAGTTTAATTGATTATTTAAAGCTTGATATCAGATTGTTCTAGCACTCTCCAGCACTGATTAGTACAACAGAATTGTTATTAAGACTTTCGGGTGTTATTTTCATCTAAGACATACAGGAATAAGAAATAGGGAAAAAGTTAATCCATGTCAAAATAGTGAATCTTTTCACCTATATCCCTTCTGGGGTTTGTTGAACCCTTAAGAACTTTGTAGCTTATAGGTTTGGCTAACATACTGCAACAGGGAATTTCTCAATTCTGGCCTGATTGACTATTAATAATTGTGTTATCACGTTATCACTCTCATTACAGAACCATGGAGTATTTTTTGTTTGTTTTTTGTTTTTTCTTAGAGGAGAGAACGATAAGATTTTCAGATTTCTCATTTTACATGGTTACTTGTCCAAGATCAAGCAACAATTTAGCAGTTAAACTATGCCCACAACTGGGTGTTCTTGACTTCTACCCCTGTGTTTAGATCTTCTACTGCAGTTTGTATCACTCTGGTTTCTGTCTCTTTCCAGATATAAAGGAATGTTATTGAGTGTCAATAAAAAATAGATGTTTATTTTCTATATCTTCTGTTAAACAGACTCACAGGCTTCTTTGAATCTAGGATACTGGATGACAATTATTTGTTTTCTAAGCAGCATCCAAGTTCAAATAAGACTTGCAACACAATTGGAATAAATGGTGCTGGAAAAATTGGACAGATACATGTAAAAATATGAAATTAACCTAGCTCAAGAATAAATTCAAAATGGACAAAAGACTCAAATTAAGTCACAAAACCATAGAAAACCCTAGAAGACAACACAGGCAGTAAAATCTCAGATATCTCACATAGCAATATTTTTGCCACTCTATCTCCTAGGGCAAAGGAAACAAAGAAAAAAAGAAACAAATGGCACCACATCAAACTAAAAAAGCTTCTGCACTGGCCGGTGTGGCTCATTTGGTTGAGCATTGCCGTCCCATACACAGAGAGATCACTGGTTCAATTCCTAGTTAGGGCACATGCCTGGTTTCAGGGTCAATCCCCAGTAGAGGACTTGTAGGAGGCAGCTGATGGATCTTTCATTCTCTCTCCCTCTCCCTTCCTTTCTCTAAAATCAATAAAACATGGTTTTTAAAAACCTAAAAAGCTTCTGGACAACAAAAGAAACCATCAACCAAATGAAAAGGGAACCCATTGTATGGGAGAATATATTTGCCCAAGATACATTTGATAAGGGGTTAATTTTCGAAATATATAAAGAACTTATGCAACTCAACACCAGGAAGACAAACAATCCAATTAAACAATGGGCGATGGAGCTGAATAGACAGTTCTTCAAAGAGGACATACAAATGGCCAATAAACATAAGAAAAAATGATCACTGTCACTAATCATCAGAGAGATGCAAATTAAAACATTAATGAGGTATCACTTCATACTTGCTAGAATGGTTACTGTCAATAGTCAATAAATCAACAAATGACAAATGCTGGTGAGGATGTAGAGAAAAGGGGTACTCTAGTACACTGCTGGTGGGAATGCAGATTGGTGCAGCCACTGTGGAAAACAGTATGAGGTTTCTTCAAAAAATTAAAAATGGAACTGCCTTTTGACCCGATGATCACACTTCTGGGACTATATCCTTAGAATCCTGAAACACCAATCAGAAAGAACATATTCACCCTTGTGCTAATAGCAGCGTTTTTTTTTTTTTTTTTTTTTTTTTTTACAATTGCTAAGATCTGGAAACCGCCCGTGTTCATCAGCAGATAAGTGGATAAAAAAGCTGTGGTATATTTACAGAATGGAATACTCTGGGACTGTAAAATAAATAAATAAATAAATAAATAAATAAATAAAGCATGGATAGACCTGAAGATTATTATGCAAAGTAAATTAAGCTAACCAGAGAAAGAGAAATATCGTATGATCTCACTTATATGCTTATATGTGGAATCTAATGAACAAAATAAACTGATGAACATAATAGGACCAGAGGCGTGGGCACATGGAACAGACTGACAGATCTCAGAGGAGCTGGGAGAACGGGGGACGGGAAGATATTAGCCAAAGAACATATATGCATATATGCATAGTCCATGCACACAGACCACAATGTGGTGAAGGGTGGGGGTGGATTTTACAGTAAAGATAGAACTTAAACTTCTCTTGACTTAGTGCCATTTTCAATATACTTCTACTAAACCAAGTTTGCTCCTGTGTTAATGGATTAGGAATAGAGACATTGGAATGCTAATAAATTATTAATGGAAAAGTCAGACAAGGTTAAGCAGAAATCCAACATGTACCCTTACACCCAAGAGAAAAATGACTGAAGGCCCATTCTCCTTTCTGCTGCTTTTCTGCCACTAGGAGGGTTCTGGTTTAAAGAAACAAACACTTTACATTTAAGAAAATCACATTCTAATCTAAGCACTGTCATTAATTTGAGCTCTATCACTAACTAATATGAATATATTAATTGATTTATTTCACCTCAGGCAAGTGGTCAGACATGATGGTAAATAGCCTTATTTAGTCAAGCCAAGGACTTCCCTTTGTGCAAATGGGTCATAATAGAACTGATATCTGAGTCATAGTAGGGTCAAGATCCAGACTCTGAATTTGAACTGAGATCTTTGACTCCCCATATACTGTTCTTTCCACTGCTGAACACTGTGGGTTTTTATTATGATGGTCAGAAACTGGCTCTGGCTCCTCTGGGGAAAGATGAACTTTTTGAAGGCAATGGAGTAGTGTATTGTGTGCACTCTTTCTTAAAGCAATAATAATGTGGGCTTTTTATTTTAATATTTTGGCTCAAAGTGTCCTAAGAAGATATAAAAGTCATGCTGAATAGATGAAAGGTTGTCGTCTTTAGTTTTATTTTTTTAAAATATGTTTTTATTGATATTTTAGAGAGAGAAGAAGGTAGAGAGAGAGAAACATCAATGTGAGAGAAATACATCAATCAGCTGCCTCCTGCACACCCCCTACTGGGGATCATGCCCAAACCTGGGCATGTGCCTTGACCAGGAATTGAACCCAGACTTCTCAGTGCATGGGGTGACCCTCAGTCCACTGAACCACATCGGCTGAACAATGAAAAGTCTTTAAAGAAGGGTCCCATGGAGCATGGTCTAACAATATATTTTAAATAAGTTTAGTTCATATTTTAAAAAGCAGATTGATGTTTGAGCCCGTTAACACTTGAGGGAAGCACAAATCCAAATCCTCTTAATAAGAGAACATTTTTGAATTGAGTTGTGAGAAGGATGGCATTATAGTGTCTTTGGCCGTGCTCATCCCCAGAGGATGAACAACAGTGAGACAAAGGGAAAAAGCTGAAATGTTCAAACAATACAGAAAACAGAGACTTTAGTTTCCAAAGGCAGCCAAGGAGAGAAGTGTTAAGTAGCTCAGGAAAAGTTAGGGGTTCAGGAAGGGGCAATTGAGGGAAGGTCCAGGGAGGAGCTTCCCAGCCAAAAAAAAAAAAAAGCCAGTAGGCAATAAGGAGATAGTAAGCCCTGTGAAATCTCCCCTGGTAGGGGCCTTTCAAATGAGGAGGCCGAGTATTCCACGTTAGGTGAACTGTTTTGCAGTGCTAAAATGAAATAACCCTTCCTGGTCCTCTTCTAAGTCTTTAAATAAACTGCCACCTGGTGTGGTCTTGCTTTGGAGATAATGTAGAGAAGGTTTTTTACTACTCGGGGTGGGATATGAGAACCCTGGGGTGAGACAGATATGCGATCCAGGGCTTAGTGAGAGAGACTAGAGTTTCTCCAAGCAATTCCCAGAAATGTAGGGGCCTCACTGGATGTGAATTTGAGCTATTATAGAGGTGTTAAAGAGAAAGTGAACCCAGAATAGAAGGGAACAGAAAAGAATCTAGTAGAACCTCAAACCAAATCTGGATCGTTTTTACAACATTCTTTTTTTTTAAAACCACATTCACATAACTTTTATTACTGTATATTTTTATAATTGTCCTATTTTATTATTAGGTATTGTTCATTTTTTAATTTTTTATTGTTATTTATTTATTTTTTTATCCTCACCAGAGGGCATTTTTGCATTTATCTTCAGATAGGGCGGGAAGGAGAGAGGAAGGAAATGAGAGAGAGAAACATCAATGTGAAAGACACATTGATTGGTTGCCACCCGCACAACCCCAACAGGGGCCGGGGACGAACTGCAACCGAGGTACATGACCTTGGCTGGAATCAAATCTGAACCTCTTTGGTTCTGCAGGTTGGCGCTCTAACTGCTGAGCAAAACCAACCAGGGCACCTCATACCTTTTGAAATGCATGTTCCACTTGGGGAGCAACTCCTACCCTTTTTCAGTCTGATCTGAAACATGTTTCTTCATAAGCATATCTGTCCAGTGGATTAGATTTAGTTATTCTGTGTCTCAGAGGGTTTGTTCAATTGATAGTTGGCTTCTACATCTAATTAAACATTTAAATTATGTAAGTAATCAAGGTTATTTGAAGTTGAAGAAATATGGATAAGCCAAAAGAAAAAAAATCTCTTCATATTACCACTTTTGTTGTTGCTATTGTTGTTAATACTCACCTGAGGATACTTTTATCCATTTATTTTAGAGAGAGGAAGGGAAAGAAGGAGAGAGCAAAACATCAATATGAGAGAGAAACATTAATCGGTTAATTGTAGGCACCCTGACTGGGGATTGAACCCACAACCTGGGTATGTGCCCTGCCCAGGAATCAAACCTGCCACCTTATTAACATATTAACATAATACTACGTTAATATTAGCCAATTAACATAATATAATATTAACATATTTGTAGATATGTAAGGATTTTACATTCCAAGCTTTCAATATTTCCAAAGCATCTTGTATAATTCAATGCCTTTAAGAAAAACAGAAATATATAATGTAGCCTTTTTCGATGTTCAGGCTCTTTCATTAATTTTTTAATCAAGTGTTTGTTCAGCACTTTTCTGATAACCTTTTATTCATCTCCTTAATGAGGACAAAGTCTGTCAACCTAAATAGGGTGAGATGGTTGAACACATGGACAGATGAAGTGACAGCAGTTTATTGACCATATGTACCACAGCCTGGGGAAGAAGGACCCCGCACATCATGCAGGGGCCGTAGGAAGCATGCTTTGTAGGAGCAAGAGGGTGAAGCACCCTCTGGTTTCCAAAGGAGGATGTGACTGACTTATTTGAATAATTTTGGGAGCTGTTAGGGAGGTAACCCATTAATTGTTGATAGGGGCCTAGTCAGGTGGGCAGCCTTTCTTTCTGAGTGGGGAGTCCCTGGTGAGGCTCAAAGACATCAAGGCAGCCCACAAAATGTTAAGCCATACAATGTAAGCACTTGCTATGTGCTTAGCAGAATGAGTAAGGTAGTTCTTAAAGAGCAAACAGTCAGGTTTGAGGTCCACAACCACAACCAAATAATCACATTGCATTGTAGTAATCTCTATAGTAGAAGTAGCTATACATTGATTAGAAATATAGAGGAAGGATTGGCCAATTGCCTGAGACAGTTGGAAAAGCCATCATATCAAACACCAATTATTATACTGGATGGACTGTCATTATAGAAGTTGACAAAAAGTTGGCAAATATAGCTGACCTTTTCCCTGCCTATAGTGAATGTTCCTCAGACTGTTAATGCTTCCAAGTTGACATGTGTTCCTCATGGCACACCAATACTCATGTAGTAGCAATTGAATCATTGGATCCACATTTTTCCCATCCCTCACTGGACATGGCAAGTCCCTGTGTCTTTGCCTTCAAGGTAGAAGACACAGCATTGCTATTTACCCCTTCCTCCCTGGAAACAAAGAAAATCAAAACTAAAACCCAGAAACAGAATAGTTGTCTTCTCTCTCTGTCTCCTTCCTCTCCTCCACCTCATCCTGCTGTTTACCACACCTATCATCACGTCTGTTTATCTGCTGACATGGCTGATGTTGCATCCTGCTCTTAATTCTATTTTTATTTTTGTACCTTCTGCTTCTTGTCACCTCACCCCTGCTTTTTAGCTTTTAACACACACAGCCATTGATCTCTCAAAGACATAACTAGACAAATAGCATTCTGTGTTCATCTACACATTCACTCTAGTTGGCAAGTCAACCAAGCACAGCATTTAAGTTACAATCTTTGGCAGTTCATCACAATATTAACTGCTGAAAACTAGTTCCCCTCTTTTCTCCTTGACCCCATTAATACAGACCTGGTGTTTCTGGCATATTAGTCACAACGTAGCAATGTTTAATAACTATTTAAATGTGTTACTTTCAGTTTGTGATAGTTCCTGTTGGGGTCTTTGATGGAGCCAGTAATTAGCACTTTTCCTCTCCAGTCACAGCTGAACAAATTGAGGGAAAAAGTGGCTGATGAAGACCAAAATATCACAATTATTGCTGATAAGGGATAAAGTGGAGGGGAAGATGTAGCTCAGTGAAGCCAAAAAGGCATGCTAACTAGTCTCCAAGCTGGCAGACTTGCCCACTCTCCGAGTCTCAGCATGTGGCCTCCCTGGAGTTATAGAGGTGCTCCTGCTTTGAGAAGAAGATTCACCCACAGGAGAAGAGCAGAGACAACCAAGCAGGCAAGGGCGGCACCTCCTGGAGTCTCCAGTTGTCCCAGGTGCTCAGATGAGTGGACAGAGGCTAGCTGCAGTCAAGGAAGAGTTCTCCTGAGGAAAACCAGAGAACTGGGGAAGAAGCATTTCCCCTCTGCTGTTTCACAATGTAAAATGTAATTATTATTACAAATAATTTACTTGAGAAAAATCAGTGTTTAAGTTCCATTAGTGCTATAATACCAAATCAAATGTTTAAGTTGTGGCTTTCTTCTGTTAGATTATTTTACTAGTATATTTGATCATTGCAATGCATCTTGTTTTGGTGAAGGGGTGGAGGGTTTAAGATTTTTAAATACTGTAGAAACAAGCCTTTGTGAATTTTCTTATAAGTTGTGACTGACTAATGGCAAATATTATCCATAAGAAAATAATTCTATATCTATTTATAGAACTCATTATACTCATCTTTCTACATATTCTAGGGAATTTTTTAGAAAACAGAATACATATTTGTAACAATGAAAAAGCTTGAGATCACTTTTGATACTGAAAGAAAAAAAAGAAGAATTTGAAAGTAGCAAAAGCATGACACTGATCCAATATTAAACATAAGTATGTACTGCGTTAAAATGTAGAAAAAATATATATAATGTATTATGAACATTTTCCATTTTGATGGTTTAATGTGAAGTATTTGTTATGTTAGATGTGAGTTAACACTTTACATATTTTCTTGTGAAAAACATTGATTTAAAATTTGTATGCTACATTAATTCATAAAAGAATAATATAGAGAAATTATATAACACTTTATATTTGCAAAGTAATTCTCAAAGTTTTTACTTTTTTAATCCTTTTTGATACAACTCCAAATGGGATTGTTTCTTAAATGTTCTGATAGTTTGTTGTTAGTGTGTAGAAACACACTGAATTTTGTATATTGATTTCGTATTATGAAACTTTTCTGAGTATATCAGATTTTGCTGGATGTATATATCATTAGGGCCAATGTTTTTTTTTTTTATCCTCACCCGAGGACATTTTTCCATATTTTGTACAGATAGAGTGGGAGGGAGAGAGAGCGTGAGAAATATCGATGTGAGAGAAACACACATTGCCTCCTGTACCACCCCGGCTGGGGCTGGGTGTTGAACCCACAGCCAAGGTATGTGTCTTTGACTGGGAATCAAACATGTGACTCCTTGGTCCATGGGCCAATGCTCTAACCACTGAGAAAAGCTGGCCAGGGCTAGATTATCTATTTATTGAGGAAAGAGCAGTAGTACGTTCCCTTATTATTATACTGCTGTATACTTTTCCCTTTAAAATTTGCTTTGGTGCTCCTGTTAGGTGCATAAATATTAGCAAATCAGATTTTGCTATATATATATCATATATATATATATATATATATATATATATATATATCACTAGGGCCAATGCTGGATTGACCTCTTTATCATTAATAATACATATTGTATATATAACATTATATGTGTGTGTATATATATATACACACACACACAATCATGTCATCTATAACAGAGACCGTTTTACTTCTTCATTTCCAATATGAATGACTTCTATTTCTCTGTCTTGCCTAATGGCACTGGCTAGACTTCCAATATTATATTAAATAAAAGTAAGAAGAATGAGCATTCTATTTTTTCTGAACTTCACGAAAAAGCCTTCAACTTTTTACCATTGTGTATGATGTTAGTCATGACCATGTCATATATGGCCTTACTATGTTGAAGGATGTTTTCTTTATACACACTTTTTAAAATCCTCACCTGAGAATATTTTTCCACTTTTGTTCAGGTAGAGTGGCAGGGAGGGAGAGAGAGAGAAACATAGATGTGAGAGAAAAACATCAACGGGTTGCTTCCTGCACGACCCCCATCAGGGCCGAGATAAACTGCAACTGAGGTATGTGTTCTTGACCAGAATTGAACCTGAGACTCATTGCTCCATGGGTTGATGCTCTAACTCCTGAGCCAAACCAGCTAGGGCTATACATACTTTAGTGACATGGATTTGAATTTTATCAAATGCTTTTTCTGCATCTACTGAGATGATTATATAATTTTTATCCTTCACTTTGTTAATATGGTGTATCATATTGATTGACTTACTCATGTTGAACCACCCTTGAATTCCTGGAGTTCATCATGGTGTGTGATCCTTTTAAGATATTCTTGAATTTGATTTCCTAATATTTTGTTGATAATTTTTCCCTGCATGTTCATCAGGGATATTAACTTGCAATTTTCTTTTTTGTGTGTTTTCCTTTTCTGGTGTTGGTATCAGGGTAATGCTGGCCTCACAAAATCAGTTTGAAAGTATCTCCTCCTTTCCAATATTTTGGATATGTTTTAGAAGAACTGGTCTTAATTCTTTTTGAAATATTTGGTAGAATTCACCAGTAAAGACCTGCAGTCCTGAACTTTTGTTTATTGGATGTTTTGACTAATGATTCAATTACTAGTAAGTGATCAACTCAGATTTCCTATTTCTTCATGATTTAGTCTTGGTATGTTGTATGTATCTAAGTCTTTATTTATTTTTGTGTTGTCCAATTTGTTGGTAGATAACTGTCAATAATTGTTTTACATGTTTTTGATATTTCTGTGGTATTGGCTGTAATATTTCCCCACTTAATTCTAATTTTATTTATTTGAGTCTTCTTTCTTTTTTTCCCCTTTATCTTTTCAAAGAACTAGTTCTTAGTTGTCTTTGTAGTTTCTATTTCATTTATTTCTGCTCTGATTTTTGTTATTCTCTTCCATCTACTAACTGAGCTTTGCTTGTTTTTCTTTTTCTAATTTCTTGAGTTGTAAAGTTAGGTTATTTCATTGAGGCCTTTCTTGTTTCTTAATATAGGCATTTATTATTATGAATTTCTCTATTAGGACAGTTTTTGCTGGATTCCATATGTCTTGGTGTATTGTATTTCCATTTTTATTTGTCTCAAATTTCCTTTTTATTTCTCTTTTGATTTTTTTCACCCATTGATTGGTTCAGTTGCATATTATTTAATCTCCACATATTTAGAAATGTTCTTGTTTTCTTCTTGTAATTTATAGTTTTATGCCATTGTTTTCAGAAAAGATGTTTGATATGGTTTCAATATTCTTACATTTATTAATATTATTTGTATGGTCTCTGATATGATCTCTTGTGGAGAAGTTTCATGTTTTCTTAAGAATATATATTTTGTTGCTTTTGGATAAAATGCTCTGCACATGTCTTTAATTCTGTCTGATCTTATGTTTCATTAAGGTCAATACTTTTTATTGATTCTACATGAATGATCTAATAATAGATGAAAGTGGAGTATTAAAATCTATTTTGGTATTGCTGTGTATTTTTCATTTAAATTTGTTAATATTTACTTTATGTATTTCAGTGCATAAATATTTACAAAAGTTATATCCTTTTGTTTCATTGACTTATTTATCATTAGGTACTGACCTTCTTTGTCTCTTATTAAAATCTTTGTTTTAATGTATACATTGTCAGATATAATATATCCACTACAACTTGCTTTAAATGTCCTTTGTTTCCAACTTATTTTAATTTAAGCTACCACTTTGTTTTCTCAAGTTTTTCCATTGTGATTTGGGATTTTCTGATTAAATCTTTAAACAAGAAACTGGGAAAAGAACAAGGAAGGACCCACAGGGCCTTTTAAAATGGTATACCTAATTATCCTATTATATAAAAGATTATGGTAGTATACAATAAGAATGAAATATAGAATCAGACAGACCTGGGTTTAAGTGTGAGTACTAACTCTTATTACTTATGTAAGTTTAGACACATTTATGAATGTCACTACATCTAAATTTTTGCATATATAATTGTAAGAGTTGTGGTTAATGTTTTCATTGGTTTTGGATGACATTGACTCAAACTTTTATACAGGGGTCCCATTATTTATTTCTGTAGATCAAGGTATTCTCATGTTTTTATTGTTTCTCTTAATCATTCCTTGCTGCCTCTGAATTCCTACTCCTATTGAATTTGTTCAATTTCTAGTTCATCTCACTTTTCTAAGTGTGTTATTCCTTTTCTGTGTTACCTGTACCCATGCTAGACTATAACTTAACACCTTTGCTCCCTAAAATAAGTTTACACAATCTGTGCAAGGAAGAAGCATATATTCTGAGGTGTAACAAACAACTTCAAATTGAACTGAAGAAATTTCCATTCTTATCAAATCTTTGGTGATTCCACTCACAGCAATTTCTCACTGGACGTTATATTTTCTTACAGGATCAGCCTTTCACCTAATTGCTCATTCTTAACTCTGCCTTCACTAATTCCTTCCCTCTCTTGTGCCCTTCCTCCCCAATACTTGTTGGCATCTGTGAAAACAGCACCAGGTATTAGACTGGTATGGTCACACTGGACCTCCATTTGGCAACCTTGATACTTGAATTCTTGCTAAGAAAGAATTCAGAGCCAAGACTCAAACTATAAGAGAAAGTTTATTTAGAATGTCACAGAGGTAGAAGAGGCCCCCTGTAGAATAAATGGGCACAGGAAACAAATTACAAAGGCAAAAGAAGGGCCCTTAGAGCTTAGGAGAGAGAATGGTAAAGGTAATGTGCCGGGGGGCAGGGAAGAGGAGGAGAACAAGAAAGGTGCAGGTGGTCTTCAAGAGAGAAAGCCACTTCACCCTGGCTGGTTTGGCTCAGCAGTAGAGCATCAGCCCTGTGGACCAAAGAGTCACGGGTTCGATTCTGGACAAAGGCATGTACCTCGGTTGCTGTTCATTCCCAGCCCTGGTCAGGGTTGTGCATAAGTCAACCAGTCAACATGTCTTTCTCATGTTTCTCTCTCTCTCTCCCCCCCTCCCTTCCTCCCTTCCACTCTACCTGAAGATAAATAGAAAAATATCCTTGGATGAGGATTAAAAAAAAAAAAGGTGAGCCACTTCAAACTTTAAATGAATAATGTAGATAGCACTCATGCAAGCAGACCACTCACTATATACCCCTTACTTCCATGAGAGTTTTTGAGAAGTATAGTCATACAAATCACTATCTTTAGAAACTGTACATAACTGGACATATACAATTTCTATAAGGAACAGGGTTCTTGAGTCAACCACGTGGAATAAGGTTCAAAGAAAGAGAAATAGCCAATCCTATTATAACAGGATGTTGTGATAGCTATGATAAGTGTATGTATAAATATGGGAGAATGAACATTCTAAAAGCAATATAAGATCTCACTCAGAGACTACTTGAAATGAGACCAGGAAACCACACAGTCACTTATCCTGTGAGATTTCCCCTCCTATATTTAAGAGATGGACACAATGCAGTAAAATACCTTAGCAATACCCATTTAAATTAGTCTTATAAAGGGATTCATGAAGGAAAGGGGTAGTTTAGGAATGAAGGACAGGAGAAAATGGCAAACTTATCAAGACCTCAAACTATTTATTTTATACCTTTCTGTACTGTATACTGTGGTGACAGATTTTCAGCTAGTGGGGCATTTCCTGGGATATCTCACAGCATCCATAGAGGAACAGATGATATATTTAAAAATGAAACTGAGCCCTGGCCAGTTTGGCTCAGCGGTTAAAGCGTCGGCCTGCGGTCTGGAGAGACCCGGGTTCGGTTCCTGCTAAGGGCACGTACTTCGGTTGCAGTTTGTCCCCGGCCCTGGTTGGTCGTGTGGGTGGCAGCCACTCGATGTGTCCCTTCACGTCGATGTTTCTCTCTCTCTCTCTCCCTTCCTCCCTCTCCCTCCCACTCTATCTGTACAAAAAATGGAAAAATATCCTCGGGTGAGGATAAAAAAAAAAAAATTAAAAAAAAAAAAAAAAAGAAACTGAGAAGCTCCACAGCCAGCAGGTCAAGGAAAACCTTTCTTCCCTGGCTCCATTCAGAGTCTCTCTTGTTATCCTCTAGTTCTCTTCTACCTTATACCTTCCTGAATCTCTTTCTTCCTGGTCTGTATTCAGGAAGCTCTATCTTCTCTAATATGTGTTGGAGACAATGAACACCCACCACAGCCACCATTTGCTGGAGAATCAATTCTTCTTTGGCATTATTCTGTCCTCTCTTTGTTCTGGTTAGTGCCTCATGTTTTGTGTCTATCCACTTTACTGTTTACTGCAGTGCTGACTTCTGGACTGTAAGAGTACAGTTAGTGAGTGAGTTAGTGAGTTACTTAATCCTCACCTGAGGATATTTTCCATTGATTTTTAGATAGAATAGCAGGGAGGGAGAGAGAAAGAGAAACATCGATGTGAGAGAGACAACTTACAACCCAGATGCACACCCTTAACTGGGAATTGAACCTGCAACCCTTCGGTCCAAGGGCTGATGCTCTAATCTTTGAACCAAACTGGCTAGAGCAGCATAGTTAGTTTGAATAGCATAGCAGGCATGTTTTAATTGCTAACAACTGTGATTTTAAAAACTACGGTTATTATTCTCACTCAAGAGATGTCTGTGGATAATGCAGCAGCCTAATAAAGATACCAAGTATCCAGACACTTTCCACCATTCTATGTCATTATTCTTTGTGTGCTGGCTTTTGTCTTCATCCATGTCACTTCATGATTGAGAAAGATGGCTTTGGTGCTTCAAGGTAATATCACATCCACTTTAAATTCAGGCTGGAAGAAAGAGGAAGTGGATGCGACAGTACCAACACTCCTCCACTTTTATCTTATTGGCTAGCACCATCACATGGCAACTTAAACTTCAAGAGATGCTGGAAAATGAAAATTTTAGCTTTTGCTGCCTCTGTTGAAGACAAGGATGTGGAAGAAATGGGCTGGAAATGGACATTGTATCAGCCAAATCACAGTATTTGCCACAAATGTGAACTAAAGAAGTCCCTTTCTAAACCCTCTCCAATGGTCAAAAGTGATTGATTCCATGGTACATATTGCATATATTCCACTGTCATACTTCTTCCCTAATTTCACATAGCATACCCCATTTTTCAAAAAGTTAAATGCCCACTCTGTACGCTGCACTAGAACAAGGTTAATAATCACAGTGATGTTAATTTACTCATTAATTACCACAGCAAATGTTGAATTATTAAGTACCTATCTCTTATTGCCAAGCACTGGGAAACACTGCTAACTAATGGGTATTTCATGTCATTGACTGACACTGCAAAGACTTAATCCCAGCTGCTCATCTTATCTGTACAGTGCTTCATCAATTAGAAATTCTTTCAGATATTAAAAGCAGAAAATTCAAATAACAATAACTTAAACCATATATCATTCTATAATTGTTTTTCAAAAAATTCAAAAAGAGATGTGTAGCTCCACAGTATTGGGGTTATGTCTATGCGATTCCTCTCATGATTACAAGAAGGCTGCCACAGTTCTAAACATCTCATCCTTCAAGAATGTGTTCAAAGGCAGCCAGGATGGTGAGAAAACTGTTCTCGCCTGCCCCCTCCTTTTATCAGAGAATGCAATCTTCCCCAGAGGCCTCCTCAGCAGACTCAATGGCTAGAACAAGGTCACATGGCACCGAAAAGTATCCAGTGAACAAGGAAGAGTGGGTTGAGAAGTAATATTGGGTAGCAAACCAAAAGTGTTGTTATAGATGCTTTACAGCTTTCCGCATGCTTTTACATTCATGAATCGCATCATGTGACTCAGTGAGGCTACTTTCCAAACATACAGAAACTCAAACCTAGAATAAGAGGTATAAATGGTATCTACTGTGTGGGAACTTCTGGCTGGAAAGTAATTTAAAGACCCTTTGAAGGTGCAAATTTAATGCAAGTGTTTTAAAGATATAAAGTATTTAGCCTATAAAGTATGCATACAACAGCCTAAGGAGTAATTCAGAAGATTTTATAGTTTCGAAGATAATTACATGGTGGAATAAAAAGAGAAATTAGGGTGCATGGATTCTAGGCTCAACTTTGGGTAAGACACTGGAAAGGTTCTGAACCTCTGCTTCATCATCTGTAAAATTATGTACTTGAATAAAGTTAGATGATCCTTATACTCCTTCTCAAATATAAAAGCACCTATCTAGTTATGCTGAAAGTCATGAGGTAGAAGAATATGAAAAATGGTCTATTCCAGCCTCCTTTTACAACCTAAATAATTCAGGCTCAAACGGGCACCATTTGTCCAAATTCACTCATCTAAGTTAGAAATTTGAATCCTAGTATATAACACACCACAATTCCACAAATAACTGATATTTCTTCCTAACAGACTTAACAACAACAACAAAAAATTAAGTCTCTTCCTCTATCTATTTTTCATCTTAGGCAGAATCTCTTCAATAGCATTTACTCTGTTTAATAGAATGCAGACAATAAAACATTTTTTAAAGCCTACTTTTTAGCTGTAAGATATCAATCTCTCTGTAAAATGATAATTGCACCTTTCTCATAGTTATTTTCTTGTCTTCTTTTTTGAGTACTAGATAAAGGATCCTATTACATAAAGTTGGTGTTGTGATGGACACTGCAAGGACTTAATCCCAGCCGCCCATCTCAGTGCTTAAAACTCCTCCAAGCATAAGAGAGGTCCTAGACCAATCTCCCCAGCGGTTTGTGTGCAGGGAGAGTCTGAATCTCATAACCATTATTTAGTTTTCACACAGTCGTATCTTTTACTTTCACATTATGCAGATCTGAAGGTTCTGTGTAATAGCTTAAGATGTGGTACATAACTAGAAGTCAGTTACTATGCTGTCACTAAGCTCAGTATCTAGTGTTTTTTACAAGACAATTTGAATCATTTAAATCTGGGATTCATGGCTGTGCTGCAGGAAAACAGGGACCTATCTGACATTTCATTAAAACAGGTTCTTCAACTATGGCAGTATGACATTGCAGACCAGATAATTTTGAGGAGCTGTCCTTTACATGGCAGGTGGTTAGAAGCACCATTGACCTCTAACCACTAGATACTAGTAGCACCTTCCTGATCATGATAATCAAAAAGTGAGGACTGAGCCTTGGCCAATGTGGCTTAGTTGAGAGTCATCCTGTTCATCGATTCCCTGTCATGGCACATGCAGGGGAGAGAGGTAGGAGGTTGTGAGCTCAACTCAGAGTGTATGTGGGGTGCCAGTCTCTCTCACATTAGTGTTTCTCTCTTCCTCTCTTTCTAAAAACCAATAAAAAGTCTTTTTAAAAAATCACGTTCTGAACTTGCCAAATGTCCCATGAGGAACATAATCTCTCTTCTCTCCTTTGAGAAGCACCGTGATAAAGCTTAATATGTAGGTGCGTTTTGTTTTCTTCCTGGGAAGTTTATCAGTTTCATCATATTCTTAAAAGGGTCTATGATCTTGAAAAGATCAATACTCAAAGCTTTTCAAAATAATAATGAAAGAACACACATCTCCAGCTGTAATTGTGGAGAAAAGTACACCATTTTAGCTAAATAAAATGGAGCAACCTGAAATTTTACTATGCAATATATACCTACTCATTAATTTCAATTACTTTGAAGAAGCACTTCACAAACTATATCTGGGGAAGTATCTGCGTCACAAACTGCTATTCCCAGATGGCACGTTTCTTAAAATACTGTCTTCAGCAGAGACTTCCATAGTCTTCTACTGAATGTAGTTCTAAACTTCCAAAGGGGCCAGCGCTAATAACAAGCATGCAAGCAAGCAAAACACCCTCAAAACTGGGAAGGCAAATAAAAACCAGTTGTTTCTTAGAAAAGAAATCCAATGTTGGTATTGATTACAAGATTGACTAGAGAGATGGAAGGGAGGAGAAGGGGGAGTGGCGTGGGGAGGAGGTTCAAGGAGGGAGAGCTAGAGCGAGAATGCCAGGCCTTGAAAGAAGTTTCCAAAGAGAGAGAGTCTTGGGAGAAAATTTCTTTTGCTGGAAGTCTCTCCTTCCCTGGCTTGACTAGAAAGAAGGCTGCCAGCCTGAAACCCTGAGCCTTGGTCTCTCCTACTCATTTCTCATTCCCAAATCCACATTGTTCACCGCCTTCCAAAGTGACCACATCCGAAAAGCGTCCTCAAAGCTCAAAAGGATCAATTTATTCAATCTTGAAGGCCCCCATTCTCATTTACAAGTCCTAAGGGTGGCGGGACACTGGAGCTGTAACCCCGAATACCAGACCTACAAAAGCAAACAGGAAACGTGTCTCTTGTTCCGTGTCCCTTCTCGAACACCCCAGAAGACTAGCAACTTTCTCCCCTACTTCTGGGTCTGTCTGCCTCCACCGCTCTCCCTTTTGAAAGAGCCGCAATGAAAGGAGAGCAAGAGGGGGTTCGGGACTGGGGGAGCCGCGAAAATCACCCCCAGAGATGGGCTTGGACTCCAGTGGACAGAAGGGTGCGCCCCTCCCAGCCCCAAGCACCAGAAAGGTTCCTGCGGACCGCGCCTCCTCCCGGGTCTGTCTGCTCTGGGTCCGCGGGGCGAGGGGAGGGAACAGGGAAAAGAGGAGGGCCGGGCAGTGGAGGGAGGAGGCGGTGCGTGCCTCGCCTGCCAAAGAGAGGTCTGTGCATCTGCGTGCGAGCCCTGGCGCCCCGCGCTCCGCCCGAGCCGCTGCCGGAGACACGCGAGGAGCGCGGGCTCCACTGGTGGCGGCGCAGCCCGTGCTCCTGGAGAGCCTCTGGAGCCGGCCCTGATCTTTCACCCAAGTCCGGCCAGGGCTGTCTGTGGCTGTTAGGGACAGCAGCAAAGAAGGAAGGACGGTCTTCTCGGCTGTGGATGTTCCGCCCGGGAAAGACAGCAAGTTGTGTATGCGCCCCGGCCCGGGAAGAGAAGGTGGCCGCCGCCCGCCAGCCACGTGAGTAGAAGCTCGGTCGCCGCTCGGGCGTGGGCTCCCTCCTTTCTCTCCCTGTCCCCCTCTTCCCCGGACGCCGGAGTTGTGCTGCTCCCGGGCTCCGGACTTCCTGAGCTGGGGAGCTGGCTCGGCTTCCCAGCCCGCCGCGTCTGCTGTTGGCGTGTGCCTCTGGGCGTTGCTGCCTTCTCATCCTTGTCCCCTCCCTTCAAAGGCCGGCTGGAAAATGCTTCTCTCGCTCTTTTTGGATTGAAGGATCCTATGTGTCCTCAGGGGTGGGGGTGGGTGGGCGAGGCCATTGCAGGGGGGCTGATTATGGGCTTGTCTTGGCCTTACCCCAGCTCTAGATGATGGCCTTCCTCCCCCCATGTCACCCCCCTTCGTCTTCCCAGTCTCATGGCCCAGACAGTCAACTTTAGTTGTTAACGCTGACGCTAACTGCAACTGACAAGATTAAAAAAAAAAAAAAGTAGTCTGAGCTCCCCCGGAGTGACACACTGGACTGGACTTAGGGCAGCGGGTGGAGAGGAAAACCAAGGGGCCAGACTTGGGAAGAGGAGAGGTGAGGAAAGGGAGCATTTGCTGTGGACTCTGAAAGCTGGAGTTGAGAGTTCTAGGAATGGAACTCCGGGGTGCTTTGGCTTTGTGCTTCTGTATTTATTTCTTTATGGAAAGTGTGGGAGATGGTTCAGAACCTCTTTTGAAAGGGAGGGAGGGGTGGTAGTCAAATGCATGTGCAGCATTTGAATGATTGGGGTTTGATGGAGAGTGCTGGAAAGTATGGATTACTTTTTAGATTGGACATGACAATCATTGAACTGGAGAGATATTACCAAAAATTTTATTGGAACCAATGAATCAAAATTGAAGTTATGAAAGTAAGTCATACACGGGCTTTCTGTCATTTACTCTAGGAGAGGATAGTAAAGATTACAGGGATTCACAAATGCCATTGAATGAGTACTGGGAGTGCTTAATAGCGCCATCCATTGTATGTATCTAGACAGCCTATAAAGTTTGTTGAATTTATGATGCTCTGCATTTGTGAAAATATCTTAATTATTTTGTTTGGGCTCATGCAGAGACTTAATATACCTAAAGAGACACAGAACAGTTACTACAAATTATGAGCATGAACTTGCAAACCAAGTAGACAAATGATGATATGGTTCGTCTTATTATAATTTTGAAACTATGTTTACTGTCAATAAAAAATGCTACATAACTTTCAATGTGAGTATCTGAAATGAATTCACTCACAAATAGAAGTCATGCATTTTTTTTTTTTAAGTGGCTGAGTTAATTTGGGAGCATTTGTAGATCAAGAAATGAAAAGGCTTGAACTAAAGAGACATTTATAGAGAAAATTAAGTTCTTCCTCTTTTTGAAGTCTTGTGGCAAGTTTGAATGTTTATTAATTAAAAGTTGTAGACAAACTGAATTGGTGTTATCACTTCACTAAAAACATTAACCTCTTAATATTTTTTTTGTTTTACTAGGGATTATCACCCTTACTACAGAGGATGTGAAGTTGAGGCCCAGTGAGAGTGAAGATCCATTCTGTTCATAGACACTCCCCCCATTACAGAACTGTGGATTACCTGAGGTCCCAGTCCTTGGTGGTTTCACATCTTCACTTACTCTTACAGCCCCAGAACAGTTACTTTAGGTCCTCATTGCCCTATCTGGAGAAAGATGGCATCCAGCCTGACGTGTACCGGGGTGATCTGGGCTTTGCTCTCATTTCTTTCTGCTGCTACCTCCTGCGTGGGGTTCTTTATGCCTTACTGGCTCTGGGGATCCCAACTGGGCAAGCCTGTGTCCTTTGGTACTTTCCGGAGGTGCTCATATCCTGTACACGATGAGAATCGGCAGATGATGGTGATGGTGGAAGAATGTGGGCGCTATGCCTCTTTCCAGGGCATCCCCAGTGCAGAATGGAGGATCTGTACCATCGTGACAGGCCTGGGTTGTGGCCTTCTCCTCCTGGTGGCTCTCACTGCTCTCATGGGTTGCTGTGTGTCTGAGCTCATCTCCAGGACAGTGGGAAGAGTCGCTGGAGGAATTCAGTTTCTGGGGGGTAAGTGACTTGCTACATTTGAGTTGTTTACTAGAATCCCAAAGTTATATTGAAAATTACATTCCAGTTGTCTATTGAGATTATTATAACTGACACTTGAAATGCTCTGGAGAAATAGACAAGAAATGGCTTTGGTGATAGACTACCAGTGTCAGAGATTTTTTACTGGAATTGCTTTACAACATGGAGAGTTCTTAAATTTCTGTACATCCTTAGACATATATGCATCATTAGCCTGCTAAGTACCACCTATGTGAGGCAGTGACATTTATAATATAGTAGGAGAGACAGTTTGCATTCCATCGCTTCTTATGTTCAACAGTAAGCAATTAGATTATCTATGTCTTACTGGAATCCTCAGGTCTTTAATCATGAAGACAGCATAGAAAAGTAGAAAGGTTTTTGATTCAACATTGTCATGATAAGTCTTTGATACTCTTTGGTGAAATTACCCTTACCCAATTTTAAATTATATTTCTAAATAAGTGATTACTGTTTTAAAGTAAGGTCAGTTTTACGTTAACAACTATGCATTTCACTATGCTACAAAAATAGCTGTAGTCTTGTTAGGATTTCATTTCCCTAGGTACTCTTGCTGTTAAGGAAAAAAGAAAAAAGTGAATATTTAACAAATGATGTGTGCTTGTCCCAAATGGACTGGATAATGTCACTAACACCAGAAAAGGTTTGATTTTTACTTGGGTTTCCTCCAACAAGTACTGCTTCAATATCTCTGGTCATATGGTTTTAATTAAACTTTATATATTTTCCGCTGTGTCTTTTACCTCCATTTTTCAACCTGAAGGGCTGAACTTGTCTGATTTATAATCCACCCTGCTGAAATATGACAACCTTCTTAGATAATACAGAGTGAAGGGAAAAAGCCAGGAAAATGTGTAAAATGTATTTGTAGCTTCATTACAAAGTAAGAGTCTGTTACTATTTAATTTGTCCATACAGAGTTTTGTGAAAAATTCAGAAGAAAACAATTAAAAATGAATAGTTCTGAGGCAGAGTCTACATATAGGAGAAACCTCAACAGCTTAATTTAGATTATTTAACATAGAACTTTCAAGTTACATTTAAGTAGGAAAATTTTCGTGCTAAAAATGCAAGTGCCAAAAAGTGTGTTTTGAAACAAGAGATAGAGTTGTTTGTGGTTCTTTATTTCCTTACCAGATGTAACTTTGTTTTTCTCTGTTGTTTTTTTCTATGGCTTTGCATCTCACTCAGCTTTAGAAGGCCATTTGGGGGCCTTAACTCGCTTTGCTTTATTACTTCAGTGTTCACAAGTCTTGCATGTGATATGTATATTCATACAGAAATACAGTTAATCTGGTAGGAAACAGAAAGAGTTTGTTGTTGAAAGTTGTAATATAAATCCAGAGTTTGAAAACTTGTTGATACCAAGGATTTTAAGAATAAAACTAATACCAGGAATATTTAAACATTTTTTAGTGAGGAATAAACTTGATTGGCTGTTTTTGTTTCACTTGGCTCAGGAAAAATGCTTAGGCAGTTTCTTTTTCTCCTCTTATGGTAAATATTACTTACCTCCCCTCCCCCCTTCATTTTAGGGCAGGGACTGCTATTATTTCTGGCAGAACAGGAAAATGCTTACAAAGAGAAATCATTTTTTATTGATTATCTTTAAACATATAATGAAGGAAGGCAACAGAATGTGAATCTGAGACCCATGAGATTTATGCTTCCCTCTCTAAACTATGAATAGATTTTTTTGGATTATATAGAACTAAATGTTTTATTTGACAGAAAAACTCATGGAGAAAGACTGGTGGGGAAAAAAAAAATATATATATATATATATATTAAAGGGACTGGATTTTCCTTTGTATTTGCTTTTCATGAACTCTGGCTTGGTAAGTATTACTGACATTAAGCTAAGGATATAGTTTATTACTAGCAGTTGGTATTATTTCATTACTCATATATTTTTCATATCAGGCAAAAAATTCTGAATGTCAAATCTAAGAAGGTTTTTCTGAATTGAACCTCTTGAGGGTACAAGTAGGTAAATACATTCTGTTACCCAAGATAATAATAAATTTAGAATGAAAAAATAACTCGAATAATGGAAAAGGGTTTGGGAAAATCTGCCTTTGATTCCTATCATTTAACGGTAAACCAGTTGACAGAAGCAAAACCGCTTCAAAAAGAATTCCTCCTGTTGTTTATTTCATAATTGCTTGGGTTTTTATCCATAAAAACTTAAGTGGTAAGTAATTTTATATTTTGAAAAATTTTATAAAATGGTTTGGTTTCATAAAGACTGCAAAATACCAGACCACTGAGTTCTATGAATTCCACACATGGCAATACTTCAGAAATGCAGTTAACAGTCAGGGTACCCTGCTATCATTCTATCAGGCGGATTCTCTTACTAAAAATGATTCACCCAGAGGGTTATGTTTAGCTAAAGTTAGGGTTGTTCCAAAAACAACAGGAAGCAGCAAAATGGCAAAGTACAGAGGCATCCTGCTTCACCCTGCCCGCTGTGTTGTGAGTTTGCACATATGGTGTAACATCAGGAGTAAAACCCCTGCAGTACTTTGGAACTAGTTAAAGGACAAAATGTCAACCTTAATTTTGAATAATCTTGCTATGGTTGGTTAGAAGTTAAAATGTCACCTGTCAGCTGATAGAACAATACAAGATGAGACTGTGGTACATGGACATTTGCTACCTATTGGAGGAATCCTTCAAAGAATCAATGACTTCTGCTTTTCCTATGGTAACTTGAACATAAACTTTGCTACCATTTCCATTTTATATATGAAGTCATGTTTTTGTCATAATTTTAAAAAACAAGTGTGGGTTGAGTTTTACCCTCACTTGAGAGTTTATACTTTTAAGATTTTAAATGGATTTTTAGAGAGAGAAGAAGGGAGAGGGAGAGAAAGAAAGAAATAGTAATGTGAGAGCGAGACATCAGTAGGTTGCCTCTTGCACACCCCCTACCTGGGATTGAGCCTGCAACCCTTTCTGTGCACCAGACGACACCCAACCCACTGAGCCACACTGGCCAGGGCCTTAATTGAGTTTTTAAAAGGCATCTAGAAAGCCTTTGAAAAATATAAGGTATAACAAAAATGCTAACATTTGTATAGTGTGGAAATGTGCTATAAGAAAATAGAGACTTTAATGTTGTTTTTGTTCGTTGAATATAAAAGTATGTGCTTTTAAATACTGTCATAGTCATTAAGTACTGTACCAGAGTTTTTTAAAGTTAACATCAAACTTTTTGATGTGTGTGTTAGTAAAATATCTTATTTATGTGCTCTGCAAATGAAACATGTAAGAACCCTATGAAGACTTATTAAGTAAGTTCTGTCAACTGGTGCTTGCAACTGTCAGGATCTGAATTTATAGATTTCATCTTAGCAAACTGCTGGTGCTGTAATGAAGGGGCGCTGAAGAGATTCCCAGATTTGGAGTAATCCACATTTAGTTTGAATGTGAGTCACATATACGGATAAAGTGGGTGTAGAATGCTAATCAGTAGCAAACAACTATTTTTTTCCACTTTAGACAC
Organism: Molossus molossus; assembly: GCF_014108415.1. Lineage (NCBI taxonomy): Eukaryota > Metazoa > Chordata > Mammalia > Chiroptera > Molossidae > Molossus > Molossus molossus. Next base: position 99,733,380 of record NW_023425403.1, read on the forward strand.
TGTTCTGTTCTAAGAGGCCCTGGGAGACCATCTCTTCAATGAATTGATAGTGAAGTGCTGCTCAAGACAGTAATGATGACAAAATGTTTCTTTGAGCATCCCTTTCTCAGTCTGCTGAAAGCATCCTTGCCTTTCCAGACTCCCCTCACTGCAGGGTTTCACCGGGCTTGTCTTTTACCCCTTTAGGATAAGGGCTTGGGACTCCCCTTGGCTCACTGCACTTTGAACCTGCACTTTGAATGATATACCACATTCTGCTTTCCTCCGTACCCAGGTTCCTTGTCAAGTGATGGCTGAGGAACAAGATACATGATAAGTGTTGGCATATTAATGAGCATAGTAGCTTTCTAGTGACAGTGTCTTAATGAGAGTTGCTGTAATTTTAAGAAATCCAGGCATTTCTTGGGCCAGGTGGGGGAGCAGGCGGGACTCTTTTGGTTTACTTTACATTACATCTTATAGATATTTCTTTCAGCTCCTTGTCACCTGCAACTTAAGGTCTTGTGAGTTGTCTTGAGATCTAAGCCAGTGGTTCTCAAACTTTCACATACATCAGAATCACCCATAGGATTTTGTAAAACAAAGATTTTGGGGCCCACCCAGGAATTCCTGATTCAGTGGGTTTAGTGGGGTGGAGGACTGATATTTCTAACAAGTTCCCAGATAAATCTGGTTCTGAGACCACATCTTAAGAATCTTGTTTTAAGTTAACCATTTTGTGTTTTTAAAAATGTGATTTCTGGTAGATGGTTTACTTTCAGAACTAAAGTTTAGATGTATCATGATCTGAAATAAACCTCTCTAACTGGACTATAAAAAGACCCAACTCTGTAACTTAATATTGTCTGAACACATCCTTATTCCAGCTCTCCTTGTTTTTGTCACGGAAAGTTGTTTTCCTGGGTTCTCTTAATACATATTTAATATATATTATTATTATAATACATACATTATGTACTATGTACCTATATTTTTTATCTTCTTTCATTTACAATTATCCTTTACCAGAAACAAGATTTTATAGATGGAGAACTGAAAACAAGACCTTAATACATCATCTGTGTTTTCTACACAGTGGATTTTTAGTAAGGAATTACTAACTGAAAAGACATGAAGACTGTACTGCAGACCACAGAGTCCAGCTGAGACAGCCCTTGGCCAAGGCTCTAAAGCCATGTCTATCTTGGGAAAGCATCATGGTTAGGTCAGGAAGGCACTTATGAACCAGCCAGTCTGAGTTTCTGCTGTTAAGCAGGATGATACTTAAACCAGCTTTGATTAAGGAGAAAGTCACCTGGTCTTAAACCTTAAATCACCAGGGGCAATGTTGCACTCTTGTTGAACAATAGTGCTTTCTAGGGCCACAGATCACACCCGCTCTCATAGGCGTATGTCCCACATACATTGATAATAAAGAGGAACACACTTGAGATGGGTAGTGGAACAGTGTGGGCAGGGTCTTGCCAACAGGGAAGGAGTGACAGAGAGGCAGTGCAGACAACCAGCAGCGACACCGGCTCTGGGTTTTGTTTTGTTTTTTTTTTCCTTTGTTTTTCTTAGAGAGAGAGGAAAGGAGAGGGAAAGAGAGATAGAAACATGGACATCGATGAGAGAGAACATTGATTGGGTGCCTTCTGCATGCCCCCAACTGAGCCACACTGGACAGGCATGACTCTCGATTTCCTTAAGGCAGGATGTCAGTTAAGCAACTCATCTTTTCTAAAATAAAAAACATCAAATCTTATATAGTTGTATCTAATAATGTTTATTAAATTTACATTTCAAAAAGTCATTGTTGCCAGATTTATTCTTTGCATATGCTTCCCTCTACTCCTGCCCCAGAAGAACTTGTGTTTTAAGCCTTAATTTGGAAAGTTTTTTATGGTTTTCAGACTTTCCTCTGAAGCTTCCAAGTTCTCCATATGAATAATTGATATCAGAATTCAATACAATATTCATTTAACTCTCTAGTGGGCCTAAAAGTTACCTGTGAGTTTACTCCCACTGTGCAGTACAAGGCCCAGTTCCAGAGGGTCTGATTCAGTAGGTCTGGGTGGGGCCCACAAGAAGCACTTTTAATAAAACCCCTATGGGTTCTGGACACAGCTAGTCCACAGACCATATTTTGAGAAGCATGAGCCAATTTTATTCACTTAAAACCGTCTGTGTTACTGGTGTGTGGGCACTAATTTATATCAACTGTTAAGCTAAGTATGGATTATCAATCTCTTTATATCCATAGTTGTTATTTTGGGGACGATGTGATATGAGCAGCAAATAACAGAATTAGTATAGGAATGGAGCAATTTATAACTGTGTTCTCCTTTAAGGCATATTATTGATCTGAGGTGTTACTGTTAATGGGCAACCTTGTAAGCAGAATAACCAAATCTTTTCCATTCTGTGCTTAGATGAAACCTCTATTTTTGTTGCTGGTGGAAATAGGATTCTCCCATGGAGTCCCAGGCTCTTGTGAAATCGTGAGAAATGCATTTTGGGAACCCAAGCATAAGAGGATGTGATCAGCTATGGCAAGGTTTATTGGAGCAAAAACAAAGGTGCCTAGTGTTTCATCCACGACCAGGTGGCTCAGCTCTGTCCAGCTGTGAAAGAAATCCAGCCTCTGGCACCACACGCTCGTACCCACACCTATCAGGTCCACGAGGACCAGGATCCAGAGATGAAGAACTTTTCTGTGTCTCATTTCCGCATCTACTTGTCTGTTGCCAAGGCCCAGTGGAACCCTGGTAGCAGCTGGCATTGCACTTGGGTGCACTAACAAATAAACGAACACATCTTGGGCCTATATTAAGCTTTGACTGTATCTTTTTGAGTTTGGGAAGGGATAAGCTTTCTTTCAAACTATCCAATCCTTTCCTGGCTCTTCCTGTCTAATCTTTTCCCAGGCTAGACACCTCCTCTTTGTGGTTGCCATCTTGGCTCCTACTGTGCATGCGTGTATACCCCAGTCTAAGAAAATGGGCTGGTTTTTCCCTGGGGAGATTGGAAAGGAAGTCCTTTCTCCCTACTGGGGATTAGCCCCTGGTGTGTCTGAAACTGTAACTTCCAGCCTTAATCAAGCTTAGGCTTGGCCAGTTTTGTCCCCTTCTCTTTCATTGATATCTACCTAGCTGTCTATGCTAACATTTTGATTTGTGACTCTAGCTGCAAAGTACAAACCCACTGTCATTCCAGTGCTATGTTCTACATCCTTCACCCTGCAACAGTGCACTGCTGCTGGTCTGTGTTCAGGTAGGGTTTACTAAAGTCCCTGGTTTCTTTACAGTCAAGTGTACTCAACCTTTCCCTATTTAAATTGTTTGTTTTTACTTCCTGAGATTGTGTCTCTGAAGTAAAAAATAATCAGTCTTAAAAATGGTGGAAGAAGTGCAATTATCCGTTGCACTTGAAGCAATTATTTTAGAAGCTATACAAGACTTTTTTCTTAGAATTGTTTAAGTTATCATTTTTTGACATGGTCCAAATCTTCATTTACTCTATGTAGAGTAGAGTTTTTCTAGAGTCATTTGATTTTTAACTTACTTTCCTTTGTTACCACCAGCTAACACAGCCAGAGCTGGGCACTACTGAGGTCAGGGTCAGAATGGATTAGTTACCATTGCTAACTCATAGACTGCAGACTGATTACCTGTCTTGCAAAAACATGTCATTCACAAAGAAAACCAACTGAGAATGTGAAATTTATAATAAATTCTATTTAAAAAACTGAAAAAAACACACTCAAGAGAGTTTTAATATTATTCTACATAGTATAACAAGGTTCATAAAATGTTTCACTCCTACAGAGTCATCATTGTTACCCTATTAGCACTTTAACTCTCCAGCTACATTCACTTGGCAAGTGTAGTGTGTTGGTTATAATCAGAAAGGATGACAGTGTCAAGTCAAGAGTTTCACTTTGTATGTCATTAAAGTTCATTTTTTGTTTTTTTAAGGTATCATCCTTAAGTATGTTCTGTGGTGTACCAGTAGGTGTTGACAGGAAAATACAAAATAGTTTTGGAAACAAATAGATTTGAGAAACACTTGGTTATAGAAAGTTAATATATTTCATTACCGCAGAACTCACAGAGCCTTTAGTATGTCGATGCTTATGACTAACCTCCTGGGACAATGGGGAGGGTGTACTGTATATTAAGTGTAGTATTAAGTGTTTTTCTAACTTATTTGAGTCCAGCATGCCAAAGGGACCAGTGATCTGTGGAACATACTCAGTTCTCATTTCACCCCAGTGAGGCAGGTAAATTTTTTCTTTACAGCTGAAACACTGAAACTTAGAGACTGATTCCCGAAGTTATACTATTAGTTATTGGTTGAGCTGTGCATATTATCACCATAATAAAGTGTTAATTAAATTCCACATTGGATTATGTGTAGAATTCAGAATTTCTGATCATTATGGATAATAAGTCTCTTAACATAATATTTTTAATATTTCTTTGGTCCTTAGTTTCTGTTTTTAGTACGATAGAACCACTTGGAATAATATGATATACCTACATTTTGCCAATTCTCAAGAAACAATACATTACAGGTTAATGTTAATAATATTATGTGCAGTAGACCATTAGAGGAGTATGTCAAAACATCTGACCAAAGCAAACATACTGAATGGCTTTTATTTATTTTCTGCAATAATGAACCAGCTTCTATGGCCTTAATGTTTGTGTGCCCCACAAGTTAATTTGTTGAAATCCTAATGCTCAATGTGGTGATATGAGGAAGTGGAGCCTTTATTAGGTGATTAGGTAATGAGGATAGAACCATCATGAATGAGATGAAGGCATTATAAAAGAAGTCTGAGAGATCATCTTTACCCCTCTTGCCAGTGAAGATATAATGAGAAGTCTTTGACCTAGAATAGGGCCCCCACACAAACATGCTGGCACCCTGATCTCTGACTTTCAGCCTCCAGAACTGTGAGGAATAAATTTCTGTTATGTATAAGCCACCCAATTTGTAGTATTTTGTTATAGCAGCTTGAATGGACTAAAATACCAGTTCAACTTTAATATTGTGTTTCAGAAACTTATTTGGGAATAGCAGAGTCCTATTCACCTGAAATATGCATTAGTATCTATTTGAATTAATGGCCCAAAGAACAAGCTTTGGGAAATGCTGAGTTTTAAATCCAGGGTATCAGTTTATAGACATTTAATGGTATTTGTTGAGTGCCTATTCTATGTCAAATACTGTGCTAGGTGTTGGGATACAAATTGAGATAAGAGCTCTGCAGTCGAGCTCATAGTCTTATGGAGGAAACCAACATGTCAGTATGATTACAGTCCAAAAGACTCATGATACATAGACACGCTTTGCTGCACACAGTGATGAGCGAGACCCACTCAGCAGCCGAGTGAGGGGCTCACCAGCCTCATACAGTGTGCCTGTTATTTTCCATTTTTCCCTTCACCTGTGTGGCTCTGTATCTCAGGATACTACATTTCCCAGAATACTTGACACCAGGCATCTGAATACATGCAGCCAATGGAAGCAGGGAGAAGCCAGGGTATTTCTCTCTCTCTAGTGCTTTCTTGGGCATTACCTTTGACAGCAAGTTGTTCTCCTAGAAATTCCTGCTGTTCACAGTCCCAGCTCCCATTAATAAGCCATGGCCATGGTCCTACTCAAGTCACACAGCCCAGTTCTTCAGTCACTGATAATGCCACCTTCTCCCAATCCCACTCCAGTCTAATGGGTGGCAGCAGTTTTCTGCTGTGGTAAATTTTTTTTATCACCTCTTCAGCTCCTGGTTGAATTTATTTTTAGCTCTTCCATCATCTGTATAACTGATTTTCTGTATTATATTAAGTTATCTGTGTTTGAAATACCTAGGGTGGTTTCTGCTTCCCTACCTGGACCCTGGTTAGAATACAACACATAATTCAAATTCCTACCTCAGTCAAGGGGTAGATTATGCCATACTATGAACTTTTGGGATTTTTGGTGAATAGACAAAAATCACAGATGTTTAATCTAGAAATGCCCAGGTTTCTTGAAGTGTGAGAAAAATGCTGTAGGAGTTCCAGAGAGGGAGTGACCTGTCTGGAGGTCTGTGAAGGCTTCATAGCAGATGTGCCAGTTGATCTGGGTCTAAAAGATAAGCAGAAGACTCCCTGGGCCTTCAGGCAGGGGGAACATCAACATTTCAAAGCTAAGGAGTTATGAAAAGATCTTATGTTGTCAGATGGGTACTAGACTTATTGTGGTGATCACCTCATAATGGATGTAAGTGTCTAATCACTAAATTGTACACTTGAAACTAATATGATATGATATGTCACAAAAGGAAAATATAACTTAAATCAGAGCACCTCTGCTTTTGCTTATAGAGCAAAACATTTTGTAAAATAATAAATAATATTACCATAGTATGTAGATGTAACTTACTGTACAACTTTACAATGTGGAATATCTAATTGTAGAAGTTTGCATGTTTATCTGTGTAAATGAGGTTACGTACTGCTCAGCACACCTGGGGACTTCCAAGAGGAGCATGTTGATAACTGCTAAAGGAGCTGTCAGCATCATTGAACTACACTGGTTTCTTACGAGCAGATATTTTCCTTTTTTCTCCAAAAGATGCAGGAAATAAGTGTGTAAATACATAAGGAATAAATGGATGTAAGATTGGTTTTATACATTGTATTTTCATAAATTTTATGACATTATCATTTATACTTTTATTTTCTTTATAGAAAAAAAAATAAATGTTATTGTCGACCTGCTTATAATTGAAAATTGCTGTCAGTTACCTGGAGTAAAGTAATCTTTTCTTTCAGAAACCTAATAGATTGCCGTCATAACTTATGTTACTCACGTTATAGCTGCATATTAACGTACAGCAAGAAAGGAAACTAGTTATCCTTTCACTATTATCTTTGAGTTAATATTATTTATGATTGAAGGCCATGAAACATGAAATGTACTTTTTCATTCCAGTATCATTTATAGTTCTCACATATTTGTCCTATAAAATGTTTGAAAAACAGAAATGTGCTTTAGGTTCTAAAATAGAATAATTCTGTGACTACATTTTATCCTTATTTGTCATAGTGCTCCTCAGGGAGAGTTGCTGAGTATGAGGCATGACCTTTTTTTTTTCCTTGATGTTGCATGGGGTTGGGCACATGTATGAAGCACGGATTCCCCGCAGGACCATGGCATTCCAGCATACATGTGGCAAGGAGTATCACAGTTACATAGCCAAATTTGGTAGAGCTTTATCTAAGTCCTGGCCACAGCTGACTCACCAAAATAATCCAAGCTTCCTGTATTATTTCTCTTCCCTTACTATGTGTGCACGGTTGTCTTGGATATAAATATAACATTTTTCATGTTTTCTTCAGCGATGGTAGGGCATCATTTTTGTTGCTGTTCCTTTGTTTTGTTTTTCTTATTTAGCATTGCAATACCTATTTTAATGGAAAATTGTAATCCTTAAGGCAATTTCTTTATTGTCTCCATTGCCACTTTTAAGTAAGTATGAATTAGTTCTCCTGACGGTACTCTGAGGAAGAATATCAATTCTAACCGTAAGGGAAATTACCCCAGTATTTATAAGGCTTGAAAGTGTAGACATACTGGATGTACAACATGAAGAAATATTTACTGTGGTGCTTTTGTTCATTCATTGATTCAACAAATGTTTTTTAAGTGCCACTATGTGTCAGGCTGCATTCTAGGCACTGGAGCTAGAATGCTGTTCAGAAAAGCATGGTTTTTATCTCTTGTCTACCTGGAATTTTAGTGAGAGAGATGAACATTAATCAGATACTTCCTCAAATGAATGTAAAGTTACAGATTTGGTAAGTGATAGGAAGGAAAGGTGCATCACAGGAAATTGTGATCTAGATGGGGTGTCAAGAAAGGTTCCTCTGAGGATATCATATTTGAGTTAAAACCTGAAGCATGGAGGAGTAGGAGGGGAGAAGATCCCAGTGAGGGGACATCAGGGACAAAGCCTTCGGTGAAAGCAGGATGCCTTTGAGGCACTCTAGAGCAGAAAGCATGGGGCACAATCTGTAGATGAGGCTGGTGAGGCGAGGGCCAGAAGACTAGTGTTAAGGATACTCATTGCATAAGAAGCTAATGAAGAAATGAAAAAGTTTGAACAGGGAGGTGCCGTGAGAAGTCTGTTTATTTAAGACAAGTTGTTAGAGACTTAAGCTGAGAGGTAGTCGGCTGGAACTCCCCTGGACTCTCACTTATACCAGTCCTTTTAAGGGAGAAGTAACCATTGTTATCTTTTGAAAAAAGAAAAAGTCATTATGGAATTTCTGTGTGTATTGTTTGATTGTACAAGTTAAGTAATACTGATGTCTAGGTATTTTGTTAGGGGATACAACTGTTAAAATTTTGTATCCTTCAAACAAGCAGAATGGAATGAAAAATGAATGAAAAAAAATGTACCAATATATAGTAAAATTGTTTTATGTTGTTGCATCTAGTACTTTCATGGCATTTTGTACACTTGTGATACTTACTTAATTTTTGCAGTTTTCTTCTGTGATTGGGAGTAACACCCTGACAGCAGAGGCCTCTTCTGTCTTCTTCACAACGTTATTCCCAGAGCCTAGCAAAGTGCCTGAGAGAGAGTAGGCAGTAGTTGTTTTCTGTCTGCCTGATAATATAATGTGGTCTCTTTGGAAAGCTATTGTATATGTGTTTTTAATCCAGTTCAATTTTGCAGCTTTTGATCAAATTCCTGTTTTGCAGAATGGCAGATGCTGGGCTTAGTGTTGAGTACTGTCTTGAATATGGCAATGTCTGGCTTCAAGAGACACAAACTCTAATGTGCAGAATTATACAGACACATGTGACACAGATGCTCACATGATTTAGGGAGATGTTATTTGGTCAGTGTCATTAAGATCCTGTGAGATAGATGTATGGAGTAGCTGTGGAACAGGTCAGCTTCTGCCAACCTTAGCCAAACAGAGCTGCAGACCCTGAGTCCTTCCCCTGAGTCTTCAGCATTGCTCACTGAAAAGGTCCAAAGGGCCAGATGGGCACTGTAGGAGCTCTGCAATGTTTTGCTACTGATCAAATGCCTTTGTAAAATACTTTTCCATTTGCAGGGTGTAGAGGTGGGGGTGCAGCCTAGGCAGCCACATGATCATTGAATGCTACTTTTCTCCTGCTATCCTGTTTTACAGGATTTGCTTGCCTTGATTTCCTTGTTTTCCCTAACCTCTAAGTCCCCCAGTAAGATAAAGTCCCACATGACTGCACTTCACTTAGTTGGGCTTTGCTGACCCTACCTCAGGATCTGAACAGTGAGGCTCTGGATTCTGGGAAATGTAAGAGACAGAGTGATAGGAAGAATGGGAGGAAAATTCAATCCATGTAACTTGACAACTGGCTGTCATCGGTGAGAATGAGTATCAGTGGTGGCTCTCTTTATGATTATGTGCCTTCTATAATGAGGCTGCCCACATGAAGTGTGGGGTGTTGCCCTGGCTGGGTTTGCTCAGTGGTTAGAGCGGCAGCCCTCGGACAAAAAGGTTATGGATTTGATTCCCGATCAAGGACACGTACCTGGGTTGCTGGTTCGATTCCAATCCCAGTCCAGGTTATGTGGGAGGCAACCAATTGATGTGACACATTGGTGTTTCTCTCTCTCCCTCTCCCTCCTTTCTAGTCTATCTAAAAATCAATGGAAAAATATCCCTGGGTGAGGCTTAACAACAACATAAAAAGAATGGGGTGTCTGCAGGAGGCATAGTTGTGAGGCAGAGTGATACATTCAGGTCTGGTCAGTATGTGGTTCAGGTTCTGGTGGGACTTCAAGGTGGAAAGTCAAGTGGGAAGTTGGAAACATGAGTAAAGAGCTCATGAGAAAGGTTAGGATTACATATATATGTATGTCTCTCTCTATATATATATTTTAATATAAAAATAATAGTGTCTTTGAAAACCTTCATAGGAGAGTATTACTTCACTTACTCTTAAAAAAAGACATGTCTTCTTAATCTTGACATTTTCTTTTACCACTTAGCTTTACTGATTGGAAGGCAAACTTTTAGCTATGTATAACTTAATCATCGATCCTGAGCCTCCCCATGGATATTGCCAGGTGTTTAATAGCTACTGTGTTGATGGACCAGGATTATGGAGAAGTTTGCACTTCCAGGAATATGTCTTATTTTTCTGGAATAAATCACAAGAAAAATTGATGTAGGAGAAAAATCATTTTGCATGATGTTCACTAATAAGAGGGTGCCTTGGGGAAGGAAGAGTTTAGAAATGACCATGTAGTGAAAAAGAAGAGGTGTGAAGGATATATATTTTAACCTTTTTTTGTTTTGTTTCATGCCTAAAGATGTCATTTTATTTTGATCACCTGGTGAAAGAAAGTCAGTTCATTTATCTCATCCACCCATTGGTTATAGTCTCCTGATTATAGTCTCCTGTAGGCACTATTTTAAATTTAGTTTGGCTGCTTGTGCCCTTGGTGCTCAGTAGGTTTCATTAAATCACACAGCAGCAAACTTTCTCTGTGCAGGACCATTTCATGCGCACTTGACTTCAGTATAATTCAGACAATTTTGCTTTGCGTGGAATGGTTTTACCATAATAATCTTTTAGTCCAGTTAAGGCAGATCTGGAAATCTGAATCTGATGAGATTTTAAGATGGTGGAAAATATTGGACAAAGGAAATGTTTTTATTTTTCTATACTTTCTCTATTTAGCTTGTTAGACTTGTAAATTGTGACAAATTGTTTTGGTAGCATTACAGCATGAGATTAGAATAACAACAGTTTTTCCCATGTGGGATGCTTCATAAGTTTACATGCACTCAGATTCCAGAAAAAAAATGTTTCTGTAAGACTAAATCAAATGAAATGTTAATACTTTCTTCTTATATTAGCACATCTTCAGGTACTGCTTTCTGTTCGTGGGTTGCGTTCATTCACATTAGTCTTTGCCATGTGTTGTTGTATAAAACAAGTGAACATGGTATCTGGACAGATGGGGTTGAATTCTTTCACTCATCAACTTCATGGCCTGTTTCCAAACTCAAAGTGTTCATGGCTTGGGGTGTACTATTCAAGAACAACAGGTGGTTGTCACAGGTAGTTTTATTTACTTGCAGCAAGTGAAAGAGGCAAAGGATTTCTATCCAAAACTCTGGCTCCCTGAAGGAAGGCTTAGCCATTACTTATATACACTAGTCAATTACATGTTTCTTTCTTTTTTTCTCTTTTTTGCAATTTGCCATACTTATCCAGTTGAGTTTTTGTCAAGCTTATCCTATCCTGTTTATAGCTGGTCTGCAAAATGTTGTGTTACATGTTAACATTTAGCAAGAAGAGCATTTAGTAAGAAACTCCCAGACATTGAGACTCTTGTCTTATCTTAACAGCTCTGGGAAAGGTCTGGATGCTTAGCTTCAGTTTCCACCTTATACTAATAGTGATACCAACTCATTGGGTTTCCGTGAAGTTTAAATAAGTATAAGTCATGTCATTTCAGGCCTGGTAAACCAGATTCCCAAAGAATGGTGGATATTTATGAGTTCATTTGACTTAAATTTTTGAACTTAACAAGTTTATATGCTCATTCATTACACAAATATTTATGGAATCCTGCTCTAGGCTAGACAACATTCCAGATATTAGGGATAAAGAAATTAATAGAAGCAGGCCAAGAAAGAGCTATAAAGAACAATCAAGAAAGAACTTGGGTTATACCTTCATCTAGTTTTAGTTTGCTATTGTATCTTTCTGCATTTCCCCAACTAATTTTTGAACCAGTAATATTCTTAACAATTCTTATTACTAGCTATATGTGATTGTCACAGATCATAATTTGAGGTGCAATATAGATATCTGTATAGATATTCTCAACATCTGAACAAGTGGGTTTCTTTTTAAGCATGTGTCTCCATATTACGGGTTTTCTTCATCAGGGTGATAGATTTTATATCACCTTAGGTTTTGTGAGGTTTCTTCCTTTAATCCTCCATCTCTTCTTCCAAACAATCCCATGTATTTGTAGCCTGATTGCTACTTGTCTATATTTTTACCCATTATGAATAACCACAGACACAATTGAAAGTAAAATTAGTTCTTTAGAGTTTAAGTCAACTAACGTCTCAGCTACTTTTAATATAGCATTTTATAATATACAACACACTTTTGTACACATTTTCTCTATTAATCTTAAAATCCTGCTGCAGCTTTGTGCTTGAAACAGTGATAGGTACTATGAGAAACAAAAGAAGTAAATACAATACAGGTTGCGACCTTAATCAGTTTATAAATGCATAGCTTTGGTATTTAGACTCTCCTCAGAAAGGTGTTATTGTTCTTCTATCAAAAACAAGCTTCAGTATTGTGTTGTATAGTTAGATTGTTACTTTATCTTCACAAAATAAACCTTGCCAGTGATATTTGCAGGTGTAGGTTGAAATGATGTTTCCTAAGATTAGAGCTCAATTCAGGGCTCTTGGAGCTCTTGTTTCTGATCCTCGGGAATTGAACAAAATAAAAGGAAAATACCTTTGATGGTTGTATATAATTCTTTAAAAACTGTACCAAGTATATTATAAGATGAAGATAAAATGTATTTTGAAAAAGAAGATAGAGATGGGCAGAAGAATGTGTTATAAATCTGTGAATTATTTTAGTATCAGAGGCTGAATCCTGCGAATGATGAAAAATTTTATTGTCTTGAATATACTGTGGGAAAGTTAATGTGACATGTAACTATATGTAATTGAAACATGCTACTACGCTACTACAGTGGTCATGATCTCTGAGTGACCATTAAAAAACCAACTTGCATTAAATATTGTTGTTATTTAGTGCTGTGGTGCACTATATTTATTTCAAATGGCTCAGAAGTTCTGTGCTAGGTGGCGAACATCTGTCTTCTGCCTGGGCTCTCTTCCTGCATGCCTGCCTCCCTCCGCAACATCCTCATGTTGCCTCCAGGGGATTCTTTTTGGCTGTGATCACTGCCCTTCATGGTCCCCAAAACCTTCTACTAGTGTGCTCCTGAGCTCCATTTGTCACATTGTCACCCACTGACATCCTTCTTGGGCATACCACTTGGGTCAAACGTGTTTTGGTTTATTTTTATCTTTATCATTGAGAGTATTACATATGTCTGTCCTTTCTCCCCACCTTTCCCCTCCTCCATGGGGTTCCTGCCTTGCCCTAGGCCTTCACCACCCTATTGTGGGTGTCTGTGGGCAGTGCATATATGCATATAAATTTTTCGGTTAATCTCTTCCTGCCCCCCCTCCCTGAGATTTGTCAGTCTATTCCATGTATCCATGCCTCTGGTTCTATTTTGTCAGTTTATTTTTATAATGTTTCCTGTGCACTCTCTATACAATGCCCCTTTTGTGTCTTTGCTGAAACTACCCCCTTTTCCTTTCTCTTCCCCTTCTTACAGGCCCCCAATCTGCTTATCTTTCAAGGTCTGATTTGAATGTTGACTTCACCATGAAGTCTTCTCTGATTGTACAGCTTAAAGGAAGCCTGCCTCTTTTGAGCTTCCTTTAAACTTTATCAACCTTTTTTCTTCTGATGGAGGCCTGGGGCAGCACTATCACCCATGTATGATTGTCAGATCCCCTGCTGTAATGTCCCAGAACGCCCTGTCTTTTTTTTTTTTTTTTTATCCTCACCCGAGGATATTTTTCCATTTTTTGTACAGATAGAGTGGGAGGGAGAGAGAGGAAGGGAGAGAGAGAGAGAAACATCGATGTGAAGGGACACATCGAGTGGCTGCCACCCGCACGACCAACCAGGGCTGGGGACAAACTGCACCGAAGTACGTGCCCTTAGCAGGAACCGAACCCGGGTCTCTCCGGACCGCAGGCCGACGCTCTAACCGCTGAGCCAAACTGGCCAGGGCAGAACGCCCTGTCCTTATCATAGTTTTTACATTTGTTTCACTGATGATTTGCTTAAAATCATTCTGGAGCCCTGGCCAGTTTGGCTCAGCGGTTAGAGCATTGGCCTGCGGTCCAGAGAGGCCCGGGTTTGGTTCCCGCTAAGGGCACGTACCTCGGTTGCAGTTTGTCCCCGGCCCTGGTTGGTCGTGCGGGTGGCAGCCACTCGATGTGTCCCTTTCACGTCGATGTTTCTCTCTCTCTCTCTTTTCCTCTCTCTCCCTCCCACTCTATCTGGAAAAAAATGGAAAAATGTCCTCGGGTGAGGATAAAAAAAAAATTTTTTTTAAATCATTCTGGAAAGTTTTATTTATTTATTTTAAATCCTCACCCAAGGATATTTTTTCCATTTATCTTCAGATAGAGTGGGAGGGAGGGGCAGAAAGAGAGAGAGAGAAACATCGATGTGAGAGAGACACATCGATTGGCTGCCTACCACACGACCCCAACCAGGGCCCAGACTGAACCACAACCAAGATACATGCCCTTGACTGAAATTGAGCCCGCGCCTCTTCAATCCACTGGCCGACGCTCTAATTGCTGAGCCAAACAGGCCAGGATGATTCTGGAAAATTTTAAATTAGGTATTTTTAAATTAAATTTAAATATTTAAATATTAATTTGAGGTCCATGTCATGCTTGGCGTGTGTTCTCTATGTGACACTGTTAATTATCCCCCTTTCTTTTGGCTCGGTCACTTCTTGTGCCCAGAACTCTCATATCTCATAGCAAAATACAGATTCTATGGAATTTTATGTTTTAGATGACAATAGCCCTATGCTCAAAATAGATATCTGTTTAAATGTACATTTCTGATCAGTTAATTTCCTAAGAGTATCTTCTTTACCTGTTCCCATTTTAGTTACATTTGAACCAGCACACAGCACTGACATTGTCAGTCATTGGAAATGTTTCTATGACAGAGTTCATGGCCATCACTTCATGTTGATTCAGTCATTGTTTTCGAGGGTCTTCAGCGTGGTGTTTTGGTCCTCTCACTCTATAATAATCGATTCAGCCATTACTTTAGGTGAAAATTAGATTAGTTGCTATTTTCCTGAAAAGGCAAAAAAAAAAAAAAAATGTCAGTGATGTGGGTTGAAACATCATGCCAGTGTGTATTTTATTTTATTTTTTTTTATGAATTTTTATTTATTTTTTTGTTACAGATATTTTACCTTTTTACCCCATTGGCACCCCCCCCACCCCACGCCCCCTCCTCCCTGTCCCCGGCTTAGTTGTCCAAGTCCATTGGTCATGCACACATGCATATAAGTTCTGTGGTTTATCTCTTCCCACCCTCCCACCCCCCATCCCCTCTTCTGAGGGATGTCAGTCTGTGCCCTACTTCCATGTGTCTGGGTCTACTGTATTCCTCAGATTGTTATGTTCATTATATTCTGTATATAAGTGAGATCATGTGGTATTTGTCTTTTTCTGCTTGGCTTCTTTCACTTAGGATAATACTTTCCAGGTCCCTCCATGTCGTCTCAAAGGATAAGAGATTTTTCTTTCTTACTGCTGCATAGTACTCCATTGTGTATATGTACCACAGCTTTTTTATCCATTCGTCTACTGGTGGACACTTGGGCTGTTTCCAGATCTTAGCTATTGTAAATAGTGCTGCTATGAACATGGGGGTACATATATTCATCCTGATTGGTGTTTCAGGCTTCTTAGTGTATATTCCCAGCACTGGGATCATTGGGTCAAATGGAAGTTCAATTTTTAATTTTTTGAGGTAACACCATATTGTTTTCCATAGCGGCTGCACCAGTCTGCATTCCCACCAGCAGTGTATTAGAGTCCCCTTTTCTCCACACCCTCGCCAACACTTGTTGTTTGATGATTTGTTGATGGCGGCCATTCTGACAGGTGTGAGGTGATACCTCATTGTTGTTTTAATTTGCATCTCTCTGATGATTAGTGATGTTGAGCATTTCTTCATATGTCTCTTGGCCATTTGTATGTCCTGTTTGGAGAAGTGTCTATTCAGCTCCTCTGTTCATTTTTTAATTGGGTTCTTTGTCTTCCTTTTGTGGAGTTGTATGAGCACTCTATATATATTGGAAATTAACCCCTTATCTGATACGTCATTGGCAATGATGTTCTCCCATACAGTGGGTTGCCATTCCATTTTGATGATTGTTTCTTTTGCTGTGCAGAAGCTTTTTAGTTTGATGTAGTCCCATGTGTTCATTTTCTCCTTTATTTCTGTTGCCTTAGGTGATGTATCAGTGAAAATTCTGCTCCGTATGATGTCCGAAATTTTGTTGCCTACATTTTCTTCTAGAATTTTGATGGATTCACGGGTCACATTTAAGTCTTTTATCCATTTTGAGTTTATTTTTGTGTATGGTGTAAGTTGATGGTCTAGTTTCATTTTTTTGCATGTAGCTCTCCAATTTTCCCAAGACCATTTATTAAAGAGGCTGTCTTTACTCCACTGTATGCTCATGCCACCTTTGTCAAATATTAATTGAGCATATTGCCTTGGGTCCATTTCTGGGATTTCAGTTCTGTTCCACTGGTCTATATGCCTGATCTTGTGCCAGTACCAGGCTGTTTTGGTTACAGTCGCTTTGTAGTATAACCTGATATCTGGTATTGTGATCCCACCTACTTTGTTCTTCTTTTTCAAGATTGCTGTGGCTATTCGGGGTCTTTTTTGGTTCCATATGAACTTTTGAAGTATTTGTTCTAGTTCTATGAAATATGTCGTTGGTATTTTGATGGGGATTGCACTGAATCTGTAGATTGCTTTGGGTAGTATGGACATTTTAATGATGTTAATTCTTCCAATCCATGAACAGGGTATGTGCTTCCACTTTTTTAAATCTTCCTCTATTTCTTTTTTCAATGACCTGTAGTTTTCTGCAATAAGGTCCTTTACTTCTTTGGTTAAGTTTATTCCTAGGTATCGTAATTTTTTTGGCGCGATGGTAAATGGGATTGTTTTTTCAGTTTCTCTTTCTCTGAGTTCATCATTGATGTACAAGAATGCTGTCGATTTCTTGACGTTAATTTTGTACCCTGCTACTTTGCCAAATTCATTTATTAAGTCTAATAGATTTTTGATGGAGTCTTTAGGGTTTTCTATGTACAGTATCATGTCATCTGCAAATAATGACAGTTTCACTTCCTCCTTTACAATTTGGATCCCTTTTATTTTTTCTTCCTGTCTGATTGCTGTTGCTAAGACTTCCAGTACAATGTTAAATAAGAGTGGCGAAAGTGGACATCCCTGTCTTGTTCCTGTTCTTAATGGAAATGTTTTTAGTTTCTGTCCATTGAGTATGATGTTGGCTGTAGGTCTTTCATATATGGCCTTTACTATGTCGAGATATGATCCCTCTATTCCTACATTGCTGAGCGTTTTTATCAGAAATGGATGCTGGATTTTGTCGAATGCTTTTTCAGCATCTATTGATATGATCATGTGGTTTTTATTCTTCATTTTGTTTATGTGGTGTATCACGTTTATTGATTTGCGAATATTGTACCAGCTTTGCATCCCTGGAATGAATCCCACTTGGTCATGGTGAATAATTTTTTTGATGTATTTCTGGATCCGATTTGCTAATATTTTGTTCAGGATTTTGGCGTCTATGTTCATCAGGGATATTGGCCTGTAGTTTTCTTTCTTCGTAGTGTCTTTTTCTGGTTTTGGAATTAGAATTATGCTGGCCTCATAGAACGTGTCTGGACGTCTTCCTTCTTCTTGAATTTTTTGAAATAGTTTGAGGAGAATGGGTGTTAGTTCTTATTTGAATGTTCGGTAAAACTCCCCCGTGAAACCATCTGGGCCTGGGCTTTTGTTTGCTGGGAGAGTCTTGATTACCTCTTCAATTTCCTTAGTTGTTATTGGTCTGTTCAAGTTTTCTATCTCTTCTGGGAATAGTTTTGGGAGACTGTGTGTTTCTAGAAATTTGTCCATTTTGCTTAGATTGTCGAATTTGTTGCCATATAGTTGTTCATAGTAGTTGTTAACGTTCTTTTGTATTTCCGTGGTGTTGGTTGTTACTTCTCCTCTTTCATTTCTGATTTTGTGTATTTGGGTTCTCTCTCTTTGTTTCTTGGTGAGTCTAGCTAAGGGTCCATCAATCTTGTTTATCTTTTCGAAAAAGCAGCTCTTTGTTTCATTGATCCTTTGAATTGTTTTTTTGGTCTCTATGTCATTTATTTCTGCTCTGATCTTTACTATTTCCTTCCTTCTACTTGCTCTGGGGTTTTCTTTTTGTTTGCTTTCTGATTCTTTAAGTTGTGAGGTTAGACAGTCAATTAGAAATTTTTCTTGTTTTTTGAGGTAGGCCTGTAGTGCTATGAACTTCCCTCTCAGAACTGCTTTCGCTGCATCCCACAGATTTTGTGTTGTTGTGTGTTCATTTTCATTGGTTTCCAGGAAGTTTTTAATTTCTTCCTTGATCTCCTCGGTGACCCATTCATTATTTAATAACATGCTATTTAGCCTCCATGTGTTGAAACGTCTTTGCATGTTCTTGTTGCAATTGATTTCTAGTTTAATGCCATTGTGATCTGAGAAGATGCTTGATATGATTTCAATCTTCTTGAACTTGTGGAGATTTAGTTTGTGTCCTGTCATGTGGTCTATCTTTGAGAATGTCCCATGTGCACTTGAGAAGAATGTGTATTCTCTAGTTTGGGAGTGTAATTCTCTGTAGATATCTATTAAATCCATTTGGTCTAATGCTTCATTTAGAGTCTCTGTTTCCTTGCTAATTTTTTGCCTAGAGGATCTATCCAGTGCTGTCAACGGGGTGTTGAAGTCCCCTGCTATGATTGTATTGTTCGATTTCTCCTTGGAAGTCCTCCAGAAGATTTTTAATATATTTTGGTGCTCCTATATTGGGTGCATATATGTTTATCAAGGTTATATCTTCCTGTTGGATAGATCCTTTCAATATTATGTAGTAGCCGTCTTTGTCTCTAGTTATGGTCTTCATTTTGAAAACTATTTTATCAGATATGAGAATTGCTACCCCAGCTTTTTTTTGCTTTCCATTTGCTTGGAAAATTTTTTTCCATCCCTTCACTTTCAACCTATGTGAGTCTTTTGTTGAGAGGTGTGTCTCTTGTAAACAACAGATAGATGAGTCATGCTTTCTTATCCAGTCAGCTACTCTGTGTCTCTTTATGGGAGCATTCAATCCATTTATGTTTAAGGTGATTATTGATATGTACTTATTTATTGCCATTTTTGTTTAGTGTGGTTCTATTTTTCTTACCATTTCTACTGCTAATTACAGCAGTCCTTTTAACATTTCTTGCAGTGCTGGTTTGGTGCTAATGTATTCCCTTAGCCTTTTTTTGTCTGGGAAGCTCTTTATTTGATCTTCTATTTTGAATGATAGCCTTGCTGGGTAGAGTAGTCTTGGATTCAGATTCTTGTTTTTCATGACTTTGATTACTTCATGCCATTCTCTTCTGGCCTGTAGTATTTCTTGTGAGAAATCAGCTGAGAGCCTTATGGGGTTCCCTTTGTAGGAAACCTGTTGCTTATCTCTTGCTGCTTTTAGGATTCTCTCTTTGTCTTTAATTTGTGGCATTTTAATTACTATGTGTCTTGGTGTGGGCCTGTTTGGGTTCTTCTTACTTGGGACTCTCTGTGCTTCTTGAACTTGAATGCCTTCTTCCTTCACCAAATTAGGGAAGTTTTCTCTCACTATTTCTTTGAATATATTCTCTATCCCTTGCTCATTTTCTTCTTCTTCGGGGACTCCTATGATGTGAATATTATTACGTTTCCAGTTGTCCCATAGTTCTCTTAAGCTGTCTTCCTGTTTTTTAATAGTTTTTTCCTTTTGTTTTTCTGATTGGTTGATTTTTTCTACCCTGTCTTCTAATTCACTGATCCGGTCCTCAGCTTCCTCTACTCTGCTTTTTAAACCTTCCAATGTGTTTTTCATTTCTGATATGTCATTTTTTATCTCTTCTTGTTGGTTTTTGATTTCCAATTGGCTTATTTTTAGTGTCTCTATGTCCTTACTCATGCTGTTCAGCTTCCTCAAGATCATGGCTCTGAATTCTAGCTCTGTTAACATGCCTAGTTGCTCCACATTGATCTCATCTTCGGTGGAGGTTTCTTGCTCTTTCATTTGGCTTCTGTTTCTGTGTTTCACCATTTTGGCTATCACTGTGGGCTTTGGAGCCTGTCAAGTTCTCCCTGTGGGTGTTGGTGTTCTTCTGTTTGTGGCTCCCTCTCCTATGTTTAGATGAGCGAGGGAGGACCCACGTTGAACACCACTGTCAAGTCTTCCTTTCCTGGTTTAAGTTGCCAGCCCAGGAAATGTACTGTTATCCTCTAGCTTTTTGCCTGGAGGCTAGCGGTCTAGGTTAATTGATGAGTTTTGGGTTGTCAGTTGATTGAAAAACTCCCTCTGGTGCTCAGCAAAGGGGCTTTCAGGAGGGTGGGGCAGATGAAGGTTGTTAGTGAGCCTCAATTAGCACTTCAATGGCCCACAGGGTGGGGTTGGATCTCAGTGGGAGGGGCTGCTGCCTCTCCTCAGAGCCCTGGGAAGGAGCAATGTGGCCACTGTCCTGAGTGGCTGCACTCAGCCAAAGCTCTGAGCGCCCTCCAAACCCTGAGTGTCCCGACACAGTTCCAGTCCAGTCCGCCCTACCTCTGCCGGAGCCCAAGGTGAGTGGCTGTGGTTGTTTCAGTCTCTGTCCCGGCTGCGCTGCGGGGCCGCCTGGGAGTGTAACCGGAGGGCGCCGCTCCCAGCTAAGGCCGCTGCCGAGCTATGGACCGTGGGCTCCCAGCCCCCGTCTCGCGCCTTAGCAAGCCTACCTGGGTGGAGTCAGTGTCCCTCGTTGTATGGTCCTCTAAGCTGCTTTTCTGTTGGTTTTTCCCGTCGATTTTTCTGTGTTATAGTTGTAATTCCAGTTTGGTTCTGGGAGAAGGTCTGTGTAGCTCCGTTCACTCCGCCGCCATTTTTCGGTCTCTGCCAGTGTGTATTTTAAAAGTGGTGAATGTACTAAGAAATCTCAATTCACTCTTTGTTGATTAAAGGTCTCTCTTACCTGGCAAGCTACCAGGACATTCTTGCTAACATATTAGCAAATCTAACCATCAATATTGGGGTTCTTAGAAGGACACCCATAAGCCATCAATTAATGCAGATTTTGAGATCTTCATTAGGGCCACCATCAGACTGTTTCTGGTAGATGATCACAATCCATCTAATGGGACAGTGGTTCATAGGGTGTGAGGGACTTGGTACTTTTGAAACTGGTAGAACAGTTGAGTGTGTGTGCATTGAGTTTCATTCCTTTAACTTGTGTTTGGAAGTATTTGTGCTCCTTTCCAAAATGCTAACTTTTCCCAGTTTGCAAAATGATTTCCTAAAGCTGAACTACAATTGGCTCTCAAGGGTTGGTTCCTTCAGCTTCGCTTGGGAGAACGCAACTTTTATACTCAGCACATGGCATGGAGGAGAGAAGGGGAAGGCCGGAGACTAAGAAGAGCAGGAAATTTGGGTGTATTTGTTCAATTTAGGAATATATTCTTTTTAACTGCCATGTGGAGTTTTTGTTGAGAGTTTTAAAGGTCAGCTTACAATTTAAATATTTTTTCTTATCTTCAGCCTGTTAACTCCATGAGAATAGTGAATATGTCTGTCTTTGAGTTTCTCATGTTTTTAGCACACAGTAGGTCTCAACAAGGAACCAGTAAATGAATGAATTAATGGATGAATGAATTCTCTTCTGTTAGTAAGGAGATAAAGACAATAGATTGATAATGGGCACATCTCTCATGCAGGACTGTTGACATAATTTTGGGGGTCCGATGCAAAAGAAAAATGCAGGGTCCCTTGTTCAATAATTTCACATGGTGTGGCAGAGCATTGAAACCAAGTGTGACCCTATGAGGGTCACATCATGAAGCTGTCCTTCTTTCATGCAGAAAGGAGCCAGAGGTTTGATTTCCCAATCTCCTTGATTTTGCTTGTGAATTAAACACGTTATTGTTTCGTTTCTAATGCTTGCTTCTTTGAATTTCTAATGAAATAGGGAGAACAAATATTTAATGCTAATACTGGTCACACCACACATTTGAACTGATGCTTAATTTACCATCCTTGAAGTCAGCCTGTGCTAGTTTTCTTAGCATAAAATTAATTTTTTAAAAATTTTTTTATTTGATTTTTTCCCATCACCATTTATCCCCTGAAATCACTACACCATTGACCATGTCCATGAGTTCAATTTTTTTTCCCTTTTTTGCTCAATTCCCACCCCCCAACTCTTCTCCCTCCCCTAAGTTGCCTGCCTGCTCTCTATCTATGAGTCTCTGTTTTGCTTGTTAGTTCATTAGATTCCACACATGAGTGAAATCACATGGTACTTGTCTTTTTCAGACTGGCTTATTTTGCTTAGCATAATGCTCTCCAGGTTCATCCGTCTTACCATAAAATTTAAAGAAGAAAACCGCACCAACCTAAACAGTCTATTCTCATCCACAGCACTATATTTTACTGACTTAGTGCTGCATTAGTAAGTCATTTGACCCAAATTTAGTTGGTATGAACTCTGGCAAAACTCAGTGA
Source organism: Molossus molossus (assembly GCF_014108415.1). NCBI lineage: Eukaryota > Metazoa > Chordata > Mammalia > Chiroptera > Molossidae > Molossus > Molossus molossus. Next base: position 99,755,878 of record NW_023425403.1, read on the forward strand.
AAAAGGAATTTATTTCCTCTTTAGATTTAGAAACATAGGGACAAGTTCAATATGGGATTGCCAAAGAGTCACTGGTTGTAGGAAGAGGTAAGAGAAACCTTTCCATTTAAGAAATCCCTTGGGGCAGGTGTAGTTTATAAGAGAAATAGAATTGTAATAAAGTGGAAGGAAGAGATATCTCCTTTAGGGCTACTTGCATATCACATCAACCTGAATAGAAAGTAAATGTCAACCCCTCTGTGGTCTCCACAGATTTAGAAGCAAATTGGTGATTTCTAATCAGATGTGTCAGAACAGATTATCCTTCAGCCTCTGAAAGTAAATCTGACAATCAGGAGTAGTCCAGAGTTTACACCTGGGCTCTCTGGGGTCTAGAAATGAACCAAAAGGAGAAACCATGCTCATCCTGGCAACGGAAACTGGGCCCATCCGAAGAAGGCGCTGGCCCACGCAGAGCGATCCCCATGTCCTTGTCACCTGAGAGTTTTGAACTTTTTAATGGCAGGTTGCCACCAGTGCCCTTTGCTGCTTTTTATCCTTTAATTGCCTACCTTAATAGCATATCTTTGTTACCAAAAGGTAGGCCTTTTGGAGTTAAAATAAAGCTAAAAATAAATTTTGGCCTCTTATATTTGTTGATCCCTGGACATAAAGGTTTAGTAGTGAAGGATAGAGATGTAATGATTAAAATGATACTTTATGACTATGGATTTTCATTGTACTAGTTCTTATATAGATAGTGAGGTACCAGTAAACTGGAAAATGTGGTTTTAAAAAATTATTCTGTAACTCTATGCAAAAATGTGAAATGCAGGTAAGTTATCAGCAACTTCTGAAATGATTGTCCTGTGGGCATTAACTAAACGAGAGGATTTGAACACATTATCTTTCTGTCTTCACATCTGTGCTGTGTGCTCCACTCCTCCCAAAAAAGGCTGTACTTGGTCCCCCATGTATGTGGTCATGACCGTGTGTTCATTTGATGAGTCAGAGTAGGGAGGAGGGACTAGAAGGAAAACTGGTAAGACCCAGCTCCTTTCCTGATAAAGGAAGGAATCACATCCTCAGTCCTGCTTGTCCTCTTCTGCCACACTTCCAACCTCTTGTGAAGCATTTTCAATTTGCAGGAACCTCAGTGTGTCATCATCCAGCTACCTACTGTTGGCTAGTCCTTGCTGTGCAGTGGAGCTGGGATGACAGGATTTAAGCCCACAAAAATGAATGAATAATCTAAATAATAGGAATTGTGATCTATTATATACACATTGTTGGCTGAACACTTTTTTTTTTTTTTGTAATCTTTACCACATCTCTATAAAGAAAGGTTCACCCATTTTACTAAAGGGAAAGCTGAAGTTTATAGAAGTCAGGAACATGGAGCAAACTAGTGGCCATGCTGGAATTCAAGCACAAATCAGGTGAGTCCAAAGCTGTTCCTCTTCCCACTGTAATATGCTCTTCCCCTCCTCATGACACAGAAGAATTGTGGTAAACTTGAGCATCTGTTAAGAGTACCTCAGTTTCCTTTGGAATGATTAGGGAAGGTGCCATAGACCCATATGTAGGTTTTGAACTAGGCGTGGAAAAACCTACGGTGTGAATCATTAGGAAACAGAGGGAAAATATTTTAAGCTTCCTTTTTTATTTTTATATTTATTTTCTATAAAGTTGCAAAAAGATTATTAGCCAACTCATAAATATTAATATTAGAAAGGATATACTAGAAAAGATTATTTCCAATAATTTCTTGTGGGGCAAAGTAGAATTAAGACACACTATTATTTAGAAACTTGTAAATTTAAAAGTTTTGTGAGAAGTTATATTATGTAATACAAGGGCTTACAAAGTTTTGACCTTCAAGCCTAAAAATGTTCTATTCATGACTGGGGTTGTTTTTCCTTAAATGTAAATATTTATTCATAAATTTTAATCTACTTTAATGATCATTGGTTCCTAAAATGTGCTTTTCATTTTTATTAAAATCTTCTAAGTATTTATTAACCTAGATCAACTCTATATGACCATTAAAAACAAAAAAACAAAACATGTATTAAGAAGATGCCTTCCTTTTGAAGGATAAGGTCTATTGTTATACACTCATATTTAAATGATAAAACTGCACTAAGAGATGATTTGTTTCATGTAGTTGTTTAATTTCCTTATATATATAGGAGTATTTAAGCAAGAACAAATTTTTATTCTCCATTTTCACCTATTTTGTCAGGGGAAATTTTTTATTAAATTTATTTTGTACCACAAATATTGTTATATTTAGAATTGTATGCCATACATTTTTAGAAATCTTTAAAAACAATGAACATGGCTTTGGTGAGGTAAAAACATTATGCAGGCAATACATTTAGTTTCAATCCTGGTTATTTTTCTGTATGTGGGTATAAGCTATGAAACTGACATTAGCTTGCCTGTTCCACTTTCTACTTCAGTGACATCATTCACTTTTCTGTGAATTCTCTCTTTGCCTGTGGCTTTATGACCTGGTGGCTCAAAGACCAGGTGACTGTGGTTAACTTCCAGAGGAGAAACTAATGGTCACTAACTGAAGTTTCCCACAAATTCTCCTGCTTAGGAGAAAAATAGCTTTTTCTACCAGTTTTTGTTGGCTCCGGTGCACAGGCTCACAAGGTTAAGGTTTGGCTATTTGTGTAGTATCTGAGAATTGAACTGAAAGGTGATGATAAATCCAGGAGAGGGTAGAATGGACAGGAAGGAGTGAAGGAGAGACAGACTGCCAAAATACTATAGAAATGAACAGAGGAAGATAAGTGGCTGAGCCTGCCTTGTGCAGAAAATTGTACCATGGTGTGTTTGCCTTTATAAAAGCCACAGAAATAAGGTATAAAGCTTTCGCATCTTAAAGAGAGATTTTGAGTAACAGGAACTGTACATACTGTATATCATTTACTGAAAAAAAGGACTTGAAACTCTAAATTAGGACTTCTTATTTCATACATTAATAAAAGTTTGACATGTGGACCCTGCACTGGTTATGTGTACCTATTTCTGGAAAGAAGTCTCAGACGTTCATCTGATTTTCAATGGGGACTGTAACATACAAAGTTTAAAAAAAAACAACAAACCAACTGTTACCAAAACTTGGAGCCTTAGATGAATAACTCTTTAGATTTTTCTGTGTCTTAAATGTTTTATTTTATATAATTCTATTCAATTTTATGTGACTTTGAAGGATTTCTGTAAAAGCTTGCATTTTGCTATCTATTTGTTATTTATGTAGGATGTACGTGCTCTAGGAATTCCTTGTCCTGTGATATATCATTGCCCAGTTTACATCTTCTTCCCCACATCTAATAAGTTTGTAAACTTTTGCATATATGATCACAAACATTGATTCTTCAGACGACTTGTAATAAAAGGCTTCTCTTTTTTTTTTTTATCCTCACCCAAGGACATTTTTCTTTCTTTTTTTTTTTTTTTTGTTGATCTTATTTTTTTATTGTTTTATTTTTTTTTATTATTTTTTTTATTTTTTGAATTTTATTTATTTATTTATTTTTTTGTTACAGATATTTTACCTTTTTACCCCATTGGCACCCCCCACCCCACCCCCCCTCCACCCTGTCCCCGGCTTAGTTGTCCATGTCCATTGGTCATGCATACATGCATATAAGTTCTGTGGTTTATCTCTTCCCACCCCCCACCCCCCATCCCCTCTTCTGAGAGATGTCAGTCTGTGCCCTACTTCCATGTGTCTGGGTCTACTGTATTCCTCAGACTGTTATGTTCATTATATTCCGTATATAAGTGAGATCATGTGGTATTTGTCTTTTTCTGCTTGGCTTCTTTAACTTAGGATAATACTTTCCAGGTCCCTCCAAGGACATTTTTCCATTTTTTGTTCAGATAGAGCGGGAGGGAGAGAGAGGAAGAGAGAGAGAGAGAAACATCGACGTGAAGGGACACATTGAGTGGCTGCCACCCGCACGACCAACCAGGGCCGGGGACAAACTGCAACCGAGGTACGTGCCCTTAGCGGGAACCAAACCTGGGTCTCTCTGTACCGCAGGCCGACGCTCCAACCGCTGAGCCAAACCGGCCAGGGCAAAAGGCTTCTCTTGATATTTCCTAAAAAGAATAAGTTTGGCTAAAATTTGGACAGTATAAAATGGTTTGTTTTATTCTTGTGTCAATTAAATGGTTATGTGGTTGTACTAATGGGAATAAGGGATTCTTGTTTACTGAATCTGATTGGATGAGGGAATAAAGAATGTAAACCCTAAACCACAGCTGTGGATAAAAGACATAATAGGGTTCTCCCTACTTTGAACATTGCTCTTCAGGAGATAGGTTAATTTATTTGAGCTATTTCTTTAAACACTAAAAGAAAAACAACAGCAATAGCATGCACCTATGAACACATACAGGCACGCACTTTTGTTACAGACTGATAGTTGATATTACTTAAAATGAAACCCTCTTACATCTGCTGTGGCTTTAATTGCAAACTGTTGTCCACAAATGCTAATTGTCTGGCTATTTTCTTGCTTAGCTCTCTGATTATCATTCTATCAGATAAGGTTCTATCTTCACCTCCTTTTTCTTGACATGTTTTTAATGCATCCTGGATATTTTAAATTATATAAATCTTCTCAGGTATGAAGGATTTCAGCTTTTTGATTTCATGAGTTTGTGGTTTGGAATATAAAAGGAATCACTGAGAGAAGTAGGACTTTCCCTTGCTTCAAGCTTCTAATGCCTACCAAAAACATATGAGGGAATGTAAGAGACAAAACAGAATGATTTGCTTTTTTTTTTAAATGTCTTTTTTAAAAATATGCTTTTATGGATTTTTTTAGAGAGAGAAGGGAGAGAGAGAAGTAAAAATGTCAATGTGAAAGAGAAACATTGATTGGGTATCTCCTGCACAACCACCACTGAGGGTCGACCCCACAACCCAAGCATGTGCCCTGACTGAGAGTTGAACCGGACCTTTCAATCCATGGGATGCCGCTCAATCCACTGAGCCACAGTGGTCAGGCATGATTTGTTTTTATTGCTGAAATCCTGATGCAACTTTGGCTTTCCATGTTCAGTTCTAAAAGAAGAGGTGGCAGCCCTGGCTGGTGTGGTAGCAGTTACAGCATGGTCTGCAGACCAAAGAGTATTGGATTCCATTCCCGGTCAAGGGCTCATACCGGTTGTAGATTTGATCTCCAGCACAGGTCAGGGTCTGTGCAGGAGGCAACCAATAGATGTGTCTCTGGGACCCCATTTCTCACACTGATATGTTCATTATATTCCACAAAAAAGTGATATTATATGATACTTGTCTTTCTCGGTTTGGCTTGTTTCGCTTAGGATAATACTTTCCAGGTCCCTCCATGTAGTCTCAAAGGATAAGATATCTTTCTTTCCTACAGCTGCATTGTACTCCATTGTGAATATGTACCACAGCTTTTTTATTCATACGTCTACTAATGGACATTTGGGCTGTTTCCAGATCTTAGCTATTGTAAATACTGCTGTTACGAACATGGGGGTGCATATATTCTTTTCGATTGGTGTTTCAGGCTTCTTAGGGTATATTCCTAGAAGTGGGACCACTGGGTCAAATAGCAGTTTCATTTTTAATTTTTTGTGGTAACACCATATTGTTTTCCATAGTGGCTGCACCAGTCTGCATTCCCACCAGCAGTGTATAAGAGTCCCCTTTTCTCCACACCTTCGCCAAAACTTGTTGTTTGATGATTTGTTGATAGCTGCCATTCTGACAGGTGTGAGGTGATACCTAATTGTTGTTTTAATTTGCATCTCTCTGATGATTAGTGATGTTGAGCATTTCTTCATATGTCCCTTAGTCATTTGTATGTCCTGTTTGGAGAAGTGTCTATTTATGTCCTCTGCCCATTTTTCAATTGGGTTCTTTGTCTTCCTTTTGTTGAGTTGTATGAGCACTCTCTATATATTGGAAATTAACCCCTTATGTGATATATCATTGGCAATGATGCTCTCCCCTACAGTGGGCTGCCTTTCCATTTTGATGATTGTATCTTTTGCTGTGGAGAAGCTTTTGAGTTTGATGTAGTCCCATGTGTTCATTTTCTCCTTTGTTTCTATTGCCCTAGGTGATGTATCAGTGAAAATTCTGCTGCATATAACGTCTAAAATTTTGTTGCCTACATTTTCTTCTAGATTTTTATGGCTTCGAGTCATGTTTAAGTCTTTTATCCATATTGAGTTTATTCTTGTGCATGGTGTAAGTTGATGGTTTAGTTTCTGTTTTTTGCATGTAGCTGTCCAGTTTACCCAGCACCATTTATTAAAGAGGCTGTCTTTACTCCACTGTACACTCTTGCCACCTTTGTCAAATATTAATTGAGCATATAGACTTGGGTCAATTTCTGGGTTCTCGGTTCTGTTCCACTGGTCTATATGCCTGTTCTTGTGCCAGTACCAGGCTGTTTTGGTTACAATGGCTTTGTAGTATAACCTGCAATCTGATAATGTGATCCCTCCAACTTTGTTCTTCTTTTTCAAGATTGCTTTGGCTATTCGAGGTCTTTTTTGGTTCCATATGAACTTTTGAAGTATTTGTTCTAGTTCTGTGAAGTATGTCATTAGTATTTTGATGGGGATTGCATTGAATCTATAGATTGCTTTGGATAGTATGGACATTTTAATGATGTAATTTTTCCAATCCATGAAAAAGGTATGTGCTTCCACTTTTTATATCTTCCTCTATTTCTATTTTCAAAGACCTGTAGTTTTCTGCGAATAGGACTTTTATTTCTTTGGTTAAGTTTATTCCTAGGTATCTTAATATTTTTGCTGCAGTGGTAAATGGGATTATTTTCTTAGTTTCTCTTTCTGTGAGGTCATCATGGTGTATAAGAATGCCATTGATTTTTTATGTTAATTTTGTATCCTACTACTTTGCCAAATTCATTTATTAAGTCTAGTACATTTTTGATGGAGTCTTTGGTGTTTTCTACATATAGTATCATGTCATCTGTGAATAATGACAGTTTCACTTCCTCCTTTCCAATTTGGATCCCTTTTATTTTTTCTTCCTGTCTGATTGCTGTGGCTAAGACTTCTAGTACCATGTTAAATAAGAGTGGCAAAAGTGGGCCTTCATGTCTTATTCCTCCTCTTAAGGGAAATGCTTTTAGTTTTTGCTCATTGAGTATGATGTTGGCTGTAGGTCTTTCATGAATGGCCTTTATTATGTCGAGATATGATCTCTTTATTCCCAGATTGGTGATCATTTTTTATCAGAATTGGGTGCTGGATTTTGTGGAATGGTGTTTCAGTGTCTATTGATATGATCATATGATTTTTATCTTTCATTTTGTTTATGTATCACATTTATTGATTTGTGAATACTGTACCATCCTTGCATCCCTGGGATGAATCTCACTTGGTCATGGTGAATAATTTTTTTGGTGTATTGCTGGATTTAATTTGCTAGTATTTTGTTCAGGATTTTGGCATCTATGTTTATCAGGGGTATTGGTCTGTAGTTTTCTTTCTTTGTAGTGTCTTTTTCTGGTTTTGGAGTTAGAATTATGCTGGCCTCATAAAATGAGTTTGGAAGTCTTCCTTCTTCTTGAATTTTTTGAAATCGTTTGAGGAGAATGGGTATTAGTTCTTTGAATATGCGGTAAAATTCCCCCGTGAAGCCATTCAGGCCTGGGCTTTTGCTTGCTGGGAGAATCTTGATTACATCTTCAAATTCTTCTGTTGTTATTGGTCTGTTCATTTTCCATCTCTTCCTGGTTCAGTTTTGGGAGACTATGTATTTCTGGAAATTTGTCCATTTCACTTAGATTGTTGAATTTTTTGCCATATAATTGTGGCAAATATGATATTTGTTAATAATCCTTTGTATTTTTGTGGTATCACTTATTTTTTCTCCTCTTTCATTTCTGATTTTGTGTATTTGGGTTCTCTCTCTTTGTTTCTTGGTGATTCTAGCTAAGGGTCTATCAGTCTTGTTTCTCTTTTTAAAGAACCAGCTCTTTGTTTCATTGATCCTTTGTATTGTTTTTTTTGGTCTCCATGTCATTTATTTCTGCTCTGATCTTTATATTTCCTTCCTTCTACTTGTTCTGGGGTTTTCTTTTTGTTTGCTTTTTAGTTCTTTAAGTTCATCGTTAGATAGTCTATTAGAATTTTTTTTTTTGGTTCTTGAGGTAGGCCTGTAGTGCTATGAACTTCCCTCTCAAAACTGCTTTCGCTGCATCCCATAGATTTTGTGTTGTTGTGTGTTCATTTTCATTGGTGTCCAGAAAGTTTTTAATTTCTTCATTGATCTCCATGGTAACCCATTCATTGTTCAATAGCATGTATTTAGCCTTCATGTTTTCAAATGTCTTTGCATGTTCTTGTTGCAATTGATTTCTAGTTGCATGTCATTGTGATATGAGAAGATGCTTGATATGATTTCAATCTTCTTGAACTTGTAGAGACTTAGTTTGTGTCCTAACATGTGGTGTATCTTTGAGAATTTCCCATGTGCACTTGAGAAGAATGTGAATTCTGCAGTTTTGGGGTGTAATTCTCTGTAGACATCAATGAAATCCATTTGATCTAGTGCTTCATTTAGAGTCTCTGTTTCCTTGTTAATTTTTGTCTAGAAGATCTATCCAGTGATGTCAGCGGGGTATTGAAATCCCCTGCTATGATTGTATTGCTGTTGATTTCTCCTTTTAAGTCTTGCAAAGGATTTTAAATATATTTTGGTGCTCCTATATTGGGTGCATATATTTTTATCAAGGTTATATCTTCCTGCTGGATAGATCCTTTCAATATTATGTCGTGACCTTCTTGTCTCTAGTTATGGCCTTCATTTAGAAATCTACTTTATCAGTTATGAGTATTGCTTCCCCAGCTTTTTTTCTTTCTGTTTGCTTAAAAGATTTTTTCTATCTATTCACTTTCAACTTATGTGAGTCTTCTGTTGTGAGCTGAGTCTGTTGTAAACTACATATATGTGAATCATGCTTTCTTATCCAGTCAACTACTCTGTGTCTTTATATCAGAGCATTCAAACCATTTGCATTTAATGTGATAATTGATATGTACTTATCTATTGCCATTTTTATTTAGTGTGATTCTATTTTTCTTCCTATTTCTTCTACTGATTGCAGCAGTCCTTTTAGCATATCTTGCAGTGCTGGTTTGGTGTTAATATATTCCCTTAGTCTTTTTATGTCTACAACGCTCGGGATTTGACCTTCTATTTTGATTAATTGCCTTGCTGGATTGAATTGTCTTGGATTCAGATCCTTGTTTTTCATGACCTTGATTACTTCATGCCATTCCTTCATGGCCTTGTTGTGTTTCTGTTGAGAACTCAGCTGAGAGCCTTATGGGGTTTCCTTTGTAGGTAACCTGTTGCTTATCTCTTGCTTCCTTTAGGATTCTTTTTTTGTCTTTATTTTTTTGCATTTCAATTACTATGTGTCTTGGTGTCGGCCTGTTCGGGTTCTTCTTACTTGGCGCTCTTGTACTTCTTGACCTTGAATGCCTTCTTTCTTCACCAAGTTAAAAAAGTTTTCTGTACTATTTCTTCAAATATATTCTCTAACCCTTGCCCATTTTCTTCCTCTTTGGGGACTCCTATGATACGAATGTTGTTACGTTTCCAATTGTCTCACAGTTCTATTAAGCTGTCTTCCTGTTTTTTTTAACTGTTTTTTTTTTTTCTTTTTTCTTTTCTGATTGGTTGATTTTTTCTACCCTGTCTTCTAATTCACTAATCCGGTTCTCATCTTCCTCTACTCTGCTGGTTAGTCCTTCCAATGTGTTCTTAATTTCTGTTATGTCATTCTTCATTTGCACATTCTTCAATGTTTCTATATCTTTACTCATGGTCCTGATGTCCTTACTCATGCTGTTGAGCTTCCTCAAGATCATGGCTCTGAATTCTACCTCTGATAATTTGCTTAGCTGCATTTCATTGATCTAATCTTGAATAGAGTTCTCTTGTTCTTTCATTTGGAATTTGTTACTTTTTTTTTTTCTTTTTACCATTTTGGCTATCTCAGTGGGTTTTGGAGCCTGCCACATTTTCCCTGTGGGTGTTGGTGTTCTGCTGTTTGTGGCTCCCTGTACTGGGATTGGATGAGCCTGGGTGGGCCCACATTAAACACCAGTGTCAATTCTTACTTTCTTGGGTTGATTTGGAAGCCCAGGAATGGTTCAGTTATCCTCTAGGTTTTTCCTGGTCGCTAGTAGTCTCAGTTACTCAGTGCCTTTGAATGTAACCCTGTGTTCAGTGTGCCTGGTTATATGGTCCTCTCCTGGTACCTTTCTGTTGCTTTTTTTCAAGGATTTGTTTTTATTTTTGTTGTAATTCCCATTTGGACCTGGGAGACCATCTGCGTAGCTTCTATTCGCTCTGCTTCCATATTCACATCCTCTGTGCCTATATGGTGTGCAGCTGGGTCACACATGCCTTTCTGGTGCCCCTGCACCATGCAGGTTTTGGGGGTGACTGGATCACACAGTGTCTTTGGGGACCCCGCTCTATGCTTATGTCATGGACTGCTGGGTCAGTTAGGCCTCTCTGGTGCTTCAAGCACCCCACAGGTCCTGTGGTTAAGTGGATGGCACAGTCCCTGCTGGGTCTACAGGCCTCTCTAGTGCCACAGCACCCCATAGGCCTCATGGTTAATTGGATGGTGCAGTCCCTGCTGGGTTGCACAGGCCTCTCTGGTGCCCCGGTAACCTGCAGTTCCCATGGGCTGGCAGCTGGATAGCACCAGTCTCTCTAGGGCTCTGGCTTCCCACTGCTCTTGTGAGCTACTGGACAGCACAGGCCTCTGTGGAGTCCCAGGTTCCACCACTGGTGGTTGGGGAGTGCTTCTGCCCCATGGGGCTCAGCTTCTGCTCAGCTTTTGCTGTAGTTTTTGGGGATAGGTCTCAGCTGCTGGTCTGTGCTTGTGTTGCCTGGGGATGGATATCTGCTCCCCAGCCTCTGTTGCTTGGGGTATATCTGGACTCTGATCAGGCTGCTACTATGGGGGATGGTGCTGGGCTCCAGGCTGTGTGCAGCTTCCGTGACCAGCACCTTTGGAGCTCCACTACTGTGCACCAGTCTGTGTTGACAAAGAGTGTCTACTGGTCTGATGGTGCAGGTGTGCTGGTGGGCTCAGGTTGCTGGGCTCTAGCCACTCCCACTGCCTTTTTTCAGGGAATACCTGGGATCTTCCAAAATGGTGGGACCTCCCCTCAGTGCAGGGAATAGTGCCCTGAAGAACCGCTTACCACAGTAGCCAACTGCTCCTGTCCACAGCACAGGAAGTTTCTGCTCCGTGGCTCTGCACTGCTGGGGTTTGGTCTTCCATCTTCATGTCCACTCACACTCTCACACACTTGCTCACTCTCACACACTCATCCTCCCTGTGGTCCTGGTACTTTAGGTTTTAATCCTTATCCTCTACTATTTTTCCTTGTGAGCTTAACTTTAAGGGTGTTTTGAGGAACTTGGAATTTTAATTTCATGTAATGGGGAGTTGTTGAAGGGTTTATGTAGTGCAAATTGCTGTTGTATTTTGTGTTTTATGCTGACTGCCTTCCGTAGAATAGATTTATACAGAGATGATTCAGGGTAGGGGATCATAATGAGATTTTCTCACCCATCTGGTGTAGAATTTCAATCATCAGGATAACTCTGTGGTCATGTCACTAACTCAGATGAGCAATGCAGGGTGAGATACTGAGGGATATTGATGACTTCAATTTTGAACACTCCTGAGTTTGCAAAGTGCTGTCTTGCAAGCAGTCAGATGTGTGAAGGAGATAGCATGGCAAGACATTCATTTTGTACTTGTCAGTAAATGGTGATCTTAAAGCTGTGTGAGTGAATGAGATCACTCAGAAAGCATGCAGAAGCCAGTAGACCATTTAGCATAATATGTGCCAAACTTGTAAGACATACAAACATGACTTTGCCAGAGTCCAGAAAATGTAAAGGTAAAAATTTATTTTAAATGTTAAAAGGAGCGAGAAAGAGTTTAAAGGTAACACATGTGATGGACTTTTGAGGGTGAGAAGAATTTTAATAATGGAAGAAAATTAAAATAATAATATAATTACTATAAAATATTAAAGAAATCTTCCAGGAAAAGAGAAAAGAATCTGCAAAGGTGAAAAATTCTTGGTGTGTCGGGAAACTATGCATAATAAAGTTGTGCAGGAGTGATGCATACAAAGGAGTAAAGAAAGATTATACTTGAAAGCTAAATTGGAGCCAGAACCCGCACATATGGTTTTTCATTACGACATTGTTCTTTTTCTATATAGATATTTTGTGAACTTACAGAATTTTAAAGGGAAAAGTACATAAGAGCACATTTATCTCTCACCATTCCAGATCATCTCCCTTCCAGACAGTCAGAGTCCCTGTGTTTGAACAGTTGCTTAAGACTTCTGGAAGTTGTTTCATTTATTTTACAACCCTTTTAATTGTTTTCATTCTCATTACTTCACTATTTAAGCTTGTATTTTCCTCTAACTTCTGTTGTTTCTAGCTCGGTGTTCTGTATATACCAGAAGATTAAGATATTCATTTGTTAATAGTGCTCTTTAGTGATCATTATTTTTTGCCTTTCAAAGTCTGTATTTTAAAATATAATACATTCAAAAATTTTACATTGGCCCTGGCTGGTTTGGCTCAGCGGTTGGAGCGTCGGCCTGCGGTACAGAGAGACCCGGGTTCGGTTCCCGCTAAGGGCACGTACCTCGGTTGCAGTTTGTCCCCGGCCCTGGTTGGTCGTGTGGGTGGCAGCCCCTCGATGTGTCCCTTCACATCGATGTTTCTCTCTCTCTTCCTCTCTCTCCCTCCTGCTCTATCTGATCAAAAAATGGAAAAATGTCCTCGGGTGAGGATAAAAAAAAAAAAATTTACATTGGAAATAATAACAATTTAAACAACTTTCGAAAGTATCAAACTGTTAGCACCATTTTTTAAGGCTGTGATGTCAATCCTATAAGTCTTTATTTTCAGGATGAAACTCCCATTTAGATTAAAATTTATTCTATCTATTATTGGGCTAGTAGATTTTATTACTCTTTTTTTCTTTAATAAATTTATTTTTGTTACAGATGTTTTTCCTTTTTCCCCCATTGACACCCTCCTCCTTGTTCCTGCTCTGCACCCCTGGCATTGTTGTTTATGTTCATTGATTATGCTTACATGCATATAACTTCTTTGGTTTATCTAGTCCCTCCTCCCCAACCCCTCCTCTGAAGATTGTCAGTCTGAACCCTACTTCTATGTCTTTGGGTCTATTTTGTTAATCACCTTATTTTGTTCATTATATTCCACAAATAAGTGAGATCATGTGATACTTGTCTTTCTCTGACTAACTTATTTTGCTTAGCATAATACTCTCCAGGTTCCTTCATGTCGTCTCAAAGGATAAGAGATCTTTTTTTCTTACAGCTGCATAGTATTCCATTGTGTGTATGTACCACAGCTTTTTAAATTTACTCATCTATTGAGGAATGCTTGGGCTGTTTACAGGTCTTAGCAATTGTAAATAGTGCTGCTATGAACATAGGGGTACATATATTCTTTCTGATTGGTGTTTCAGGCTTCTTAGGATATATTCCTAGAAATGGGATCGCTGGGTCAAATGGCAGTTCCATTTTTAGTTTGTTGAGGAAACAATATTGTTTTCCACAGTAGCTGCACCAGTTTGCATACCTACCAGCAGTGTGCTAGACTCCCCTTTTCTCCACATCCTTGCCAGCACTTGTTTGATGATTTGTTGATGGCAGCCATTCTGGCAGGTGTGAGGTGATACCTCATTGTTGTTTTAATTTGCATCTCTCTGATGATTAGTGACATTGAGCATTTTTTTAATCTGTCTCTTGGACATTTTTTTATTTTACTTTAAAAATTTATTTAAAAAAATTTCTTTATTGATTTTAAAAAGAGAATAAGGGAGAAGGAGAGGGAAATAGAAACATCAATGAGAGAGAATATTGATTGGCCACCTCCTGCATGCCCCATACTGGGAATTTGACCCACAACCTGGGCATGTGCCCTGACCAGGAATTGAACCAGAGACCTCTTGGTGAATGGGACGATGCTCACTCACACCAGCTGGGCTCTGTTGGACATTTGTATGTCCTGTTTGGAGAGGTATGTATTTAGGCCCTCTACCCATTTTAATTGGGTTATTTGTCTTCTTTTGTTGAGTTGTATGAGTACTCTATATATTTTGGAAATTAATCCTTTATCTGATGTATCATTTACAACTATGCTCTTCCATATACTGGGTTGCCTTTCCATTTTGATGGTTGTTTCTTTTTCTGTGCAGAAGCTTTTTAGTAGTCCCATGCATTAATTTTTCCCTTTCTTTTTCTTGCCTTAGGTGTTGTGTCAGTAAAAATTCTGCTGCATATGACGTCTAAAATTTTGTTTACTATATTTTCTTCTATGATTTTTATAGATTCAAAAGTCACATTTAAGTCTTTTATTTATTTTTAGTTTATTTTTGTGTATGGTGTAAGTTGGTGGTTAGTTTCATTTTTTGCATGTAGCTGTCCAATTTTCCCAACACCATATATTAAAGAGGCTGTCTTTAGTCCATTGTATGGTCTTGCCACCTTTGTCAAATATTAATTGAGCATAAAGTCTTGGGTCAATTTCTGGGTCCTCTGTTCTGTTCCATTGATCTATATGCCTATTCCTGTGCCAGTATCAGGCTGTTTTTATTACAATGGCTCTGTAGTACAACCTGATATCCAGTATTGTGATCTCTCCTACTTTTTTCTTCCTTTTCAAGATTGGTGTGGCTATTTGGGATCTTTTTTGGTTCCATATAAACTTTTGGTGTATTTGTTCTCATTCTGTGAAATATGTCATTTGTATTTTAATGGGGATTGTGGACACCACAGAAATACAAAGAATTTTAACAAAATACTATGAACAATTATCTGCTAACAAATTCAACAACCTAGGCAAAATGGACAAATTCATAGAACCATATGCTATTCAAAAGCTCAGCTGGGAAGAGTCAGAAAACCTAAACAGACCAATAACAATTAAGGACATAGAAGAAGTAATCAATAAAATCCCAGCAAACACACAGGAGAATTTTACCAAACATTCCAAGAAGAGCTATCACCTAACCTCCTCAAATTATTCAGAAAATTCAAGAGGATAGAAGAATTCTAAGATCTTTTTATAAGGCCAGCATAATCCTAATCCCCAAACCAGATAAAGACACTACAAAGAAAGAAAATTACAGGCAAATATCCCTGATGAACAAAGGTGCCGAAATTCTCAACAAAACCTTAGCAAATCAAATCCAGCAATATATTAAAAAATTATACACCAGGACCAAGTGGTATTTATTCCAGGGATGCAAGACTGGTACAAGATTCATAAATTGATAAATGAGATACACCATATAAACAAAATGAAAGATAAAAAACATGTGATCATATCTATAGATGCTGAAAAAGCATTTGACAAAATCCAGCATCCATTTTTGATTAAAACTCTCGACAAAGTGGGAGAAGAAGGATTATATCTCAACATAATAAAGCCATTTATAACAAACCTTCAGCCAACATCATACTCAAGGGGCAAAAACTAAAAACATTTCCCTTGAGAACAGGAACAAGACAAGAATGCCCACTTTCGCCATTCTTATTTAACATAGTACTGGAATTCTTAGCCACAGCAATCAGACAAGAAGAAAAAATAAGAGATCCAAATTGTGAAGGAAGAAATGAAACTGTCAGTATTTGCAGATGACATGATAGTGTACACAGAAAACCCTAAAGACTCCATCAGAAAACTACTGGATTTAATAAATGAATTTTTCAAAGTAGCAGGATACAAAATCAACATCCAGAAATCATTGGCATTTTTATGCACCAAAAATAGACACACAGAAACAGAAACTAAAAAAAAAAAAAAAAATCCCTTTACCATTGCAACAAAAAAATTAAAATACCTAGGAATAAACTTCACCGAAGAAGAAAAGGAACTGTTCACAGAAAACTACAGGACATTGCAGAAAGAAATAGAAGAAGATATAAAAAAGTGGAAGCATATACCTTGTTCATGGATTGGAAGAATTAACATAATTGAAATGTCCATACTACCCAAAGCAATCTAGAGTGATAATTTTTCAATCAGTTTTGAATCCACTTTACTATCCTGCGTTCCAATCTGCATTTTTTCATTTTGGCCATAAAGAACTTAACATTGTCAAATATCTTGCAAAAATCAAGACACATTATGCCTGTAGCATTTTGTTAGCTTAACAAACCTAAAAATGAGGTGAATTTAATAGTTTTTTTTTTTAGTGATATAGTGTTACTTTCTGGTAATCTCCGTCCCCTTGAGTAAAGAGTAATGACGCATTGGTAAGCAAAACAGACGTAATCTCTCATGAATCTTCCTCTGTTAGGGTTTTAATTTTTTGAGCAGTAAGGAAAACCAATATGGAAAATGTTTTCAAGCATCAATTAAAGGGGTAATTGCTCAGGTTGAGGAAGGATGATTGAGGAGAATGGGTGAAGGATCAATAGAAAACCCTGTCTGTTTGCTGAATCCTCTATCACTCCTTGATCTCCAGAACTGAGATCACTGGATAAGATCAACTCAGATTCTGGTCTGTTCTTGGGAAGCAAAGCAATAGCCCTTCCGTAGCAGCTGTGTTGGCCTTTACCTAAACTGGACAGGGTGAACAGTTTAGGGGGAGAGGGTGGAATTCAGAGCCTGGAGCTTCTGAGATGGGCAGGAAGGAGTTTTGACTTAATGGCATCATTCAGTGGGAAAGTGAAATACAAAATAGAAAACAACGTCATAACACTTTTCATATTTAATTCTAGCATAATTTAATTTCTAGGATAAAAGACGCTATATTTACAGAATTGCAAGAAAGCAACATAGCTTTTGGAAATTATTTGGATTTGCCTTTTGTATTCATATGAGCAGATATGTATGGTGCATTGCTCTATTTACATAGCTTTTTACATTTTTCGAAACTGAATTGGAATGGATAGGTAAACATTTTGAGAACTGAGCCAGTGCGTCATGGTAATGAGTAAACTGAGCACCTGTATTCTGCAGCATCATGCAAGTTCACTCAATGTTCATATACCACAAAAAGGTGCTTTTCCTGTCTATATTTATGTTATATATACTGTTCTGGGGTTTTGGACAGGCAATGTCAGTTTTGTATCGCTTTTCTTTCAGAATTTCATGAGACACAAGATTTCATTCTCAAAAAAGGGGGGAAAATGATAGAGACTTGGTTTAAGGCAATGGGCAATGTGCAAATGATGTTTTATTGAGTTATACACTTGAAACCTGTAGGGTTTTGCAAACCAATATCACCCTAATAATTTTTTTTTGAGTTTAGAAAGGAAGGGAGAGAGAGTTAGAAACATTGATAAGAAAGAACATCTATTGGCCACTTCCTACATGCCCCCCACTGGGGATTTGGCCCACAACCTGGGCATGTGCCTTGACCAGGAATCAAACTGGTGACCTCTTGGTGCATGGGTCAATGCTCAACCACTGAGCTATACCAGCTGGGCTTAACATACATTTTCTTAAAAGGATTCTAGGAGATGGGTGTGTTTATAAATCCTAGGCTTAAGGTTGAAGAGAGCAAGATACAGAGAAGTTAGGTAACTTGTCCAAGGTAACAAAGCCAGTTAATGGCAGAAGTTAAATTTGAACTCAGGTTTTGGACAACTTCCTCAAGTAGAGGTCATGTTCAATTTGCCTTCATTGTTTTTCAGAGTGAACTCTTATCTTTTATTCACTAGCCTCATAAAATTTTTGCAAGTGATACTATAGAAGATAATATATATTGAGAGTCATTGAGATACTATTTCTGCTATCTATGAATTTATTTTCTTAAAATTATGCTTGAAGTATAGTCATTTGAAAAATCAGTTGCCTTGATAAAATATAAGGGAAAAAGAGGAGCTAGAAAATTAGAAGCCAAATGTTAATTTGTTCTTCTCTTCAACTAAATACAATTTCCATCCTCTTAAGGAAGTAGTGAGCAGTTCGATTTGAAGACTTTCTCCTTTTTCTTTCTTTTCTTTCCAAGAAAGAATAAAATCATACATTGACACTTTGAGCTTGAGAGGTGTATACTTGATATAAAAAGTATTTACTTTCTCAAGTTCCCAGAAGCCCTTTTAGTATTTGTTTGTGCTTCAGATGGATTTTTTTGGATGTGATAGTTTAAAAATTGAGTTAAAATATAAATCAAATGTTCTTATGGCTTTTCCATTGATTTGGATCATTTTATTTGGCCTCAAGTTCCTCACCACATATTTGTTATTCCTCACATGACTTCCTGAGCTGGTTTGATCTTGGCATCTCCACATACAGTGTGCTGGAACTCATTAGACCTGGGAGCCCCAGCGTTGGTAGTTGAGGCAATGAGTTAACAGGACTGAAATTTACTCATATCAGAGTGGTTATTCTCCCCCCCTCCAGATTTATTTATTTATTTAAAAATTTTATCTTTGTATTACAGCTGTCCCCCCATTTTCATTGACCTCCCATTCCAGGAACCACACTCTTGATCCCATTCCCTACCCCCCACCAGGCCTTCACCACACTATTGTCTGTGTTTATGGGTTATGCATATATGCATATAAGTTTTCTGGTTAATCTCAAACTATACTACAAAACCACTGTAATCAAAACAGCCTGGTATTGGCACAAGAACAGGCATATAGACCAACGGAACAGAACAGAGAATCCAGAAATTGACCCAAGCCATTATGTTCAATTAATATTTGACAAAGGAGACAAGAGCATACAGTACAGTAAAAACCGTCTCTTCAATAAATGATGTTGGTAAAATTTGACAGATACATGCAAAAAAATGAAAGCAGACCACGAACTTATACCATACCCAAGAATAAACCCAAATCAGAGTCATAATTCGTATGTAAACAGTTCTCAGATTTTCAAAAGAAGAACATGTCAGCTTCATACTTTCAAATGGACTCTGCAAGAAACATACATAAATTTTACCAGCTTATACAAGATGTTATTTTATAATAATCAAATGTTCATTTAGAAGTAGACCAATTAAGGCAGACTAAAACAAAAAACATTATTCCCACCAAAATCCCATTCAAACTACCTGCCACTTCCGTACTCTGATTCTATGGTCATTTCCCCCTATTCAGTAGCTTATTTTCTGCTGCTGGCATTTCATCTTATTTTAATAATTACACAATATAAAACCCACAACACCAAAATTAGAGTTGGAGCTTATTTTTGCAGTATTTAAGAACTGTAATGTCATATGTAATTTACAGTAAACTTGAACTCAAAACAAAATAAATAAAAATCTTTTCTGACCATAGTTTTTAGAAATGATATTCTTTGACATAAACTAGATTGTTTTCTTAAAAGAATACTTAATCACTCCATGCTATGTTATAATTTAGTTTAATTTCCCCTATCTATTTTTTTTCTTTCTGGGTTTATCTTCTGCCTGGATTTGGGATGAGCTGGATGGTATATCTTTTTTGTTTTAATCCTCACCTGAGTATATATGTTTATTGATGAGAGAGAGAGAGAGAGAGAGAGAGAGAGAATATTAATGTGAGAGAGAAACATTGATCGGTTGTCTCCCATACATGTTCCAGCTGGGGATCGAACCTGCAACCTAGGTACATGTCCTAACCTGGAATTGAACCCACAAACTTTTTGGTGTACAGGATAATGCTCCAACCAACTGAGCCACCGGGTCTGGTCAAGCAATGGTATATTTTCAACAGCATTAGGCATTTTGGTCTTTAGAGTATTCTTAGAAGACTGGAATGTGGAAAAAATGTTTATGCCCTGGGATTGCCGCTCATTCACAATGGTTCCTCTTTGAGAATCTTTAATTTACT
This sequence comes from Molossus molossus, assembly GCF_014108415.1. NCBI lineage: Eukaryota > Metazoa > Chordata > Mammalia > Chiroptera > Molossidae > Molossus > Molossus molossus. The sequence goes on from NW_023425403.1 coordinate 99,775,768, forward strand.
GCCCTTTATATTACTTATTATTGAGGGATGCTAGTTATACAATGTTAAGGTAGAAAAAGGTATATATAGACAGGTTTTACAGAACCTTCTCCCATTAGGATTTTTTTTTCCATTTTGTCACAATTAGAGTTAGTATACTTTCCCAATTTCCAACTAAAAATTGTTCACTTGCAGAGGGCTTTATATTTAATTAAGCATATTTAATCTTTAATCAGTGTTTCTGGTCCTTAAGGTCCAAGCTCAATTCACTTGCCTATGGTCAGATGCTTTTAACTTGTTTTATATTTCCCAAAGGACACCAAAATAGTGCTTTTTTTTTAGTTGTATTTGGTGTCATAGCAACCATTTTTGATGCACACACCACTTCTAGGAGGGGTGTTTACAGGTGGTGCATTACAAGCAGTATCCAGGACCATTATTTAGTGTTCTTGAGTTTTTTGCTGCCTTGACCACTTACTTCAGATTAGAAATATGAAGATGCACAGATACTTGTTCCTCTGGCCTACTCTGGATGACACAGTCTAGATGGATTTGGTATAGAGAGACAGACAGACAGATACTTGTTTTTTTTTTTTTTTTTTTCCTTTACTACCTTCATTTGGAAGGAATCCAAAGAGGTCACCTCATTTAAGCCAGAAAGTAGTCTTTACCATTTTTGTCAAACATTCCTTATTACACATTCTATATTTATAATGGTATACTAGGTGCTGTATTCAGAGTATACTAAATAGAGTTTATCTCTGGTCTTGGCAACTTACGTGCTGATTTGGCTAAACATGTACTATATTTCTTTTTTAAAAACGTCTCCAGAGGAAAAAAAGCTCAGAATTTCCTGGATTTAATGACTCCGTGGCAGGAGGCTTCCTGATCCAGTGGTAAATACAACCTCTGCTTACGGAGTGACCACATGGGCCTGGTGTGGTACTGGGAAACAGTTTGATTGCCTTTTGGAAATATACAGTAAGTGTTTCTTCTCTTACTGTACAGCCCTAGGAGAGAGTGTCTATGAACATCCCTTCACAGGGGGAGAAGTGGAGGCTCTGAGAAGAAAAGGAACGTGTCATTTCTTACTCTTAGTTTTGTTTCCATTCTGAGTTACCTGTTATGTTTTATGACCTGAAATCATAACTCTATTGTTACCCAGGGAAGAAAAATAAAATACAAAGTCATCACAGTGGATTAATAAAGATCTGTTGAGGAGCAAGAACCTCCCAATCTCCATAAGAAACGCTGCTCCCAGGAAAGTAGAAATGATATTCCAAGTCCCCTACCTCCCCTTAGCCTGTGTTTTATTCTTATTAGCCAAGGCAGCATTAAAATATGCAATAATGCTGCTCTTGAGGGTGCCTCTATATTGCTGACTTGTAAGCTTTTACCTGGTAAAGATATTTTTGGATCCTTGTCTCATTATCTAATGCCTATATTGAACTGTATAAGTCAATTATAACCCACCAGACTCATTTATTCTAGTCAGTTAGGAATGTTTGTTTTTTTCCCTCTGCACAAAGATATCTTTCTGTATTTTGTTTCTGTCATCAGCAATTTTAGTGACTTGAGGGAGAATGGACTAGCATAAAAGGGGTTTTCTTTTTTGATCCATCCTTCTACTTTTCTGCTATTTGCATGATTTAAAGTTGTTAGAATTTCAGCTCCCTTTTATTTATTTTTTTACCCTGACTTTAATTTTTAATTTACTTAGTTTTTCATTTTGTCACTGTTGCTTTGCTATACAATTAGGAAATTTGTCTTTAGTATTGCCCTATGACCTTTATGACTCATTTAATGAGGAACTAAGAAAATATTATTACTCCTACTACATTAATTATCAGTTAGAAGTCATCATCTTTCCACATACAATCTTTCTTTATAGAATACCCTCTATTTCCCCTCTGTGAGAATTTATTCTTTCCTTGATATGTGGGGACAGATTACATAACTGCCATTAATGATAATGGGAAGAAGTGTAAATCTTTGATGCATTGAAAACAGAGTGGCAGCCTGGTGGATCTTTTTCTTATCTTACCTACCAGATTTTGTTTGGCAACATGGACTGTAGGTTGGTTAAAGTGCTCTTCCTCTTATTTTTCTCTTTACAGTATGCACATAGTGTACAAGCACACACACACGCTTGTGCACGCACACACGTGTGCAGGCACACACAGCTTAGAAAATTAGGAGTCTAACGTGATTCGTTTTCCACAGAGAGCCTGACTCTCCAACTGAGTTCTTACTTTCTCTTTCCTATGTATTTCCACCACCCCCCGACTCCCAGCATGACACTTCTCACACTGGATGAGGATTGCTGTTTGTTTGTTGGTATCCCCATGAGAGCAGGAACTGATTTGGTTAGCCCTCCTCTGTGCCTTTAATACTCTGCCCACTTGCATGGTCCATGGTGGGTGCTCAATAAGACTTTACTGCATAATAAATGGATGAGTGCATTGACATAACAGCAAGGTTGTCTGCTAACTCTACCCGTGCAATATTATAATGCTAAAATATTTATCATGCGCATTGTTGGATAAATGTTTGTTTTTATTTATAATGCATAAAATATAGTAGAGGGAAGTGAAAAGAATACAGAATTTGAAGTTAGAAGGTTTGGACCTACCTCATCCTGCTAATTACTGACTGTGTGAGTTTCAGGAAAATTTCTTAAAGTCTCTATCCTTTATCTATAACATAAAGAGAAGAGTTCCTAACTAGAAGGTTGTTGTAAGAGTCATGAGATCACATATTCACTTTGATTCAACAAACATTTACCAAGTATTTACTCATTGCTGGCTCCTGTGCTAAGATCTCAGGATAAATAAGACTCCACTTCTCTTATCCTGAAATTCATAGACTGTGAGACTTCTAAAGTACCCCAACATTAAGGAGATCCTGTTAACAATGTCCATTCAGATGCTATAGGTTTGTGGAGCACCTGAGATCCCCAGAATACATCAGTGCTACAGGTTCAAGAGGTTGGTAAACAAGTATTACTGCAGTATAAGTGTTGCTATCCTGGCATTTTGAAAATATGATGAAAACAAAAAGGAGAGAGAAACCAGTTGGTGCTGGGGAGAGGGGATTAGGCATGCAAAGCTTCCTAAAAGTGGGTCATCGGGGTCCTGAAAGGCAGAGATGATTTACCAGGCAAAAAATTGGGAAAGGCCTTTGGTCAGAGGGAGCAACAAGGATGTGGAGAAGGGCTGGCTCAAGCACAGAAAACGGGGAAAGGTGTCAGAGGAAGGGGAAGTGTGGAAAGAGAGTCAAGAACACTCACCTGGAGCCAGTTGGTTTTATTTGCCAAGCTGAGAACATAGACTCAGTGCTAGAGTCAACATGGAGTCGTGACTTGTTAAACTACTTTGAAAATAGCCAAATGCTACATCAGGTAATTTCAATAACTTAAAGTAGATTGTGTGTGAATATTCCCAAGAAGTAAATGAAATGAGTAAGACTAGATGAAAGGCAGGTTTTTAGACTTTGGAGGCAAATAGCAGGAATTGAATTCTGGCCCCACCAGAAAGATTTACTTACTACCTATCTAACCAATAAAATTTATTTACTTTCTGAATCTTACTTTTCTCATGTATAGAGTGGAGGTAATCAATATTATCTCATAGAATAATTGTGAAGGTGAAATGAGGTCATTTATTTAATGCATTGATATGCCATTTTATGGCAAAGCAATCAGTTTGATATTAACAGGAGGTTTTTGCCAACTTATTACTAATAATGTTGATTTTGACCTCATATAAACTCTTGCCTAGAAAATAAATTAGTGGAATTAAACAGTTATCATATCGATAGAGTGCTAAATGTATTTTTTTCCTGTGTGGTCTTGTGATGCCTTTTTAGACCAGAGCTTAGTTGTTTTTTTGTGTGGCAGAGATTGCCAGTTGCCTAATTGGATAATGCTCTCAGAGAATTTAGAGGGTATTTAGTAAGAGTGGGAAGGATTTTCTTAAACATTTAAAAATAAGAAAGTCAAATAAATGTTTTCTTTCTACGGAAGAGAAGATGGGGGATTGCCCTAGTATCTGCCCAAGGATTTAGTTCAACAAAACATATTGAATACATTTAGAAAGGTTTTCTTGACTCAGCCAGTTCTAAGTAGGTAGCTTTCTGTGCCCTCTGTACCACGCGGGGACCATCTGCAATACAGTGCTCATCAAATTTCGCTTCCTCTGCCAGCCATGTAATTTGTTATGGCAGGGACAGTTATCTTCCTCCTCCCTGATTTTTCACTGCCTGAAGCAGGCATACAATTGGCTTTCAATAAAGTCTTTCATCTTCATAGTTATTCTATGAGACCAATGTTTCTTGCTAGAAAGGAATGAGACTGAAGGAGGTGGGTTTAAGGAGCTCCATTCCATTACTCTGGGGATTTGCACTGTCCTTTTTGATTAATCAAATTCTGACTCTGTGTACTATTTTGGATATTTTTGTGAGATTGAGGTTCCCCTCTTGAATCTTATCTGTATTCACATCTTGTTTCCTGTTCATTAGGCCAGTCATATTAGAATAAAGATACTGTCTCTGAATCCCAGCCTGGGGAATGGAGCCAGTGGGCCTCTACTGTGTTTGTTGGATGTGGCCTTCCTGGGAAGACATCTCCACCTGTCTCAGGTGGAGAAGTATTGGTAGTGGATGCTTCCTTGGACTTCAACCTGATATCTCCCTAAGACTTCCAGCACTTACTGCTGTTATTGTGTGTGATTGGTGGACTTCATCTCAGCACCTGTACCCCAACCTGTCTTGCAGCACATCTCCAGTAGGGCTCTATTTCCAAGCCCTGGCCCCTTGTAGTATGTTTTGTCCAATTATGCTTTAGTGGACAGAGATCCAAAGCATAATTACATTAAATGAACAGACACTTCAGAGAATGGAATGTTTTATAAAATATTCTTCATTTCCAATAAGGATTTTTGTAAAAAGGTCAGCTTTGCTTAAAATATATAAAAATATGCAAACAGGGTAGCATTTAGAGATTGGAAACCATAATTTAAGAAAATGATACATTCTTTCCTTCCTAAAATAGGGTGTCCTGCCTAGTACTGGGAAGGGAGTGAGGTAGATCAGGGGCTTCTATTCTCTGTAGTATTTCTACACACCAAAGCTCTTGCCAGATATTCTTTAATTTCATATGTCAGCATGGAACTTAAACCAAAAATTGTGTCAGATCTGTTTTTATGAATAAATTATAGTGGCTCTTTTTTGGCATTACATCCTGCCATTTAGTAAACAAAGAAGGTAAATGACTTTGAAGTAAGTACTATCTGGGAAAATAAAATATTTCAGCATTATGAGAGGATGTTGAATGATGAAAAAGCATTGTATAGGTGAGAGGTAACTTTTAATCATGTATTGTTAAAGTGCTTTTGAACTTTTGGGGGGATGGTGGAGAAAGAGAGATTAACCTTTATTTAGTTTCTGCTCTATTCTCATCACTGAATGGACATTATCTCATTCCATTTTTACAACCCCCAGTTAGGCAGGAATTAGCATCCTTAATGAAATGGAGATTAGGTAATTTGTCCAAGACCCCACAGCTTATCTACAAAGCCTGCAGTTGTTGCACTCTCTATAAGACCAGTATTTTAATATTCACACTAGTTTCTTGAACTCAACTATGTGGTAGGAATAGATTGTTCCTATTAATTGAAATTTCTAACTACTTAAAGGCCATGAAAATACGCTACTTTTCACCTTTGTTAAAAATCTTTCAAATGGGAGATTCCAAAATGGCAGCGAAGTGAATGGAAGCTACACAGACCGTCTCCCAGAACCAAACTGAAATTACAACTATAACAGACAAGTTGATTGGAAAAAGCAACAGAAAAGCAGCTTGCAAGGACCATATAACCAGGGACACTGAATCGATCCTGGTAGGATTGCAAAGGCATGAGAGGGAGGCTGTGAGCCCACAGACAGCAGTGGCCTTAGCTGGGAGTGGCGCCCTCGGGTTAAACTCCCTAGCGGTTCCAGAGCACAGAGCCGGGACAGAGGCTAGAGCCATAGACACTCACCTTGGACTCCGGCAGAGGGAGGGTGGACTGGACTGAATTTGTGTGGGGACACTTGGGATATGGAGGGTGCTCAGAGCATTTGCTGAGTTTTGGCCATGCAGGGCAGTGGCCATCTTGCTTCTTCCCAGGGCTCTGGGGAGAGGCAGCAGCCCCTAGCTTGGAGATCCAACCCCACCCTCTGGGTCATTGTAATGCTAATTGAAGCTCATTAACAACCAGCATCTGCCCCACCCATGGGGAATCCCCTTACACTGAGCACCTGAGGGAGTTTTTTAATCAACTGACAACCCAAAGCTCTTCAAGTAACCTGGACTGCTAGCCCCCAGGCAAAAAGCTAGAGGATAACAGTACCTTTCGTGGGCTAGCAACTTTAACCAGGAAAGTAAAATTTGACAGTGGTGTTTAACATGGATCCTCCCTCGCTCATCTAAACTCAGGAGAGGGAGCCACAAACAGCAGAACACCAACACCCACAGGGAACGTGACAGGCTCCAAAGCCCACAGTGATAGCTAAAATGGTGAAACACAGCCCTGGCCAGTTAGGCTCAGCGGTTGGAGCGTAGGCCTGTGGTACAGAGGGACCTAGGTTCGGAACCTCGGTTGCAGTTTGTCGCAGGCCCTGGTTGGTCGTGCAGGTGGAAGCCACTCGATGTGTCCCATCACATCGATGTTTCTCTCTCTCTCTCTTCCTCTCTCTCCCTCCCGCTCTATCTGAAGAAAAAATGGAAAAATGTCCTCGGATGAGGATAAAAAATAAAATAAAATAAAATAAAATGGTGAAACACAGAAACAAAAGACAATTGAAAGAACAAGAGACCTCCACCAAAGATGAGATCAATGTGGAGCAGTTAGGCAAGTTAACAGAGCTAGAATTCAGAGCCATGATCTTGAGGAAGCTCAACAGCATGAGTAAGGATATAGAGATGCTGAAAATACACCAATTGGATATTAAAAACCACCAAGAAGAGATCAAAAATGATATATCAAAAATAAAGAACACATTGGAAGGTCTAAAAAGTAGAGTAGAGGAAGCTGAGGACCGGATGAGTGAAATAGAAGACAGGATAGAAAAAAATCAACCAATCAGAAAACCAAAAGGAAAAACAAAAACAAACAATTAAAAAACAGGAAAACAGCTTGAGAGAACTGTGGAACAACTGGAAACGTAATAATATTCGCATCACAGGAGTCCCCGAAGAAGAAGAAAATGAGCCAGGATTAGAGAATATATTCAAAGAAATAGTGACAGAAAACTTTCCTAATTTGGTGAAGGAAGAAGGCTTTCAAGTTCAAGAAGCACAGAGAGCCCCAGTAAGAAGAACCCAAACAGGCCCACACCAAGACATATAGTAATTAAAATGGCAAAAATTAAAGACAAAGAGAGAATCTTAAAAGAAGCAAGAGATAAGCAACAGATTACCTACAAAGGAAACCCCATAAGGCTCTCAGCTGACTTCTCACAAGAAACACTGCAGGCCAGGAGAGAATGACATGAAGTAATCAAGGTTATGAAAAACAAGGATCTGAATCTAACATTACTCTACCCAGCAAGGCTATCATTTCAAATAGAAGGTCAAATAAAGAGCTTCCCAGAGAAGAAAAAAGGCTAAGGGACTACATAGAACCAAACCAGCACTTCAAGAAATGTTAAAAGGACTGCTGTAATAAGTAGAAGAAATAGGAAGAAAAATATAACCAAACTAAAAAAAAATGGCAAGAAATAAGTACATATCAATAATCACCTTAAATGTAAATGGATTGAATGCTCCCATAAAAAGACACAGAGTAGCTGATTGGATAAGAAAGCATGAATCATCTATATGTTGTTTACAAGAGACCCACCGCACATCAAAAGACACACAGGTTGAAAGTAAAGGGATGGAAAAAATTTTCCAAGCAAACAGAAAGAAAAAAGGCTGGGGTAGCAATACTCATATCTGATTAAATAGATTTCAAAATGAAGGCCATGACTAGAGACAAAGAAGGACACTACATAATATTGAAAGAATCTATCCAACAGGAAGATATAACCTTGATAAACATATATGCACCCAATATAGGAGCACCAAAATATATTAAAAATTTTCTGGAGGACTTCAAAGGAGAAATCAATAGCAATACAATCATAGCAGGGGACTTCATCACCCCATTGACACTACTGGATAGATCCTCTAGACAAAAAATTAGCAAGGAAACACACTAAATGAAGCACTAGACCAAATGGATTTAACAGATACCTTTAGAGAATTACATCCCAAAACTTCAGAATTCACATTCTTCTCAAGTGCACATAGGACATTCTCAAGCATAGACCACATGACAGGACACAAACTAAATCTCTACAAGTTCAAGAAAATTGAAATCATATCAAGCATCTTCTCAGATCACAATGGCATGAAACTAGAAATCAATTGCAACAAAAACATGCAGAGACATTTGAACACATGGAGGCTAAATAGTATGTTATTGAACAATGAATTGGTTACCGAGGAAATCAAGGAAGAAATTAACAACTTTCTGGAAACCAATGAAAATGAACACAAAACAACTCAAAATCTATGGGATGCAGCAAAAGCAGTTCTGAGAGGGAAGTTCATAGCAATACAGGCCTACTTCAAGAAAGAAGAAAAATTTCTCATTGACTGTCTAACCTCACTACTTAAAGGATTAGAAAGCAAACAAAAAGAAAACCACGGAGCAAGTAGAAGGAAGGAAATATTAAAGATCAGAGCAGAAATAAATGACATAGAGACTAAAAAAAAACAAAACAAAACAAAAAACAATTCAGAGGATCAATGAAACAAAGAGCTCGATTTTTTTTAAAAGATAAACAAGATTGATGGGCTCTTAGCTACACTCACCTAGAAACAAAGAGAGAGAACCCAGATACACAAAATCAGAAAGGAAAGAGGAGAAATAACAGCTGACACCACAGAAATGCAAAAGATCATTAACAGCTACTATGAACAACTTTATGGCAACAAATTCGACAATCTAAGCGAAATGGACAAATTTCTAGAAACACACAATCCCCGGAAACTGGACTGGGAAGAGATAGAAAACTTGAACACACCAATAACAACTAAGGAAATTGAAGAGGTAATCAAGACTCTCCCAGCAAACAAAAGTCCAGGCCCTGATGGCTTCACGGGGGAGTTTTACTGATCATTCAAAAAAGAGCTAACACCCATTCTCCTCAAACTATTTCAAAAAATTCAAGAAGAAGGAAGACTTCCAAACTCGTTCTATGAGGCCAGCGTATTTCTAATTCCAAAACCAGAAAAAACACTACAAAGAAAGAAAACTACAGGCCAATATTCCTGATGAACATAGACAACAAAATTCTGAACAAAATACTAGCAAATTGGATCCAGCAATACACCAAAAAAATGATTTACCATAACCAAGTGGAATTCATTCCAGGGATGCAAGGCTGGTACAATATTCGCAAATTGATAAACGTGATACACCACATAAACAAAATGAAGAATAAAAATCACATGATCATATCAATAGATGCTGAAAAAGCATTTGACAAAATTCAGTATCCATTTCTGATAAAAATGCTCAGCAATATGGGAATAGAGGGATCATATCTTGACATAATAAAGGCCATATATGAAAGACCGACAGCCCACATCATACTCAATGGGTAGAAACTAAAAACATTTTTTTTAAGAACAGGAACAAGACAGGGATGTCCACTTTTGCCACTCTTATTTAACATAGGACTAGAAGTCTTAGCCACAGCAGTCAGAAATGAAGAAAAAATTAAAGGGATCCAAATTGTAAAGGAGGAAGTGAAACTGTTATTATTTGCAGATCACATGATATTATACATAGAAAACCCTAAAGACTCCATCAAAAATCTACTAAAAATAAATGCATTTGGAAAGGTAGCAGGATACAAAATTAACATCAAGAAATGGACGACATATGTGTATACCAATGTTGAACTCACAGAAAGAGAAACTGAAAAATCAATCCCATTTACCATCGCAGCAAAAAATTGAGATACCTAGGAATAAACTTAACCAAAGAAGTAAAGGACCTATTTGCAGAAAACTACAGGATATTGAAAAAAGAAATAAAGGAATATATAAAAAAGTGGAAGCACATACCTTGTTCATGGATTGGAAGAATTCACATCATTAAAATGTCCATACTACCCAAAGCAATCTATACATTCAATGCAATCCCTATCAAAATACCAACGACATATTTCATAGAACTAGAACAAATACTTCAAAAGTTCATATGGAACCAAACAAGTCCCTGAATAGCCACAGCAATTTTGAAAAAGAAGGACAAAGTACGTGGAATCATAATACCTGATAACAGGTTATACTACAAAGCGACTGTAATCAAAATAACCTGGTACTGGCACAAGAACAGGCATATAGACCAGTGGAACAGAACAGAGAACCCAGAAATTGACCCAAGTCTATATGCTCAATTAATATTTGACAAAGGTGGCAAGAGCATACAGTGGAGTAAAGACAGCCTCTTTAATAAATGGTGTTGGGAAAATTGGACAGCCACATGCAAAAAAATAAAATAAAACTAGACCATCAAGTTACACCATACACAAAAATAAACTCAAAATGGATAAAAGACTTAATGTGACCTGTGAATCCATAAAAATCTAGAAGAAAATGTAGGCATCAAAATTTCAGACATTGTACACAGCAGAATTTTCACTGATACATCACCTAAGGCAACAGAAACAAAGGAAAAAATGAACACATGGGACTACATCAAACTAAAAATCTTCTACACAGCAAAAGAAACAATCATCAAAATGGAAAGGCAACCCACTGCATGGGAGACCATCATTGCCAATGATACATCAGATAAGGGGTTAATTTTCAAAATATATAGAGTACTCATACAACTCAACAAAAGCAAGACAAAAAACCCATTTAAAAAATGGGCTGAGGAGCTGAATAGACACCTCTCCAAACAGGGCATACAAATAGCAAAGAGACATAGGAAGAAATGCTCAACATCACTAATCATCAGAGAGATGCAAATTAAAACAACAATTAGGTATCACCTCACACCTGTCAGAATGGCTGCCATCAACAAATAATCAACCATCAAGTGTTGGCAAGGGTGTGGAGAAAAGGGGACTCTAGTACACTGCTTGTGGGAATGCAGACTGGTGCAGCCACTGAAAAACAATATGGTGTTACCTCAAAAAATTAAAAATTGAACTTCCACTTTTCCCAGTGATCCCGCTTCTAGGAATATACCCCAAGAAGCCTGAAACACCAATCAGGAAGAATATATGTACTCCCATGTTCATAGCAGCACTCTTTACAATAGGTAAGATCTGGAAATAGCCCAAGTGTCCATTAGTAGACGAATGGATAAAAAAGCAGTGGTACATATACACAATGGAGTACTATGCAGCTGTAAGAAAGAAAGATGTCTTATCCTTTGAGACTACATGGAGGGACCTGGAAAGTATTATCCTAAGTGAAAGAAGCCAAGCAGAAAAGACAAATACCACATGATCTCACTTATTTGTGGAATATAATGAACATAACAGTCTGAGGAATACGGTAGACCCAGAAACATGGAAGTAGGGTACAGACTGACAACCCTCAGAAGAAGGGGTGAGGGGGGAGAGAAGAGGTAAACCACAGAACTTATATACATGTATGGGTAACCAATGGACATGGACATCAAAGCCGGGGACGGGACTGGGGAGATGGGGAGGAGGGTGCCAAGGGGGTAAAAAAGGAGAAACATCTGTAACAAAAATATAATTAAAAAAAAATAAAAATAAATCTTTCAAACTTAATTTGGTGTCTTTGTTATCTTTGTAAGTATATTATGAATGATTTAATACTTGAATTTTTTGTTACTAAAAATATTGCATTTTCTTGTGTTCATTACTGTGAACACTAGTTATAATAAACTGATCTTTAATAAGCTCACTGAAGTTAATGCTAAGTTAGTCTCAGACACCCATTTTACAGATGAATAATTAGGGACCTGGAGGAATTAAATGCTCAGAGTCACTGTATTTCTTTTCAGGGACAAAATGTACATGTGACACAGAACTCTCTTTTGAATATATTATATTCCTGAAAGTGGCAATTGAGTGAGTCCTAATATCAACTTATTGTCTTTCTCCTCTTTACAGCAGAATGCAAAAGAAAAATTGGTTTGCTTAACAGAGAGCTCTGTTTTTCAAGCTCTTATTCAAAAATTACCCTTCACTTATCTGATTCTGCCAAATATGCCAGACAGATAAGGATGAGAACAGAAAGGAGTTATAACACTTTGGGGCCCTCCCTTACTCTAATTGATTTCAACACAGTCATAGTTATCAGTTTCCTGAATAACAGTGAAATAGCTTATGTTGTATTGTGATATTTAATGTTAGAATTTTGAAGGAGTCAAAAGCTAAATAACTTTCTGCTGTGCATAACTTACTGATATAAGAACAGAGGTATTTATTTGCCCCATATCTGCATTTGGCCCTTGGCTAGAAAACTAAATTCCCTCTGAATAGCTTCTCTTCCCACTGGGACCCTAGGATCCACAGCATGTCATATTTAAGTATTGCCCTGGGCATATGAGGGATGCAAAGGTAATATGCTATGCTGTGAAAGAATTTACAACCTTCCAGTATTCAACTAAAGATAAATTAAACCTGTATGAAAAAATTACCATAATAGGGGCACTGGTGAGATGCTCAGAGAAAAGGCATTAGGAAGGAGGTGTGAGTGGAGGGGAGGGCTGAATGTCTATTGGGGAGTCACAGAGTTGTCAGTAGTTGAATCAGGTGATTGGAATTTCAATAGGTAGGGAAGAGGGAAGGAAAGGAACATTTCAAAGGCACAGAGATGTGAAAGAGTATGGTTTGTTTGGGTGATAATTGCAGTTTGAGGTGACTGAAGAAATTTGAAGTGATGCTGTAGGAGATTACTAAAAGGAAATATTGAGACCAGGTGATGGAGCATCTTAAATCCCATTGCTAAGCTATTCAAAACATTCTGTAGGCAACTGGAACTGTTCAAGTATCTGAGATAGGGGGCGATAAATCTGACATACATTTTGGTAAAAGAGTGATTTTGATTTAGTAAGAAAATTATTTTAGGGATTACAAATGTATTAAATGGAAAACTATATGCTAATTCCTCAAAAAACTTTAAAATGAAACTGCCATTTGGCCCAGTGATCCCATTTCTAGGAATATATCCTAAGAAGCCATAAACACCAATCAGAAAGAATATATGCATCTCCATGTTCATAGCAGCACTATTTACAGTTGCTAAGATCTGGAAACAGCCCAAGTGTCCCTCAATAGATGAGTGGATAAGAAAGCTGTGGTACATATACACAATGGAGTACTATCCAGCTATAAGGAAGAAAGATCTCTTACTCTTTGTGATAACATGGAGGGACCTGGAAAATATTATGCTTAATGACCAGTCAGAGAAAGTCAAGTATCACATGATGTCACTTATTTGTGGAATATAATAAACACAATAAGCTGTTGAACAAAGTAGATTCAGAGACGTAAAAGTAAGGAACATACTGACAAACCTCAGAGGGTAGGGGTTGGGGGGCTGGTTGGAAGAGAAAAACCAAAGAAGTTATATATATATAGCCAATGGACACAGACAACAGTATGATGAAGGTGTGGGGTGGGGGTGGGAGTGGGTAGGGGGCTGTCAATTGGGGAAAATAAAAAGAGGAGGGACATCTATAATATTTTCAACAATAAAGATATATTCCCCCCAAAAAATATTTAAAAAAAACAAAAGAATGAGGAAAGGAGATATTTTAGAAGACAAATGATGAATACCTTTACTAATGGAATGCAGAAAGAAGGGGAAAAACACATATACACAGTTGGGCAAAAGTAGGTTTATAGTTGTTTCTATGGAAAATAATACAATAATTAATAAATAATAATATAAGTATAAACTGTTTTGCATACTCTCACCTGTAAACCTACTTTTGCCCCACATTGTAGATTTGAGATCCATTTCTAAATAGAAGCTACAAGATTACGTGACTGATTATGGGAACTATGAGAGAGGCAGAGGTCCAGGTGGATTGATTAATCAAGAACCATAGCACTAGCAATGGTGATATTGGTAATGGAGAAAACTCACAGGCCAGAAAAGAGAAAAATATAGAATAAAATCTAATGAGCAGCTTGGATCGGTGATTGTGTTGGTTATCTGTATTATATAACAAGTCGTTCCCAAATTTCCTGGCAAGATAACCATATGTGAACTACACTTACGAGTTTATGTGTCTGCAGAGTAGTTCATTAGGTCTGGGATGGCCCAGGATCACTCACCTGCTCTTACTCATGTGTGGGCATTGTGCAGACAGTTGGCCAGTGACTGGCCAGTTTAGGATGGTCTCAGCTGAGATGGCTTTCCTGTCAGTTTTTTTTTTTATCACCCTGCATGTTAGCCCAGGCTTGTTTTCATTACAGCAGGGCAGGACCCCAAGGCATGCATGGACTTTTGAGATCTAGTCTCAGCACTGGCATACTATCAGTTCCATTGCATTCTTTTGGCCAAAACAAGTTACAAGGCCAGTCTACATTTAAAGGGTCAAACAGCAAATTTTCAGTTCAAGGTAGGGGTGAAAATGGGGCTGTTATTTTAATCAGTCTCCCACAGTAATTCATAATTATTAAGCTATTACAAATTTTTAAGTTGTACTTTATTAATTGTATTCATCTGCTTCCCAATAAAGATGAAAATGAATGCTTTCCTAATGTAAGCATAAAAGAATTAGTATTTGTTTAAATGTATCAAATTTTGTAGGGGTTATAGGAATAGTCTTCCGATTTCCCTTGGTTCTTGCTGCTTTATATTTCTCTATTTAATGCCAAAAGCATTAACAAAAGTTTCCTCTCTTATTTGAAATGACTCACAGAAAATCAAGAGTTAACTATATAATGAAGATTAGAAGTATGACCTCCACACTAAGTCACTGCCTCCAGAAAACACCCATTAGATAAACAGACTTGAACAAATAAGTAGCTGTGCCCTCATAGTCTCTGGTAGCCTTTCATTTCACATGTCAGAACTGCCTGGGATGCTTTGTAAGATGTCAGCATGGGCAAGGTGTGCTTTTTTTCTGTCATTCTTCTGTATCATTCTTATTAATGTTTTGCTAGCCCAATGCAGAGCCTTTGAATAACATTCTCAGACAGGACTAACTACAGTGAAATTATTAAACTCATCTAGGGGACTTGATGTAGCCCTACAGAAGTGGAATCTTTATGTAAAACAGACACTTGGGAAGTAATTATTAGTAATGACAGGCCCTTTTCTCACAGTTTTTAATCCTTTGCATGCACCAACACTCACTACTGCTATTCGCTAGGGTTCCAGTGGTATAGCCCAGCAATGGCTTTGATGTCATTAAGAACAAAGGGACTTTTGAAAAATAGTCAATTTACCAATTACTGTTACAATCATAGTCTTTGAATTGTGATCTTATGTTTCTTCTCAGATAATGATTTCTCCTTCTGTTAATGCTGGCTCCTGATGCTGTTACAAGTTTCAAGAATACATGTTTAAATTGGCTTGTTGCCATTGGGCTTAGGTTACCCATGTGTATGATTTATTTTGATCAGAAAACCTTAGGAGTGAGATGATCACATACATCTTTTGATTCATGAAGGGAATGATACCTACACTAAGGATACTGATTTTTGAAATTTTAGTTTTTCATGAATTTTTTCTGATGTTTCAATAACTGCCCTGCCCAATAAAAAACATAGGTTGACTGCATACACGATTAAGGAAGTTAGCCGATATTCTAAATCATTAAGTGGAAACTTATAGATAAAGAGGACTATCATTATGTTAGTAGCTGAAAATTTTAAAATATTTTTAAAATATTACTTTTTATTTATGTCTTAAGGACTTTATTTATTTATTTATTTAATTTTTATCATCTAATTAATTTTTGTTGCAGATGTTTCTGTTCGCTCCCCTGTAATGACACCATCCTCCTGTTCCCAACCACCTCCGCAGCATTGCTGTCTATGTCATTGGTTATGTTTATATACATAAGTTCTTTGGTTTATCTCTTCCCCTCCCTGCACCTCCTTCTGTGAATTTTGTCAGTCTGAACCCCACTTCTATGTGTCTGGGTCTATTTTGTTCATTATATTCCAAAAAGAAGTGAGATCATGTGACACTTGTCTTTCTCTGACTGGCTTATTTTGCTTAGCATGATACTCTCCAGGTCCCTCCATGTCGTCTCAAAGGATAAGAGATCTTTTTTTTTCTTACAGCTGCATAGTACTCCATTCTATATATGTACCAAAACTCTTTTATCCACTCATCTATTGATGGACGCTTGGGCTGTTTCCAGGTCTTAGCAATTGTAAATAGTGCTGCTATGAACATAGGGGTACATGTGTTCTTTCTGATTGGTGTTTCAGGCTTCTCAGGATATATTCCTAGAAGCAGGATCACTGGGAAAATGGCAATTCCATTTTTAATTTTTGAGGTAACAACATATTGTTTTCCATAGTGGGTGCAGCATTCTGCATTCCCACCAGCAGTGTACTAGAGTCCCCTTTTCTCCACACCCTTGCCAACACTTGTTTGATGCTTTGTTGATGGCGGCCATTCTGACAGGTGTGAGGTGATACCTCATAGTTGTTTCAATTTGCATCTCTCTGGTGATTAGTGATGTTGAGCATTTCTTCATATGTCTCTTGGCCATTTGTATGTCCTATTTGGAGAGGTGTCTATTCAGATCCTCTGCCTAGTTTTAATTGGATTGTTTGTCTTCCTTTTGTTGAATTGTATGAGTACTCTGTATATTTTGGAAATAAATCCCTTATCTGACATATCATTGGCAATTATGCTCTCCCATATAGTGGGTTCCTTTTCTATTTTGATGCTTGCTTCTATTGCTGTGCAGAAGCTTTTTAGTTTGAAGTAGTCCCATGTGTTCATTTTTTCCTTTGTTTCTCTTGCCTTAGGCATTGCATCAGTAAAAATTCTGCTGTGTGTGATGTCTGAAATTTTGTTTCTACATTTTCTCCTAGGATTTTTATGGATTCCCGCATCACATTAAGTCTTATCCATTTTGAGTTTATTCTTGTGTATGGTATAAGTTAGTGGTCTAGTTTCATTTTTTTGCATGTAGCTGTCCAATATTGCTAACACCATTTATTAAAGAGGTTGTCTTTAATTGTATGTCTTCCATTGTATGCTCTTGCCACCTTTGTCAAATATTAATTGAGTGTATGGTCTTGGGTCAATTTCTGGGTTCTCTGTTCTATTCCATTGATCTATATGCCTGTTCCTGTGCCAGTTCCATACTGTTTTGATTACAATGGCCTTGTAGTATAATCTGATATTTGGTATTGTGATCCCTCCTACTTTGTTCTTTTTTTCAAGATTGCTGTGGCTATTTGGGGTCTTTTCTGGTTCCATATAAACTTTTGGAGTGTTTTTCTAGTTCTGTGAAATATGTCATTGGTGTTTTAATGGTAATTGCATTGAATCTATAGATTGCTTTGGAAAGTTTGGGCATTTTTATGATGTTAATTCTTCCAATCCATGAAGAAGGTATTTGCTTTCACTTTTTTTATATCTTTCTTTATTTCTTCTTGCAATGTCCTGTAGTTTTCTGCAAACAGGTCCTTTAGGTCCTTTACTTCTTTGGTAAATTTATTCCTGGGTATCTTAATTTTTTTGTTGCAATGATAAATGGATTTTTTTTTTTTTTAAGTTTCTTTTTCTGTGTGTTCATTTTTGGTGTACAAAAATGCCAATGATTTCTGGATGTTGATTTTTGTATCCTGTACTTTTCCAAATTCATTTCTTAAATCTAGTAGTTTTTTGATGGAGTCGTTAGGGTTTTTTATGTATACTATTATGTCATCTGCAAATAATGACAGTTTCACTTCTTCCTTCCCAATTTGGATCTCTTTTATTTTTTTTCTTGTCTGATTGTTGTGGCTAAGACTTCCAGTACTATGTTAAATATGAGTTGTGAAAGTGGACACCCCTGTCTTGTTCCTGTTTTTAAGGGAAATGCTTTTAGTTTTTGCCCATTGAATATGATATTGGCTGTAGGTTTGTCATAAATGGCTTCTATTATGTTGACATATTATCCTTTTATTCCCATTTTGCTGAGAGTTTTTATCAAAAATGGATGCTTGCCCTGGCCATTTTGGCACAGTAGTTGGAACGTCAGCCTACGTTCCCGTTAGGCACGTATCTTGGTTGTAGTTTGTCCCCAGCCCTGGTTGGGGTTATGTGGGTGGCAGCCAGTCAATGTGTCTCTCTCACGTCGATGTTTCTCTGTCTCTCTTTCCCCCTCTCTCCCTCCTGCTTTATCTGAAGATAAATGCAAAAATATCCTTAAGTGAGGATAAAAAAAAATGGATGCTGTATTTTGTCAAATGCCTTTTCAGTGTCTATTGATATGATCACATGATGTTTATCTTTCATTTTGTTTATTGGTGTATCATGTTTATCTATTTACAAATATTGTACCAATCTTGCATCCCTGGGATAAATCTCACTTGGTTGTGATGTATAAGTTTGTTTTTTTTTTTAATATACTGTTGGCCTTTCATTCATCATAGTTAATCAGTTCCAGACTCTACCACGGTAAATGAATTTCCGTGAAGTAGGATTCTTTATTTATAAATAAAATATTTTTTCAGTTAGAGCATAGAAAACCTATTTACAACTTTCTAAATATGTTTTTTAAACATTATTACAGCCCTCTAGAAATGAAATAACACCATTTAGTCACCATTACACATCTATTACACAATATATTAAACAAAATAAGAGAAAATAAGACATTTAGATTTTACAGATATCATATTATTTTACATTTAACTACACACACACACACAGTTCTTACAACACCAACCTATGAAAATAGTGCAACTTGTTTGATGATGAAGTGATGAAGATGAAGAGCTGTACTGCATAGCAAAGAAGAGCAAGGTTACTGCTCCTCTGAAGGCACAGCCTCAGTAGGAGAGTCTTCAGGTGGTGCAGTGTCTTCAGCTGGTGCGTTGTCATCTTCTTCTGCTGAAGGAGTACTAGGAGTAGGCAGTGGGTGTCTGGGTGCACGGCTGAAGAACATCGTGATAGGCAATTGCTGGCGCTGTCTTTTCATATGCATGAGGAGGCGTTTGTAGGGTTCTATTGCTCCATCAGGTGCACTCCGGAACCGCAATGCATGCATCATTTGTGGTTCCCATTTGCCAGTCATGTCCTGTACTACCTTCATAGTTCTCATGACTTGCGAGAGACGCTCAAGTGTAAGGCCAACTTCCTCCTCCTGACCTTTAGGAACCTCTGGCTGCTCTTCCTCCTCCTCACTCGCACCTTATCTCCACCAAATCCTCATCAGTTAAGGGATCCGAATGTGTCTCCAGCAACTCATTGACATCATCGCCACAGACCTTGGCCTCATCCTTGAAAATTAATGTCCGGAAAGGCATTCTTTTCCAGAATAGTCCGCTTTTGTCCATATTGAACACCTATTCTGGATTATACCCTCCTCAGTGATCTTCTAGAATGTATTGTTCACATAGTCCTCTGCTGCAGGCTGGTCAGCAGAGGCAGCTTCTCCGTGGAGAATGACACTCTTCAGATGATACCTCTTCTGGAACTTCTCGAACCAACCCTTGCTCACCATGAGATCCATGAACATTGCAGAAGAGGGTTGAGGTTTGTCTGCCATAAAGCACTGATAAAGCTGCCTCACCTTCCCCTGGAAGACCAGCAAATCCAACGGAATATTTTTCTTGTGGCTGTCTCTGATCCAAACAGCTAGGGCAGACTCCTTTTTCACTATGAACTTATTACAACTTGTCACAACGCACTTTTCACTTCCTTGTTGAAAGAGATAGTAGCCATTGCCCGGATGTTCCTTTCATCTTTACGGATGGAGTGAATGGTAGATTCATTCAAGTTGTAATGGTGGGCAACCTCCACGATTTTCTTGCCATCTTTGATCATATCCAAGAGTTTCACCTCCTGGATGGTAAGCATCTTCCTCTGGTGCTTAGTTTCATCATCAGAAGGCTTAGAAGAAGAAGCACGTTTAGGAGCTTAGATAAAAGTTTGTGGGGCTTAGATAAAAGTTCTCAGAAATTGCAAACACTTACAAGAGCAAAGATGCTGCCAATGCTTAGCAATGTAGAAGCATGTATGAGAGAAACAAACTTGTATGAGGCTGAGCCAATCAGTGGCCAGGATAGGAAGAGGATAAGATAGCCACTCAGTGAAAAGCATGCTCTGATTGGTTTGGTTTCACCACACCCAATTTTTTGGAAAAAAGTTATTGCCCACACACAAGGAGTGGTCAAGTGGTTTTACCTGGCATTGAAGGATTTGTAGGGGTGCTCGAATACATAGGCCTACATTCCATATGTACAGTAATTTTAATTTTAATTGTAATACAGGGGTGTATAATTGACTTAGACAACAGAGCACACACTGTATAATTTTCACTGTCTCGATCAACATTTTATTTATTTATTTATTTTTATTAATTAATTAATTTTTGTTACAGATGTTTCTCCTTTTTCCTCCATTGATTTCCCCCTTCTCCACCCTCCCCGCCCTGTCCCCAGCTTTGTTGTCCATGTCCATTGTTCATGCATACATGAATATAAATTCTGTGGCTTATCTCTCTGCCACCATCCCCTCTTCTGGGGATTGTCAGTCTGTACCCCACTTTCACATCTCTGGGACTACCCCATTCCTCAGACTGTTATGTTTATTATATTCCACAAATAAGTGAGATCATATGATACTTGTCTTTCTCTGTTTGGCTTGTTTTGCTTAGGATAATACTTTCCAGGTCCCTCCATGTTGTCTTAAACGATAAGAGATCTTTCTTTCTTACAGCTGCATAGTATTCCATTGTGTATATATTTGAAAAACCATAATAGCGTGAAGCCATGAAAGTCAAAGCACAAAGGGGTGAGGGAGGACTGTATTGCTGGATTCTATTTGCTAAGATTTTGTTGAGGACTTTGGCATCTATGTTCATCAGGGATATTTTGTTTTTCTGTGTAGTGTTTTTGTCTGGTTTTGGGATTATGATTATGCTGGCCTCATGAAAAGAGACTGCAAGTCTTCCTTCCTCTTGAATTTTTTGGAATAGTTTGAGGAAAATAGGTGATAGTTCTTTGAATGTGTGGTAAAACTCTCCTCTGTAGCCGTCGGGACAAGGGCTTTGATTTGCTGGGATTTTTTTGATTACTTTTTCTTAATTGTTAAGAATTACTTTTTCTTAATTTCCTTAATTGTTATTGGTGTGTTTAGGTTTTCTGACTCTTCCCAGTTGAGTTTTGGAATAACATATGATTCTAAGAATTTGTCCATTTCACCTAGGTTGTCGAATTTGTTGGCATATAATTAATTGTTCATAGTATTTTCTTATAATCCTTTGTATTTCTGTGGTGCCATTGTTACTTCACCTCTTTTGTTTCTGAAAATATTAATTTGTGTTTTCTCTGTTTCTTGGTGAGTTTGGCTAAAGGTTAATCTATCTTGTTTATCTCTTCAGAGAACCAGCTCTTGGTTTCATTGATCTTTTGTACTTTTTTTTTTTTTTAAATCTCTATGTTATTTATTTCTGCTCTGATTTTTATTATTTCCTTCCTTCTACTAACTCTGGGTTTTTCTTTTTGTTCTCTTTATAAATTTTTAAGTTGTTGGGCTAGTTTATTAGAAATTTTTCTTCTTTCTTGTGGTAGTCCTGTATTGCTATGAGCTTCCCTCTCAGTACTACTTTTGCTGTGTCCCATAGATCTTGTATTGTTGTGTGTTCATTTTTATTATATTCTAGGAAGTTTTTGATTTCTTTTTTGATCTCATTTGTAACCGATTCATTGTTTAATAACATGTTATTTAGTCTCCATGTGTTTCAATGTCTTTATTGTAATTGATTTCTAGTTTCATGCCATTGTGATCTGAGAAGACAGACAGTTCATATGATTTCACTCTTCTTGAATTTGTAGAGACTTACTTTGTGTCCTAACATGTGGTCTATCTTTGAGAATGTCCTGTGTGCACTTTAGAAGAATGTATATTCTGCAGTTCTGGGGTGAAATGTTCTATAAATATCAATTAAGTCCAACTGATTTAGTTTGTCATTTAAGGACTATTTTTTTTTAATTATTAATTTTTTGTCTGAAGATCTACCCAGTGGTGTCAGTGGGGTGTTAAAGTCACCCACTATGATTGTATTGCTATTGATCTCTCCCTTGAAGTCCTCCAGATGTTTTAAAATATATTTTGGTGCTCCTACATTTGGTGCATATATGTTTACCAGGGTTATGTCCTCTTTTTGGATTTATCCTGTTAATATTATGTAGTGAGCTTCTTTGTCTCTTATTATGGCCCTTGTTTTGAAGTCTATCTTGTCAGATATGAGTATTGCTACCCCAGCTTTTTTCTTTTTTTCATTTCCATTTGCTTGGAAAATTTTTTTCCATCCCTTCATTTTCATCCTGTGTGAGTCTTTTGTTGTGAGGTGGGTCTCTTGTAGACAGCATATATGGGTCGTGCTTTCTTATCCAATCAGCTATCCTATGTCTTTTTTTCTTTTTTATCCTCACGCGAGGACATTTTTGCATTCATTTTCAGACAGAGTGGGAGGGAGAGAGAGGGGGGAAGAGATAGAGAGAAACATTGATGTGAGAGAGGCACACTGACTAGTTGCCACCCATACAACCCCAACTGGAGCGGGGACAAACTGCAACTGAAGTACGTGCCCTTAGCAGGAACTGAAACCAGGACTCTCTGGTCCAAATATGATACTTTAACCACTGAGCCAAACCAGCCAGGGCCTATATCTTTTGATTGAAGCAGTTAAGCCATTTATATTTAAGATTATTAATCATAGATACTTATTAGTTGCCATTTTTATTTTATCCCTGTGCTCCTCTTTCTCTCTATTTCTTCTTCTTATAACAAACAGTCCCTTTAGCATTTCTTGGAGTGCTGGTTTAGTGGTAGTAAATTCCTTTAGCTTTTTTTTTTTTTTTGCCCGTGAATCTCTTTATTTTACCTTCAATTTTGAATGATAGCCTTGCTGGGTAGAGTAGTCTTGGATTCAGACCCTTGCCTTTCATTATTTTGTATATTTCATACCACTCCCTTCTGGCCTGCAGTGTCTCTATTGAGAAATCAGCTGACAGTCTAATAGAACCTTCCTTGTAGGTAACTTTCTGTCTCTTGCTTCCTTTAAGATTCTTTCTTTGTCTTTAATATTTGCCATTTTAATTATGATGTGTGTAGCTGTGGGCCTTTTTGGGTTCATCTAGCTTGGGACTCTCTGTGTTTTCTGGACTTGTGTGGCTTTTGTTTTCACCAAATTAGGGGATCTTTCTGTCATTATTTCTTTAAACATATTTTCTATTCCTTTCTCCAATTCTTCTCCCTCTGGTATACCTATGTTGCAAAGCTCCCTTAAATTCTCCTCCTGCTTTTTAATTTTTTTCTCATTTGCTGCTCTATTTGAGTGTTGTTGTTTTTTTTTTTTTTGCCTTGTCTTCTAACTTGCTTATTTGGTCTTCAGTTTTATCTAATTGAGTCCTTCTAAGTTATTTTTCATAACAGCTATGTTAAGGACATTCTTTAATGTGTCAAAATTTGACTTTAGGGAATGGAGGGGATGTGGGCAGGGATAAAAAAGATGCCAGAAATAAAAGCTAAATTTTCCCTTAGAAAAAAGTTCAAAGAAGACCTGGATAAATGGAGTGAAAAACTTGTGTGCTGTTATTGGAAGATTCAGTACTGTTAAGATGTCATTTCTCCCAATTGCTAGATAGATTCAGTTCATTACTAGTTAAAATCTGAGTTGGACTGTGTAGATATTGATGAATTGATTCAAAAATTTAAATGGGAAGGTAATAGAACTGGAAGAGTCAAAATAATTTTGAAAAAGAAGAACAAAGTTGGAAGACTCATGTTATGTGATTTCAAGCTTTACTGGAAATCTGCATTATTAATAAAGGCAGTGTGGTTCTCATGAAAGGGTAGATTCATAGATCACTGGAAGGGTCCAGAGAGCCCAGAACTGGACACATATGTGAGAGAGAAAATGACAACAAATAGGGTAAACATTCAGCAATAAGTGAATCTGGGTAAGTGGTACATAGACTTTTTTTTTTACTATTCTCATTCTTGCAAATTGTATGTTTGACACTTTTTTGTGTGATTTTAAAACATTCTTGTTCTATAGTAGAAAAATCTAACATACTGTAAGAAAGTATTCAAGAATAAAATAATTCAATTTTGGTATATTTCTCTTAGATAAGCAATTAAATTTCCCTTTTCATAAAGTCCATTGTTAAGTTAATAAGCATCTGTAAACTGAATTTCTTGCTCATAAAATTAGAATAAATAGAGTCAGAGCTAGTTAATAGCTTTATTATTGTGTCTGGAAATGCAGTTACTGCATTACCACTTTTATTTATTAAAATATGTTTGAGCCCTGGCCGGTTTGGCTCAGCGGTTAGAACATCAGCCTGCGGTCCTGAGAGACCTGGGTTCGGTTCCCACTAAGGGCGCGTACCTCGGTTGCAGTTTGTCCCCGGCCCTGGTCGGTCGTGCGGGTGGCAGCCACTCGATGTGTTCCTTTCACATCGATGTTTCTCTCTCTCTCTCTGTTCCTCCCCCTCCCCCCCACAACTCTACCTGAACAAAAAATGGAAAAATGTCCTCGGGTGAGGATAAAAAAAAATATATATGTAAAATATGTTTGAAATATGGAATAAAACCACCTCCGTTGTAAAAATGCAATCACAAACTATGTATGGAGTTGTTGTGATTGTGACAAACCACTGATAATACAGTATCTGTGGGTAGGTGAATAGTACTATATTACTGCAATATACAAATTAAAATCCATAAAACTAATGACAACTTTTCTAATGGGAAATTTAGTTTTTGCCTTTTATTTTTAATGTCAGGTTTATTGAGGCTTATTTACTTGCAGGAAAAATCATCCTGCTTAACTATTGCATGAATTTGGACAAATGCATACAGTCGTGTAACATCCATGACATTCATGCAAAAGAACTCCATCTCCCCCCAAAAGTTTTCTTATGCCCTTTTAATCAACTCCTTTACCCATCCCAGCCACTGACAAAAAATGATCTGTTTTCTGTGCCTATAGTTTTGCCTTTTGCAGAATGCCATATACATGGAATCATATAATGTTTAACCTTTTTTTTCTTTTTTTAAGATAAATTAACATACCATGTAGTTTATCCATTTGAAGTGTACAATTCACCTTGCTGGTATGACTCAGTAGTTGAGCATTGACCCATGCACCAAGAGGTTGCTGGTTCAATTCCCAGTTAGGGCACATGCCCAGGCTGTGGGCTTATCCCCAGTGGGGGTCATAGAGGAGGTAGCCATTTGATGTCCTCTCTCATCAATGTTTCTGTCTCTTTCAGTCTCCCTTCCTCTCTCTCTAAAATCAATAAAGTATACAAGTCAATGGTTCTTAGCATATCCACAAAATTATACAACTAGCATCACAATTAACTTAAGAACATTTTATTACTCCCCGAAGAACCCTAATACCCATTAGTATCCACTCCCCATTTCCCTCCCACAACTTTCCTAGCTATGGGAAACACTAATCTATTTTCTGTGTCTAATGTAGCCATTTGACTCTGGTTTCTTTCACTTGACATAATGCATTTTCGATTCATCCATTGTTGCATAAACAGTACGTTACTTCCTCTTATTGCTGAATAGTGTAGAGTTGTATAGTGGTATCACATTTTGGAATTAGTATATGCTAGTTGAAGGACATTCTCTCTTTTTTTTTCCCTTTTCAGTTTTAGTGATTATGAATAAAGCTACTATAAGCATTTTCCAAAAAGTTTTGTGTGAACATTAAGTTTTCATTTCTCTTGGGTAAAATGCCTAGGAATCAGGTTGCCAGATTGCATGGTATAACTGTTCTTAACTTTATAAACCAAACTATTCTCCAGGGTAACAGTACTACTTTGCATTCCTACCAACAGTGTAAGAGAGCTCCAGTTGCTCTGCATTCTTGCCAACACATTTATGGTCTAATTTTAACTATTCTGATGTGTGTGTAGTGATATCTAATTGTGGTTTTTGTCTTGTATCTAAGAAATCTTTGTTTAATCCAGGGTCACAGAGATTTCTTTCATATTTTCTTCTAGAAATCTAATTGCTTTAGATTTTAACTTAGGTCTGTTTTTTGTATATGTTGGAAGTCAAACTTTTTTTCCCCATATGAACATACAATTGTTCCAACATTATTGGTGGTAAAGGCTATCCTTTCTCCATTTAGCTAATTTTGCACTTTTGTTGAAAATCAATTGACCATAATACAATTTCAATTTGCATTTTCCTGATGATCACTGAACATATGCTTATTTCATATGCCTATTTGTTATCTGTGTATCTTTTTTAATGAGGCATCCCTTCAAAATATTTATTCAATAAATAACAGGATTAAGCTCTGTTTTTAATAGGATTAAGTTTTGATAGTTCTTACATAATTTGGATAGAAGTCCTTTATCAGATATGTATTTTGCAATTATTTTGACTGTGATGTGTCTTTTTATTTTCTTCTGAACACTGTTTTTTAAAGAGACTTTTAATTTCATTTTAATGAGCTTTAATTTATAAATTTTTACCATAAAGGATTGTGCTTTCAATACTTCAACCTGGCTCTTGCATTCTCTTGACATATCCTCTTCTTTTTTTCCCAACACATCTTTATTTCTGGTATAACAAGATATCCCAAATTTTGCTTAAATTTTCTCTGCCCACCCTGGAATCAGCCATTTATCCAGACAAGCCCTGGTTTCTTTCACTGAGATATGGGATTAGGGAAACAGATTTTTGACAAATTTCTTTTTAAAATCCCTTTTCTTCCTTAACAACATCTATTTATGCTTATTTCTGTATAATAAGTTTGGACATGAATTTTATTATGAAGTTAGGAAATATAATTTTTCTAATAATACTTAAGTTGCATCTAAGGTACAACATTACATAGCATCCCCATTTTGGGGTATTTTGACTTCATTTAACCTATTGATTCCAATCATTCAAATAAGTAATTTACATCAGAGTGACACTTCATTCTTAACAATATTAGAAAACTAAAAAGGAATAAATATGGGAGAAAGATCTTGGAAAAATTAGGTATGTTCTTTTATTTGTAAAAAAATTATGATTTTAAAATTCACTGAACTGTTGTGTTCATGGCTTCATTTCAGAATGAATGAATTTTTAGCCACATCCCACAGAGGAAGCTTCATTTCTCAGTAGCTGGAGCTGATCATGCTTCTTGCAATAGCTCATTGTTTTGCAAAATGTTTGAGACACAGTGTCTGTGTTCACTAATTTAGTTAATTTGAATGTAAGGGGAATTAATTTAAGATCAGTCCCTTACACAGACTCTCACCCAGAAAAGTACCTGGCCACAGACCGCATCTTGAACCTCAAGCAACAATTTAGGATTAAAATGTTAAGCAAATATATATATTTTTTTATTATTGAGGATATTACAGATGTTCCCCATCTCCCCTGCCACTTTGTCCCCTTCCAGCAACCCATCCCTCCACCCCAGGCCTTCATCAGACTATTGTCTGTGTCCATGGGCTATGCATATATACATATAAGTTCTTTGGTTAATCTCTGTCCATCCTCCCACCCCTCCCCTCTGAGCTTTGTCTGTCTGTTCTGTGCATCCATGCCTCTGGACCTATTTTGTTCGTCAGTTGATTTTGTTCATTAGAGTCTACATATAAGTGAGATCATGTGATATTTGTCTTTCTCTGACTGGCTTATTTCGCTTAGCATAATAATCTCCAGGTCCATCCATGCTGTCACAAGGTTAAGAGTTTTTTCTTTTTTGTACAGCCACATGGTATTTCATTGCGTGTATTTATCACCACTATTTTGTTCACTCATCTACTGATGGACACTTGGGCTGTTTCCAGATTTTAGCTATTGCAAAGAAAGCTGCTATGAACATAGGAGTGCATATATTCTTTCTGATTGGTGTTTCAGGCTTCCTAAGATATATTTCTAGAAATATGATCACTGGGTCAAAGGCAGTTCCATTTTAATTTTTTGAGGAAACTCCATACTGTTTTCCATAGTGGCTGTACCAGTATACGTTCTCACCAGCAGTGTATTTGGGTTCTTCCAGAGAATAAAGGGCTCCTCAGGTTCAGTGCTTGGTGAACCAATCAGACCCTCTGTTGCCCATCTTTGCTGCATGGCCCCTCCCACAGACATGGGTCAGAGTGTGGTGTAACAATGAAATTGCTCTTTTTCTTGTATGGTTTTGTCTGAGACTCCCAGGTGGACTGAATTTCCATTGATTCCCAGTGCCTGATGCTATGCAGGCCCCCCTTCCCATCTCTGCTGCTTGGGATTAGGGATCCCTGTGTGGGACTGACCCCATGCTATGAGGGGCGGGGGCCTTGGTGCTGCATCTTCCCTCTGGCTTCCAACAGCATAGGTGTGTGAGTTGGCTCACCCTCTTCCTATCTCCTCCTGTCCTTTCTCCATATGTCCCTGTCCACAATTTTTCATATCTGTTAACTTCAGCTATTTTTTCAAGCCTATGGCCTTGTAGTTTAGCTGCAAATCCAGTCTGGTGTTGGGAGGCAGCAGATGGAGCCTCCAGATACCCTGCAGCCATCTTGGAATCTCTCAGCAAGTACATTTTGATCTGTGTCTGTGCCAAACCATTTTTCTAAGTATTAAGGATAGAAAGATGAATGGAACAATCAATGAGGGGGCAAAACAGATATAAGGAGAATGGCAAACAAAGACAGAGACAATGTGTTGGAAGCCACTGAATGGATTGTAACTCAGCCTTGGGAAAAGGGTAACAAGGGTTTGGAAATATTTTCCAGACAACAAGCACATTAAAATTAGAGCAATAGGATTTAGCTGGGGTGGCGAGGTGGGGAGAGTGGAATATGTTGGAGAAGGAGCAGCAGGAGCTAAAATTGAGTGGTGGATATTTGTTCAGGGAACTTGTAAATGGCTTTGTGTTGGTGGGGCAGAAAATTGGAGGCAGAAGGTGGTATGAGGTGAAACTTGACTGGAGACAGAGGCAGAGTATGAAAAACCTAAAAGCTATGTTAAATATTTTTAATGTTAAAAACAAGTCACTGAAAGATGTTAAGCAATTTAGATACAGCACTGGATGTCAGATATGCAATTTAGATGTCAGATATGCAATTTAGGTGTAGCACTGTGTTTGAATGTAACAAGATTTGAAGCTGAACCACTTTGGTAGGATACCTCTATGGAAGTCAAGAGGCAGGTGGACAAAGGTGTGGAACAGAGAAGTAGAGGCAGAGATGGAAAGTGGACAAATACAATAGGCAGTACTTGGTGGTTGATTGGCTGTCACAAGTGAGGGAGAGAAATAGGGCAGAGTCAAGGGGGACACCAGTTTTCTGGTTCTGGTGTCTGGGCTTCTGTCTGTATCTGTTGTTGAAGGTCCAGATTAGTGCAAATGTTCTTGAATGTTAGTGTCCATTTCAATCAGCTGGAGGGTTGTGTAGCACAGAGGCTAGTTTACCCAGGAATTTCTGATTTACTAGGTTGAGTGAATCAATAATTTGCATTTCTAACAGATTTTGAAGTGGTGCAGATATCAGTCTTGAGAACTACTCAGCTCTGCCTGGGTTATTGGTTCTAAAAATAAAATGTATTATCAGAATCTTCTTGGGTACCTATTTTAAAATGTAGATTTCTGACACCTAAGACTAAATGAGTTCCATCGCTGGGGGTCAGCCCAGGAATCGACATTTGTAATAAAGATCAGAAGTGATTTCTAAATGCTGGTGAGACCATAGACCACTTTATATTTTTTAAATTAAATGTATTGGGGAGACATTCATTAATAAGATTATATAAGTTTCAAGTGTATAAGTCTATAATATATCATTTATATATATCATTTATATATTGTTTTGTGTGTTCAACACCCAAAGTCTAGTCTCCTTCAGTCACCATATATTTGACACCATTTAACCTCTTCATCCACCCCCTCCCTCGTAACCACCATACTGTTGTCTACATCTATGAATTTTTGTTTTGTTTGTTCATGTGTTGCTATCTGTTTTATATCCCACATATGATTGAAGTCATATGGTTCTTGCCCTGTTGTGTCTGACTTATTTTCCTTAGCATGATACTCTCAAGATCTATCTTTATTGTCACAAATGGCAGTATTTCATCTTTTCTTATGGCCAAGTGATAGTACATTGTATATATATACCACATCTTTATCCAGTCATTCATTGAAGGACACTTAGGTTGTTTTCTTGTCTTGGCTGTTGTGACACTGGAGTGAACATAAGCTTACATATATTTTTATGAATAAAGGTTTTCAAAATTTTCAAGTAGATACCCAGAAGAGAGATTGCTGAGTCCTATGGTAGCTCCATTCTAAATTTTTTAAAGAATCTCCATACTGTTTTCCATAATGCTGCACCAATTTACATTCCCACCAGCAGTGTATGAGGGTTCCTTGTTCTGTACATTCTCACCAACACTTGTTATTTCTTGTCTTACTGATAATAATCATTCTGACAGGTATAAGGTGATATCTCATTGTGGTTATGATTTTAATTTCTCCTAAAGTTAGTGAAGGTAAGCATCTTTTCATATATCTGTTGGCCATTTGTAATTTTTTTGGGAAAGGTGTTTATTCAAAACCTAGCCCATTTTTAATTGGATTGTTTTGTTGTTGCTGAGTTGTACAAATTCTTTATATATTTTGGGTATTAGCCACGTATCAGAGGTTTTATTTGTAAATATCTTTTCCTATTTGGCTGGCTGTCTTTGTTTTGTTGATAGCTTCTTTTTTTTTTTGTTCCTGTAGTTAATCCTCACCCAAGGATATTTTTTCCATTGATTTTTTTAGAGAGAGTGGTAGGGATAGGGGTGAGGAGAAGAGGGAGGGGAGAGAGAGAGAGAGAGAGAAAGAGAGAGAGAGAGAGAGAGAGAGAGAGAGAGAGAGAGAGAGAGGAAGAGAAGAGAAGCGAAGAGAAGCGAAGAGAAGCGAAGAAACATCGATATGAGGGAGGTACATTGATTGCTTTCCTCGCACATGCTCCCTGACCAGGGAACCTGCAACACAGGACCTGCAATCCAGGTATGTGTCCTTGACTGGGAATCGAGCCTGCAACCCTTTGTTATGTGGGCTGATGACCTAACCACTGAGCAACGCCAGCTAGGGTGATGGTTTCTTTTGCTAAGCCAAAGCTTTTTAGTTTGATATAGTCTGATTTGTTGATTTTTGCTTTTATGGTCCTTGCCTTTGGAGTCAAATTCATAAAATCCTCTCTAAGACCATGGTCCATAAGTTTAGTACCTTTGTTTTATTTTATATATTTTATTGTTTCAGGTATTACATTTAGGTTTTTAATCCATTTTGAGTTAATTTTTGTGTAAGGTATCAAATAGCAGTCTAGTTTCACTCTTTGCATGTGGCTTTCCAATTCCACCAGCACCATTTTTGAAGAGGCTTTCTTTTTCTATATTGTGTTTTTGGCTCCTTTGTTGAAAATTAATTGTCCATATACATGTGGGTTTCTTTCTGGGCCCTTGATTCTGTTCCATTGGTCTGTGTGTGTATTTTTCTGCTAATACCTTATTGTTTTGATTATTGTTGCTTTGCAATATAATTTGAAGTCAGAGCGTATGATACAAACAGCTTTGTTCTTTTGTCTCAGAAATGCTTTGGCTATTTGGGGTCATTTGTGGTTTTATAAAAATTTGAAGATTTTTTTGTTCTCTATTTCTTTTAAAAATGCCAATGGAATTTTGATGGGGATTGCATTAAATCTGTGTGTTGTTTCAGGTTATATGACCATTTTAACTATGTTGGTACTTCCAATCCATACATATGGAATATCTTTTTATTTCTTTGTGTCTTTTTCAATTTTTTTCAATAGTGTCTTGTAGTTTTCAGTGTATAAGTACTTTACTTTTTTTGTCAAGCTTCTTCTAAGGTATTTTATTCTTTTTATTGCAATTTCAGATGGAATATTTTTTTATTTCTTTTTCTGAAATTTCATTGCTAGTATGTAGGAATGCAATGGATTTTTGTACATTGATTTTGTATTCTGCAACTTTACTGTTTTTTTTATTTTATTTTTAATAGTCTATTGGTGGAGTCTTTAGGATTTTCTATATATAAGATCATGTAATATGCAAAAAGTGCCAACTTTACTTCTTTCCCAATTTGGATGCTTTATTTCTTTCTCTTGCCTGAGTGCTCTGGCTAGGACTTTGAGTACCATGTTTAATCACAGTCATGAGAGTGGATATTCCTATCTTGTTTCTGATTTTAGAGGAAACACTTTCAATTTTTCATTATTGAGTATGACATTAGCTGAGGGTTTGTCATATATAATCTTTATTATGTTGAAGTGCTTCTATTTTTATTGTATTGTGTTTTAATTATAAATGGATATTACATCTTTTGAAATGCTTTTTCTGTCTCCATTAATGTGTTCATATGGTTTTTATCCTTTATTCTGTTAATATGGTATACCACATTGGTTGATTTGTACATATTGAACCATCCTTGTGTCCCTGTAATGAATCCTTCTTGACTGTGATGTGTTATCTTTTTTAATGTATGGTTGTATTTTGTTTAGAATTTTTGCATCTATATTAATCAGATTGTTGGTATGAAATTTTCTTTTTTCTGTGTTGTTTTTGCCAGGTTTTGGTATTAGGGTAATGTTGGCCTCATAAAATGAGTTAGGAAATATTGCATCTTCTACAGTTTCTTGGAGGACTTTCAGAAGGATAGGTATTAAATTTTCTTTAACTGTTTGGTAATTCATTAGTAAAGTCATCTGGTATAGGACTTTTACTTTTGGGGACGTTTTTGATGACTTTTCAAATTTCTTACTATTGATTGGTTAATTTAGATTTTCCAGTTCTTCATGATTCAATCTAGGAAAGTTGTATATTTTAAAAAACTTGTCCATTTCTAACGGATTATCGAATTTGGTGTGCATAGTGTAGTTCTTTGTGTCTCTGTGGTATCCATTGTAACGTCTCCTCTTTCATATCATATTTTGTTTATTTGAGTCTTTTCTCTGTTTTCTTTAGTGAGTCTAGCCAGAGGTTTGCCAATTTTATTAAACTTTTTGAAAGAACTATTTTTCCCCCATTGTTTTATTGTTCTCTATTTTGTTTAATTCTGCTATAATTTTTATTATTTCCTCCCTTCTCACTTTGGAGTTTGGTCTTCTTTTTCTAGCTCTTTAAGGTATAGTGTTATGTAATTTATTTGAGATTTTTTTTTTTTTTTTTGAGGTAGGCCTAAAATACTATAAACTTCCCTTTTATTACCACTTCTACTGGATCTGAAAATTTTTGATATGTCATATTGTCATTCTCATTTGTCTACATATCTTTTGACCTTATCTTTTATTTCTTTTTGACCCCACCTGTTGTTTAGTAGCATGTTGTTTAATCTGTACATATTTATGTATTTTCTTGCTTTTCTCGGTTGATTTCCAATTTTAAACATTGTGAATGAAGAATATGGTTGGTATGATTTTACTCATCTTAAATTTGTTGAGACTAGTTTATTATTCCAACATATGGTGTGTCCTTGAGAATGTTTCATGTGCACTTGAGAAGAATGTATATTTTGGTGTTCTAGGATGGTAAGCTCTGTAATGTCAAACATGTCCATTTGGTCTAATGTGTTACTTATGGCTAATTTTTCCTTATTGATTTTCTGTTTGGATTATCTGTTCATTGCTGTCAATGGGCTATTTATGTCTCCTACTAAATTGTGTTTTTGTCAGTTTCTCCCTTTAGTTTCATTAGTAGTTGCTTTATATATTTTGGTGCTCCCAGATTGGGAATGTGAAATATATATATATATATATATATATATATATATATATATATTCCACATTTGTCTCTTGTTACCTATGTTATCTTGAAATATATTTCAAGCTATACTGCTTTTCTCTGGATGACTTTTGCTTGGAGTATCATTTTTCGTCTCTTCACTTTGAGTCCATATTTGTCCTCGCAGATGAGATAGTTCTCCTGAAGGTAGCATGTGGTTGGGTTTTGTTTTTGATCCATCCTGCTCCTCTGTGCCTTGGATTGGTTAGTTCAGTCTGCTTACATAATTTAGAGTGATTATTGATATGTGAGGGTTTACTAGAGCCATTTAATCTTTTGTTCTCTGGTAGCTTTATGTCTCTCTCCTTCCTTCCTTCCTTCCTTCCTTCCTTCCTTCCTTCCTTCCTTCCTTCCTTCCTTCCTTCCTTCCTCTCTCTCTCTCTCTCTCTCTCTCTCTCTCTCTCTCTCTCTCTCATCTTTCCTTTTTGTTAACCATCACCGAGGATTTTTTTTTAAAATTAATTTTTAGAGCGAGTGGAAGGGAGGGAAGGAGAGGAGGGAGAGAAAGAGAGAGACATCGATTGTTTGCTTCCCACACATGGCCTGATCAGTCTGGGAATCTCACCTGCAATCCAGATTTGCACCCTTGACAGGGAACCAAATTTGCTACCTTTCATTATTCCTTAGGATTTTTTTATATTGATAGTTTAATTTTAGTATCATTTCTTTTTCCATCATCTTTTAATATTCTTTGCCCTTCAAATGTGAATTATTAATGTTAGTTTATTCTTTGAAAGGAAAAAATCATTTTCATTCAATGTTGTCTGAAAGGGTTTCTGTTTGTTTTAGTTGAGCTGGTTTGCCATTATTACCTCCAACTCATCACCCAACAAAGGAGCCTCATGCAGCTGCAGAAGTATCATTTGGAGCACCTTGGATTCTTAAGAAAGAGCTTAGTGAAGAAAAACATGCAGTGAAGTAAATGCATCATTGGTTTCTCTCTACCTTGTCTTGGCCCTCTGGGTTTTGGTTCCTCCTTTTAGATTTCACCAGCTCATTTTTGTCACTGACAAACAGCTTAAACTTGCATGGTTTGGAAAGGTGTCTAATGCTCTAATTCCCTGCTCATACCTTCAGAGAAGTTTTGAAAACTATGAAACATCATATAGTAGCAAAACATACTAGCCAAATCTGACTGAAAAATAAATTATTTCTCAGTGAGAGTGCCAAAATGATTGTTTCTCCAGATTTTACTGTTATTGTTTTCTTTTCTTTTGGTAGCCTCCACTTAATTCTTCAAGTTTTTAAGCAACATGAACATTATTTCCTTCCATTTCCTTCTGATCCCAAATAGTACTAGCTAAGTAGTTTAGTTCCAACTAGAAAGACATACTTCCCTTGCCTCTTTAAATAAAAGTCTGATAATTTTTCAAGAGATTCAGATGTAAAAGAAACAATGTAGTGGAATTATTAAAGAAAACCATAAATAAAAATTTTGTGTAGTATAAGCATTTTAATAGTCTTTTTTGACATTATGCAGATATGTCTGAGGTATTTCACCAGGATATCACTTTTCTGGTTTATGCTAATTTGCATTATGCAATTTTAGAACTGAATATGACTAGTCCACACCTTTATTTTAGGCTATAAGCACAGTTTACTGAGACCTGAGGAGCATGTGACTCACTCGGTATAGTTATGTCATAGCAAAGCTGAAATAAAAGGTCACATCTCTTGACTCCCAATCCAGTACCATTTGTACTTATTGTTTCTCATAAATACTATTCTCTGAGCTGAAAATATGATTCAGTAAACATTTAAGTCTATAGGGGGTAGATGTCACTAGTCTTATATAGAAGAAAATAAACAGAATCAAAGGCAGTATTACAACTAAGTAAAAGAAACCTCAGAGTCTTCTGAGTAGACCCCATAGAAAGTCTTTCATTCATTAATAAACAACTAATAATTGAATGCTTATTGTGTATTAGCACTATTGTAGACAATGGGATAGAGGTGGGAGAGATTTGGGTTCCAAGCAAAAATAGAACGCAAAGTGTATTGGGATAGAAGATTTTAGATAGAAAGAACTGACACTGGGCAGACCGGCAAAGTAGTAGGCAAAGATTGGCATGCTTCCCCTGCTACACAATAAACTCCTCAAAAACAAGAGACACTCTCCCTGGCCAGTTTTTCTCAGTGGTTAGAGCATCAGTCTGTGGGCCAGAGTCCCGATTCGGTTGTCGCTAAGGGGCACATGCCTCGGTTGCAGTTTTTCCCCAGCCCGGTTGGGGTCGTGTGGGTGGCAACCACTACTAGATGTGTCTCTTTCACATCGATGTTTCTCTCTCTCTCCCTCCCACTCTATATGAAGATGGATGCAAAAGTGTCCTGAAGTGAGGATAAAACAAACAAACAAACAAAAAAACAAGAGACACTGAATGGGAAACAAAATGTGGTAAATATATACAACGGACTTTTTTTCAGTTCTAAAAAGAAATTAAATTCTGATACATGCTACAGCATGGATGAATCTTGAAAACATTATGTGAAGTCGAGACACAGAAAGACAAATATTGTATTATTTCACTTATATGAGGGACCAGGAATGTCACAGAAGACACAAAGTAGAACACAGCTTACTAGGGGCTGGAAGGACGAAGTAATTGTTCTATGAGTACAGACTTTCTTTTTAGACTGATTTAAAAAGTTCTGGAAATGGATAATTATGATGGTTGCACAGCACTGTGTACTTTATACTACTAAATTGTACACATAAAAATGGTTAAATAGTACATTTCATGTTAAGGGCATTTCACCACATACACAGAGAAAACCTTGGGGGCATGTCTTATTCATTATTATGACCCATTGCCCCGCACGTAACACAGAGTAGGCTCAAGTATTTATCGAACTGAATTGACCCAGACACCAAAGGAGAAGAAACTCAAGACAGAGTTAGGTTATACATAAGGTGGAGGGTTGCAGACAGTTGTGGGTTTCAGCTCAGGCAGGCGGAATGGATTCCCACACCGAGAAAAGCTTTGAGGTTTGGCATCATGACAGTTGGAGTGGTTTGTTACACAGTCAAGGGTGGAGCCTTCTTGGAAGTTCTGGGCTAGTGGTGGGTGCAGAGGAAGCACAATGAAGTCATGAGCCAAGCAAGAAAGACATTTTGCTGTGTGGGATGTTTATATTGTTAATATTCATTGAGTATTTCATTCTCATTAAATGGTGAAGTTTGAAACAAAGAGCATTGTAAGCCATGTTTTCAGAAGAAAGCATCCTGTATTAATTTGGATTCTTTCTGCTGATGCTTCAATCTTTCATTTGTATATATGTATTATATACATAAAACAGCTCAAAAATATTATGCAAATACTAGTTAACTCTACGATCCAGGTGAAGATACAGAATATTCTTAGCTCTCCAGGAGGTACCCTAAATCCCTCCTTTCAGTCAGCCTTTCCCTTCCCTCCCGTATTAACCTGTTGTAAACATTTTAAATGAGCATTTACTATGTGTCAGGCACTGTTCTAGACACTGGAGCAGAAGTAAAGATTAATAAGATAATCCCTGCTCTCTAGCAAATCAGAACTCAGAGATGGAAATAAACATATAAACCAATGATGTGATAATTACTCTAATAGTTGTAAAGGACTGTGAGAGTTAAAGGGAGATACTTCATGTGAGCTGGAGTAGTTAGAAAAGATTGTGTATAAGAGAGGAGAGTTTATTTTAGTTGGACCTTAAAGGATAATAAATAGGATATGCAGAGTTAGGAGATGAGGCTCCAAATAAGGAGAACACCAGGAGTTAAGGCTCAGAGGCAGGAGTAATAGTTGCAGTGGCTTATGCAGGGGGTAAAATCTTGCATGAGTGCATATTCGATGGCATAATGTTGCACAGGGGACCACCTTTGGAGATCCTTGAACACCACAAAGATGAAACATGCCTGTAGAATTCAATTTAATATTTTCTGTCTGAAAATTTTCACAAAGAGTAAACATGAAAGAATGGCAGGATTTGATTTGTATCCAAGCTGTGTCTTTACAGACACCCAAAACACACTACCCCTATTAAGAGTAATCAATTTTCGTAGCAATGGTTCAGCTAGAAGGGGAGATGGAGGTTGTTCTTAGGAATACAACTGGGTTGGTCAGAGGCAGCTTAAGTTTCCATTTTGTGATCCCTGATTGCTATCATTAATACAATCCGCTAAATTACTAGAGAAACAAACCTTTACTAATCTTGTCAGATTTACTCATCTTGTACAGAAAGTATACTTCTAGTATAGTTTTCTTATTTTATTTATTTATTATTTTATTAATTAATTTTTGTTATAGATGTTTCTCCCTTTTCCCCCACTGATTCCCTCCTCCTCCTCCTCCTTCACTGCCCTGTCCCAGCTTTGTTGTCCATGTCCCTTGTTCATGCACACATGCATATAAGTTCTGTGGTTTATCTCTCCCCCACCACCCCTCTTCTGGGGATTTTCAGTCTATACCGCACTTCCACGTCTCTGGGACTACCCCATTCCTCAGACTGTTATGTTCATTATATTCCACAAATAAGTGAGATCATATGATACTTGTTTTTCTCTGTTTGGCTGGTTTCACTTAGGATGATACTTTCTACGTCCCTCCATGTAGTCTCAAAGGATAAGAGATCTTTCTTTCTTACAGCTGCGTAGTACTTCATTGTGTATATGTACCACACCTTTTTCATCCATTCGTCAAATGATGGACACTTGGGCTGTTTCCAGATCTTAGCTATTGTAAATAGTGCTGCTACAAACATGGGGGTACATATTTTCTTCCTGATTGGTGTTTCAGGCTTCTTAGGGTATATTCCTAGAAGTGGGATCACTGGGTCAAATGGAAGTTCAATTTTTAATTTTTTGAGGTAACACCATATTGTTTTCCATAGTGGCTGCACCAGTCTGCATTCCCACCAGCAGTGTACTAGAGTCCCCTTTTCTCCGCACCCTTGCCAACACTTGTTGTCTGATGATTTGTTAATGGCGGCCATTCTGACAGGTGTGAGGTGATACCTCATTGTTGTTTTAATTTGCATCTCTCTGATGATTAGTGATGTTGAGCATTTCTTCATATGTCTCTTAGCCATTTGTATGTCCTGTTTCGAGAGGTATCTATTTAGTTCCTCTGCCCATTTTTTAATTGGGTTCTTTGTCTTTTGTGGAGTTGTATGAGCACTCTATATGTATTGGAAATTAACCCCTTATCTGATATATCATTGGCAATTATGCTTTCCCATACATTGGGTAGCCTTTTCATTATGATGGTTATATCTTTCGTTGTTCAGAAGCTTTTGAGTTTGATGTAGTCCCATGTGTTCATTTTCTCCTTTGTTTCTATTGCCTTAGGTGATGTATCAGTGAAAATTCTGCTGCGTATGAGGTCTGAAATTTTGTTGGCTACAGTTTCTTCCAGGATTGTTATGAATTCATGAGTCACATTTAAGTCTTTTATCCATTTTGAGTTTATTCTAGTGTAGGGTGTAAGTTGATGGTCTAGTTTCTTTTTTTGCATGTAGCTGTCCAATTTTCCCAACAGCATTTATTAAAGAGGCTGTCCTTACTCCACTGTATGCTCTTGCCACATTTGTCAAATATTAATTGAGCATATAGACTTGGGTCCATTTCTGGGTTCTCGGTTCTGTTCCACTGGTCTATATGCCTGTTCTTGTGCCAATACCAGGCTGTTTTGACTACAGTGGCTTTGTAGTATAACCTGAAATCTGGTAATGTGATCCCTCCAAATTTGTTCTTCTTTTTCAAGATTGCTGTGGCTATTCGAGGTCTTTTTTGCTTCCATGTAAACTTTTGAAGTACTTGTTCTAATTCTATGAAGTATGCCATTGGTATTTTGATGGGGATTGTATTGAATCTATAAATTTCTTTGGGTAATATGGACATTTTAATGATGTTAAATCTTCCAATCTGTGAACAGGGTATGTGCTTCCACTTTTTTATATCTTCCTCTATGTATTTTTTCAATGACCTGTAGTTTTCTGCAAATAGGTTTTTTATTTCTTTGGTTAAGTTTATTCCTTGGTATCTTAATTTTTTTTGAATCAATGGTAAATGGGATTGTTTTCTTAGTTTTTCATTCTGAGAGTTCATCATTGGTGTATAAGAATGCTATCGATTTCTTGACATTAATTTTGTATCCAGCTACTTTTCCAAATTCATTTATTAAGTCTAGTAAATTTTTGATGGAGTCTTTGAAGTTTTCTACGTATAGTATCATGTTATCTGCAAATAATGACAGTTTCACTTTCTCCTTTCCAATATAGATTCCTTTTATTTTTTCTTCCTGTCTGATTGCTATGGCTAAGACTTCCAGTACTATGTTATATAAGAGTGGCGAAAGTTGGCATCCTTGCCTTGTGTATGTTCTTAAAAAATATGCTTTTAGATTTTGCCCATTGAGTATGATGTTGGCTGTAGGTCTTTCATATATGGCCTTTATTATGTCGAGATAAGATCTCTCTATTCCCACATTGCTGAGTGTTTTTATCAGAAATGGGTACTGGATTTTGTCGAAGGCTTTTTTGTCATCTATTGATATGATCATGTGGTTTTCATTCTTCATTTAATTTATGTGGGGTATCACGTTTATTAATTTGCGAATATTGTACCAGAGTTGCATTCCTGGGATGAATCCCACTAGGTCATGGTGGATAATTTCTTTGGTGTATTACTGGATCCGATTTGCTAGTATTTTGTTCAGAATTTTGGTGTCTTGTTCATCAGGGATATTGGCCTGTAGTTTTCTTTCTGTGTAGTCTCTTTTTCTGGTTTTGGAATTAGAATCATGCTGGCTTCATAAAACGAGTTTGGAAGTCTTCCTTCTTCTTGAATTTTTTGAAATAGTTTGAGGAGAATGGGTGTTAGTTCTTTGAATGTTCGGTAAAATTCGCCCCCGAAGCCATCCGGGCCTGGGCTTTTGTTTGCTGGGAGAGTCTTGATTACATCTTCAATTTCTTCTCTTGTAATTGGTCTGTTCAAGTTTTCTATCTCTTCCTGGTCCAGTTTTAGGAGACTATGTGTTTCTAGAAATTTGTCCATTTCACTTAGATTGTCGAATTTGTTGCCATATAATTGTTCATAGTAGTTGTTAACAATCTTTTGTATTTATTTCTGTGGTGTCAGTTGTTACTTCTCCTTTTTCATTTCTGATTTTGTGTATTTGGGTTCTGTCTCTTTGTTTCTTGGTAAGTCTAGATAAGGGTCCATCAATCTTGTTTATCTTTTCGAAAAACCAGCTCTTTGTTTCATTGATCCTTTGAATTGTTGTTTTGGACTCTATGTCGTTTATTTCTGCTCTGATCTTTACTGTTTCCTTCCTTCTACTTGCTCTGGGGTTTCCTTTTTGTTTTCTCTCTAGTTCTTTAATTTGTGAGGTTAGATAGTCTATTAGAGATTTTTCTTGTTTTTTGAGGTAGGCCTGTAGTGCTAATGAACTTCCCTCTCAGAACTGTATTCCCTGCATCCCACAGATTTTGTGTTTATTTTCATTGGTTTCCAGGAAGTTTTTAATTTCTTCCTTGATCTCCTTGGTAACCCATTCGTTGTTTAATAAAATGCTATTTAGCTTCCATGTGTTCAAATGTCTTTGTATGTTTTTCTTGCAATTGATTTCTAGTTTTATGCCATTGTGATCTGAGACGGTGCTTGATATGATTTCAGTCTTCTTGAACTTGTGGAGACTTAGTTTGTGCCCTAACATGTGGTCTATCTTTGAGAATGTCCCATGTGCACTTGAGAAGAATGTGAATTCTGTAGTTTTGTGGTGTAGTTCTCTGTAGATATCTATTAAATCCATTTGGTCTACTGCTTCATTTTATCTAGAGGATCTGTCCAGTGATGTCAGTGGTGTGTTGAAACCCCTGCAATGATTGTATTGTTATTGGTTTCTTCTTTGAAGTACTCCAGAAGATTTTTAATATATTTTGGTGCTCCTATATTGAGTGCATATATGTTTATCAAGGTTATATCTTTCTGTTGGATAGATTCTTTCAATATTATGTAGTGGCCTTCTTTGTCTCTAGTTATGGCGTTCATTGAAGTCTATTGTATCCGATATGAGTATTGCTACCACAGCTTTTTTTTTTTCTTTCTTTCCGTTTGCTTGGAAGATTTTTTTCCATCCCTTCACTTTCAACGCATGTGAGTCTTTTGTTGTTAGGTGAGTCTCCTGTAAACTACATACAAATAAGTCATGCTTTCTTATCCAATCAGCTACACTGTGTCTTTTTATGTGAGCATTCAATCTATTTACATTTAAGGTGATTATTGATATGTATTCATTTATTGCCATTTTTGTTTAGTTTGGTTATATTTTTCTTCCTATTTCTCATCCAAATTACAGCAGTCTTTTTAACATTTCTTGCAGTGTTTGTTTGGTGCTAATGTATTCCCTTAGCCTTTTTTTTTGTCTGATAAACTCTTTAGTGACCTTCTATTTTGAATGATAGCCTTGCTGGGTAGAGTTGTCTTGGATTCAGATTCTTGTTTTTCATGACCTTGATTACCTCATGCCATTCCCTTCTGGCCTGTAGTGTTTCTTGTGAGAAGTCAGCTGAGAGTCTTATGGGGTTTCCTTTGGCGGTAACCTGTTGCTTCTCTCTTGCTGCTTTTAGGATTCTCTGTCTTGAATTTTTGGCACTTTGAGTACTATGTGTGTTGGTGTGGGCCTGTTTAGGTTCTTCTTATGTGGGACTCTCTGTGCTTCTTGAACTTGAATACCTGATTCCTTCACCAAATGAGGGAAGTTTTCAGTCACTATTTCTTCAAATACATTCTCTAACCCTTGCTCATTTTCTTCTTCTTCGGGGACTCCTATGATGCGAGTGTTATTACGTTTCCCTTTGTCCCACAGTTCTCTTAAGGTGTTTTCCTGTTTTTTAATCATTTTTTTTCCATTTGGTTTTATGATTGGTTGATTTTTTCTATCCTATCTTCTAATTCACTGATTCGGTCCTCAGCTTCCTCTATTCTGCTATTTAAACTTTCCAATGTGTTCTTTATTTCTGATATGTCATTCTTCATTTCTTCTTGGTGGTTTTTAATTTCCAACTGGTTGATATTCAACATTTCTGTGTCTTTACTCATGGTGCTCATGTCTTTACACATGCTGTTGAGCTTCCTCAAGATCATGGCTCTGAATTCTAGTTCTGTTAACTTGCTTATCTGCACCTCATTTATCTCATCTTCTGTAGAGGTCTCTTGTTCTTTTATTTGGCTTTTGTTTCTGTTTTTCACCATTTTGGATATCACAGTGGGCTTTGGAGTCTGCCAAATTTTCCCTGTGGGTGTTGGTGTTCTGCTGTTTGTGGCTCCCTCTCCTGGGTTTGGATGAGGCAGGGATGACTCACTTTAAACACCACTGTCAAATCTTAACTTTACTGGTTAGATTTGCTAGCCCAGGGAATGGTAGTTATCCTGTAGCTTTTTTGCCTGGAGGCTATTATTAGTGGTCAGCAGAAGATCCTTGGTTTCTGAGTTGACTGAAAAACTCCCCCAGGTGCTCAGTGTAAGAGGATTTCCGGAGGGTGGGGCAGATGCTGGTTGTTAATGGGCCTAATTAGCATTTCCATGGCCACAGGTGGTGTTGAATCTCCGAGGGAGGGGCTGCTGCCTCTCCCCAGGGCCCTGGGAAGGAGTAAGATGACCACAGTCCTGTGTGGCTGCACTCAGCAAAAGCTCTGAGCACCCTCCAAAACCTGAGTGTCCCCACACAGTTCCAGTCCAGTCTTCCCTCCTTCTGCAGGAGCCCAAGGTGAGTGGCTGCTGCCAATTTAGCCTCTGTCCGGGCTCTGCACCGTGGAACTGCCTGGGACTTTACCCCGAGGTCACTGCTCTCAGCTAAGGGCGGCCGAAGCTGCGGCAGCTCCCAGCCAAGGGCCTAGCTCCCAGCCGAAGGCATAGCACCCAGCTGTTGTCACGGGATCCCGCTGAGGTGGCCGCAGGTCCCAGCTGAGGCCACAGGACCCAGCCCAGGGCGTAGCTTCCCTCGGAGTCTGCTGGTCCCAGCCAAGGCTGCAGCAGGTCCCAGCCCAGGCCACTGTGGACCGTGGGCTCCAGACCCCCTCTCGTGTCCTTGCAACCCTACCAAGATTGAGTCAGTGT
This sequence comes from Molossus molossus, assembly GCF_014108415.1. NCBI lineage: Eukaryota > Metazoa > Chordata > Mammalia > Chiroptera > Molossidae > Molossus > Molossus molossus. The sequence continues at coordinate 99,819,852 of NW_023425403.1, forward strand.
CTCTGGTTATGTGGTTCTCCAAGCTGCCTTTTGGTTGTCCCTTCCTGATGATTTGTCTTTATTTTTGTTGTAGTTCCAGTTTGGTCCTGGGAGATGGTCTGTGTAGCTTCCATTCACTCTGCCACCTTCTTTTCTCTCCTAGTATAGTTTTCTCAGTGCCAGAGTACTTGCTAAGTATTAGCCATTCTTATTTTATTTTGAATTTCCTATCAGAACTGAAATGTGTATTTTAGTTTCTTTCCCATTCATTTATATTCTAATGAGAAAAACATTCTCTAAATATATTTGTTTTTACTGTCCAGTGAATTGTTCTTTATCTAAGTTAATACAGAAAGAAGTTATCCCAAGTTAGCTAAACAGAGATTTGACAATTTAAAATAAATTGAAAGGAGCATAATTTTATTATTTCTCCATTAAAACATTTATTTCAGCTTTCAGATAAGTATTGTCTAATGGAAGCCTATTTATAGAAGGGTACAACTATTTTATAATTATGATATTTGTTCCTAATCCCAAATCTCCCACAATGGGTTGGAAACTCATCATATAAAGTAGATTACATATATCCCTGATGATCATATTTCCCATGCTAGGTTAGGGCAAAGATAAACCTCACCCCTGTCAACAAATTTACATAAATTTCAGGGCACAAATGGTAGAAATACAGTAGTATTTCTAGTAATGTGTGTATTATTTCCTATGTGAGTATAATACTTAAAAGCAGATTATTTTTAAAGTAACGTTTCTATAAATAACTTTCTAATAAGACTTAAAGTAGTAATTTCTGTTTTATATCATTTCTGGTGAATTTAAATTAAAAGTCCCAAAATAATACATAGAAGTAATATGAAAACTTTAATGTGATATTTTTTATGATTCTCCTACTTTACTGCCCAATTTGAACCATAACATATATTACTATGAAAAATGTAGTTCTATATATAGCTTTATATTTTATTTTATTATTATTTTTTTTAATCCTCACCTGAGGACATTTTTTTTTCGTTTTTTGTTCAGATAGAGTGGGAAGAAGAGAGAGGAAGAGAGAGAGAGAGAGAAACATAGACGTGAAAGGGACACGTCGAGTGGTTGCCACCAGCACGACCCAACCAGGGCCGGGGACAAACTGCAACTGAGGTACGTGCCCTTAGCAGGAACTGAACCCGGGTCTCTCTGTACCGCAGGCCGACGCTCTAACCACTGAGCCAAACCGGCCAGGGCAAGCTTTGTATTTTATATCAATTACTTTTATGACCTTGAAATTTGGCAGGGTTTCTACTCCACTCTGCCCCACCTCATTTCCAAAGAATTTATGGGCTATCTAAACTCCATAATTCTTTTCCATCATGATTTTTTATTAATGAATTTTCTCTAAGCTTTTTGTTCATCATCTCTATGAAACTCTTTTATTTTTTATCCTTACCCGAGGGCATTTTTTTCATTTATTTTCAGATAGAGTGGGAGGGAGGAAGAGAGAGAAACATTGATGTGAGGGAGACACATCGACTGGCTGCCACCCACATGACCCCACTGAGGCGGAGGACAAACTGCAACTGAATACATGCCCTTAGCAAAAAAACGAATTCAGGACTCTCTGGTCCATGGGCCGGCACTCTAACCACTGAGCAAAACCAGTCAGGGCTCTATGAAACTCTTTTCGAAACAAAGTCTATTCACATTTCATGCCATACCATATTCTGTTAAAATTTATTACATGTAGGTTTAATGGCAGAGAACAAAATTAAACACACTAAAACTTCTCATTGTACAGGGTGTGGCAAAAGTAGATTTACAGTTGTTTGTATGAAAAATAATACAATGATTAACAAATAATACACAAGTAAACTGTGTACTGCATACTCACAATTACAAACCTACTTTTGCTATACCCTTTACATGAACTTTTTATCTTTTAAATTCTCACATAAGGATATGTTTCTATTTTATTTTATTATTTTTAGATAGAATGGGAGGCAAGGTGGGAGGAAGGAAGGTAGAGAGAGAAAGAAACATCAATGTGAGAGAGACATATCACTGTGCGAGACCACATGGCCCCATTGGTTGTACATGGCCCCATGTACAACCAAAGTACACTCCCTTGACTGGGAATCAAACTGAGAACCTGTGACTCTTTGGTCTGTGGGTGGACACTTTGACCGCTGAGCCAGGTTGGCCAGGTCCTGTATGTAAACTTTTAATAGGCAGTCTGAACCAATTGTGCAACTTTGTCCTCTAACTATTTTAACCCATTTCTGTATTACTGTCATCTTGAAGAGAAATCTGACTTTGTGGGGATCATTCTTGTAGGATTGCCCATTTATCAGCATTCAGACAGACAGACAGACACATCTCTTTTAACCCAATTTGTACCTACTTGGTAAGTGTTACTAACATAGGTAAGTAACATGCTGTGTGCCGATTGATTGAGTACACTGGTGGCATTTTACCCAGACCCATTGGAAGCCTCCCAGCCAACTTGGCACATGCATGCATATTATGCAGGAGAATACTGATTTTCTGAGTGGCCAGTGTCATAAGGACCTAAAAGAGTGATTTATTTGTTTACAGAGGTGTAGTGAGGCGACTTTTCCAGCTGTCTTCAAAAGCTCCTCAAGTGCTAGTCTGTTCTAGAACCAGAAATCCCTGGCACATTTGGGACAGAAGAGCCGTTCGGGGTTGAATTTTCTTCTGATATTTATTTTGCTTTTTAAGTATATTGATTTAAAAATATATATATATAATATATAATCTCTGAGCCACATGATGGAGAAAAGACTACCTGTGTAGAAAACACTTGGCAGCTGTTACAATCTCAAAGTGAATAGGAACCATATGCTGCTACTGTTCTAAACAAAGGAAAAAAGAATTAAAAGGCTAAGGTAATGCCATCTTGTATATTGTGGTCAAAGAGTAAATTTATTATGAGCCTAACATCTATTTTTAAATGAAGGGGTATACTAGAGGCTGCAAACTGTGGCCTACAGGCCCCTTTCTTTGTAAATAAAGTGTTACTGAAACAGCTATGCACATTCATTTACATATTGTCTTTGATTGCTGTCATGCTACAATGGTAATGTTCATGGAGGCTAAAATATTTACTGTTTTGCTCTTTACAGAAAAGGTGTGCCAATCCATGGATAAATGAATAAACAAAACTTTATATAGAGATACCTTAATGTAAATTACAGACATCATATCCTCAAATTCCACCTCTAATTTCTTAAGTGGATATGTTGGGGGGAAAAAAGATACATTTTCTGTGTAGCAAAATGAAAATTATACCTAACAAAATTAATAGTTATTCCTTAATGTAATTTGATACTTTACATAAAAATTTAAGTTTATATAAAAATGTCTGAATTGTTTTCAAAATGTAATTTACGATTTGTTTAAGCCAGAAGCCAATCTGGGACTATGCTTTGCATCTGATGTTTGTGTTTCTCATATCTCCTTAACTCAAGATATGTCTCCTTTTTCATGACACTGATTTCCTGAAAAAGCCAGGTCATTTGTCCCATTGGATGTCTCACTTTCTGAAACATATCTGATTGCTTTTGATTGGTATCATCTAGTAAGTTCCTCTGTGTCCTGGATTTACCATAAACTGACCATTTGATTTAAGCTATATTCATATGAAACATGATTGTCAAGAAATCATGAGAAATGATCCCCAAATCTGCACCAAATCTGAAGATTTGTGCCACTGGTGTTTTAGTGACACTAAAATTGACCAAGTTATTTTAAAAATACAAAAAATAGCATCTAAGAAGTGAAAATATAATGCAAGAAGTCAAGACTTAGAAATGGAACTTGACTCTGACATTGATTTCCTGCTATCTGTACTGTTCCAGGCTGCCCCTCAGCATGGTAAACTGACCTTGACCCTCCATTGTTTTATTAGGTGGTTTTGATCCTGGATCATATTCTAATTCAATGAAGTTCTGTAGTAATGATTTAGTAAAATGGACCTAGATCTGTTTTCCTAATAATTGTGTTTTGAATTTGGGTTTTGAGTTGTTGAGAGTTTTGCTTTTGTTGGACTCCTTTCTTTGTTTTTAAGTGAAATGATATGAGAGAAAAGAAACAAAATGATAAAGATTGTATAGACTGATAATAACATGTGGAGGAAACCAAAAGAAGTTGTGATTGAGACTTAGGTAAATAGAGAAATCTAAGTTATAAGTTAATAATTGCACTTAAATAATTATAATCATTTAATTTTTGAATGGATTTATTTATTTATATTTATTTATTTTATCCTCACTTGAGGATGTTTTATTGATTTGAGAGAGAGAGAAACCTCAATGTGAGAGAGAAATATCACCTCCATGTGTGCTCTGACTAGGAATTGAACCTGTAACCTTTTGGTATTCAGGACGATGCTCCAACCAACTGAGCTGCCCAGTCAGGGCTGAATGGATTTCCTTGTGTGGAAGGTTAGAGGCTCTTTCTCTGGCATAAAATAAACTGTAAGGATAAATTTCTGAGATAGACACACTCCGGAATGTATGCCCTTTGAAGATGGACTTTCATTGTGTTTGCCTTAGAACTATTATTTCCTTGGTTCATGAACTTATGTTTTACAGACAAGATATTATTTCTTGTGCTTTTTGGCTAAAATTATGTAGAATTGTTTAATGTGTATGTTTAGGATTGTGAACTGAGAGCTGCCAGTGATCTAACCAGTACCATAATTTTCAGGCAAGAATGTGTTTGTGACTTTTGCAGGAGGAGGGGCAGCATGGGAAGTGGAAGGCACTACACAGGACAGTGAATGAACTTTAAAAATTCTACAATGTTCAAGGTTCCCATCAGTAGGATGACAGTTAATCAAAATGGCAGGTGCAGAGGTACAAGTCTGTTGAGGTAATATGCCGAACAGCGTTGTAATGACCTTAAGAAAATGTCTGAGCTCCTCTTGGATCTTGAATGTATTAGAAAAGGTACGGAGAGGAGATAGTTAAGGCTCAGGAATTGACAAATAAAGACTCGTGCTTCATTGTTTTAGGAAAAGTAACTGCCTAATAAGAAACTGCCTATCACCTGCTGGTGAAGTCGTATGTAAATCAGAATAGGATTCATTACTAATGGAGTCATTATAATATTCATTTAAGCAGAATTTCAACTGCAGTCTGTTGGTCAGACATGAAAGAGATGTGGGATGGGAGGAAAGAACCCGGTGAATAATAAAAGGAAAGGGATTAGGAGACAGTGGAGAGAGCTGTTAGACCAGGCTTCAGGTATGATACCTGGGGATTGAGAAAAGGAAGGAAGAAGGGTTGGGTAGGAACAGCTTTGGATTTCAGTGCAGTTATGAGATCTCAGCCGGGTCAATGGAGAGTTCTTGAGCATGAATTGCCCATTAGAAGAGTCCTAAGTGGGGCAAGAATGGCCAGCTCTAATAATACCCTTGCAGTTCTCAGTCATTGGCTGAGAGAACATCGAGGCCGGGCATGGCTTTGGCATTAGTGCAGAGGGCTGAAGATATGGTGAGTTGCATTCACTCTGTTGACCCTGCTTCTCTCTTGAAGGGAGATCTGAGTGGTGCAACTCCATGGCTGCCACAGCCAGCATTGTGTATGAAAGCAACCTCTGTCACTCCACGCCGTGCCCCTTCATCTTTATTCTTGTTCCATGCCTTCATAACCTTTACTTGGCTGCATAATTCAGTTGAACAACGAGAATGACATTTTGCAATATATATTTCTTTAAAATTTTAGACATTGTTCCATGAGAGAAATGTTTTGATAGTTTAATTTTACTACTTGATGCTTGCGAAATTAGGCCTGTGACCTGATAAACAGGTAGATCTTTTGCCAATTACGTAATGAAGAAGACATTTAATGCATAAAGAGAATGGTGCTATCACCATGCCTAATGTTCCCTTTTCTGCATAGTGTCAAGTAGAGGGCTGAAGTAGGTGATCAGTGAATGCTTTGTGAATGATTGAGAAGAGTTATTCTGATCTCTACTTACTTGAGTTATTTATTTAGATTGCAGATGGTCTCTGTCTAATCCAAGGTTCCTTCTTTGTTATGTACAAAACTTAATTGTTTATCCACTGTAATAACTAAAACAGGTAATTATGACTCTCAAAGAAGAGATAAAATCATAGCAGAAGAAAAGCGTTTTTGTCTCTAACAAGCCTTTAAGGTATTTGCTTTAATTTACCTATAAAATTTAACAGCACATATATCTATGTAGATCAACTTGAACCAGATAAAAGTTGATACCTAGTAAAACAGAATGTGTACACTGCTCCTGAATCCATAGAGCAACCTGACCAAGTGCCTGAAATTAACTTTTTCTAGTGATATATAAAGTTCTTGCTTCCCTATTAACAGAGCTAAAAATATCTACCCTTCTGTTCTTTTGAATTTTTAATTTAATTTCTTCCAGCAAGAGATGTATTTTCTATTTTACAATGCCAGCCAAACCTTTAAAGGAAGACAAATGATCATTGGGGGTAACTGAGCCACTCCACTGTGTCAAGTTCCAGCCAAAAAGAAGGGAGAGAAACGAGGTCTGTACAATGTAATGAGTGATGAAATGGATCACATTAGTGTTTTGAGTTGAATTGTGTCACCAAAAAGATATGTTGAAATCCTAACCCCTGGTCCCTATGAATGTGACCTTGTTTGGAAATAAGGTCTTTACATATATAATTAAGTTAAGATGAGGTCATATTGGACTTATGTGGGTTGTAATCCAATATGACTAATGTCCTTATAAGAAGAGGGAAATTTGGACAGAGACAAACCCAGAAAATTCCATTTACTATGGAGGCAGAGAGTAGTACAGTTATGCTGCAACAAACCAATAAATGCCTGGGGCTACCAGAAGCTAGATGAGGAAGAAAAGACCCTCCCCTAGAGGTTGGCAGATGCATGAATATGGTCCACAGTTATAAAGGTATAAAAGTGTATATGGTAAAAGTATCCCTTGATACATTTTCCTCCACTTACCCCAGTCACCTCCAGAGGACATCCACTGCTACCACTTTCTTTGGTATCATTAACAAAGTATGTAATGCATTTACAAGCATGTCAGAATATCTGATTTCCTCTCCAATCTCCTCTCAACAAATGGCAGCATACTATTTACACATTTTGAACCCTGAGTATTCCCTTTACAATATATCTTTGAGATCTTTGCATATTAACATTTGTAGAGCTACTTTGTAATCAGGAATATGTAAATGTGATGTATAAAATACTTTGTTCATGAAATCCAATAATTGTTTCTGTTGCTGTAACTAATAGTAAATGTCTCTGTTTCTGTAAGACAGTAGTAACTGTCTCAGTGTACAACATAATCACATATGAAAGGCTGAATGCTACCATGTTTTGAAAACTACCATGTGCTAGGCACTGTGGAAAGTGATTTATGTATTTTTAAAATATGTTTTTACTGATTTTTAGATGGAAAGAAAGGGAGAGAAAGAGAGATAGAGACACTGATGAGATAGAAACATCCATCGGCTGCCTCCTGCACACCCCAACCAGGGACCGAGCCAGAAACCTGGGCAAGTGCCCTGATGAGGAATCAAACTGGTGAGCTCTTGGTGCATGGGACAGTGCTCAGTCCACGGATCCATGCAGGCCAGGTAGTGATTTACATATTTTATTTAATGTGATTTGGGTTTGGATCAGAATTAATAAGATAGCTTAAATTTCCTTGGCCTAAAAAATATGAAATAAATGTTTACTGCTGGAATAGGATCAAGTTCCATTTATACTGTAGGCTCCTGAAAAAATTTAAAACACGGGAATTTTTATAGGTAGTCTTGATGACTGCCAAACTGCCTCAAGGTGAATTATATGTTAAAATCTTCATCTCTTGTCTGTTACTTGTCATTACTAAAAAAACATTTTTTCTTTGGTGCTATAAATCTAATTTTTCTTTTTGTGGAGCTTGTGCTCAGCGAAGTGGAACCTGATTTTGATTCTTTTCTGAGCATTCTTAACCAAGATCATATGTATTTTATACTACAGATAGGAGCCAACCCAACATGCCACCATAAAATTATGGTGACTATCCAATTAAATAAGGATTCTTTGTTGGAAACTTGACATTTGGGCATTGGGAGCATGTGCAATGTTGTATGTGGCCACAAAGAAGTATCTTTGGCATTGCTGTCCTGCTTCAGACCTGGAAATGTAGACAGCCACATGTCTTTCCATCTGCTATAGAGATAGGGCAATTTGACCAGGACTTCCCAAAAGCACACCAAAAGACCTCCATTGTGGCATGGACTCCAACAACAGGGAGCCCTTCCTTCTGTCTGAAAGAAGCTTTTGTTTGAGCTGTGTGGTGGCAAACAGGTGGTTTTCCATCAGTACTCCAGCTAGGGAGTTTGTATCAGCTTCCTATGCAGCCGAGTGTGGCACGGAACCACACTGTCCGAGTGTGGACATTATGTGAGCTACTTCCAGGCCAGGCCCTTGGAAGAAATGGGTTTGCATACCTTTTCTATGTCCTTAACAGCTGTTCAGATGTGATGGTGGAAACAGAAGTTACTTCCTAGGACTCAAGAGGGAAGCCACATAGTGAAGATGGCAGAGCTACCCTGTCACTGGGGAATATTCCTCAAGAGAGACACAAACCACTATTTTTCTTAAGCTCTTGTGTTTTGGGGGTGTTCTTTGTTTCAGTAATTTAGTTATTGTGCTCCTATGCCCAGATATTGGTAGTGAACTAGTCCAACTACACCTTTTAACTATCTTCTGGAATCAAACATTCAACATACAAATGACTAGTTTCCAAGCAACCTAGATTCCAACATAATTCTCATTTCTTTTACTTAATTTTGTGTTTTAGAAATGTCTATGATATAAAATGAGACTAGTTAGTATCAAGTTGGTTATAGCGCTATTTCCCATGCTGCTTTTCAGGACACTTGTATTCATTCAGTACCCAGTTCCAACGTGAGGGAGAGGTTCCCCCACACCAATGAGCAATTCTCCAACTCCAGCTGAAATTCAACTAAATTCTGACACTACCTACCTAGAGATAGCATTAGATTCTATAGGTGAAGGTCTGCCTTCAACTTCAGATGCCAACTGTAAGTTTAGTTTGTGACCTGTGTTTCTGACTAACTGGCTATAAATAATAGGTACTTATGCCCCCCTTAGGTTTGATTAATTTGCTAGAGTGACTCAGAGAAGTCAGAAAAACTGTTTATTCATGAGATCACTGCTTTATTGCAGAGGATATTAATGTATATGAAACAAAAATAGATGAAGAGATACATAGGGCAAAGTCTGAACAAAGAGCTTTTGTCCCTGTGGCGATTGGGGTCAGGTAGAAGGAGGAAGCATTCTGGCCTCCCAACCTTGAAGTTCTGTGATGCTCCTCCTTTAGTCTTTTTATGGAGGCTTCATACATAAGCATGATTGATTAAGTCACTGACCACTGGTGATTGATTTAACCTCCAGCCCCTCTTCCCTCCCTGATGGAAATCGCTATGGGACTAAACATTCCACTCCTCTCGTCATGGTTCCCCGGCAACCAGCCTCATCCTAAGATGATTTCCAACAGTCACCTCACTTGATAATATCTGAGTATTTTCTTCCATACTGTAGGTTGTCTTTTCATATTGTTGATGGTTTCTTTGGCTATGCAAAAGCTTTTTAGTTTGATGTACTCCCATCTATTTTTTATTTTTTTGCTCTTCTCCAAGGAGACATCCAAAGGAAAAAAAAATTACTACTATGGAAGGAGGAAGGAGGGCCTCAGGAGGTAGCATGGAAACATACTTGTGAGACAGGAAGTAAACTCTACTCAAGAGGACAATTTGTAAACTCTACTCAAGAGGACTACAAAAAAGGAAGAAAAACAAACAAAAGTCACCTCATTAACATAAACCCAGTGTGGTGCAAAGGGTCATGTTTTGAATAATGACACCCATTTTACCCTATGACTCTGGGGCAATTTCAGGACCTGAGAATAAGAGACCAAATATAGCAAAAGATGCTGCCATTGCTCTCATTGCTCAGAGATTTCCCAGGGTTCAGGGAACTGTGAGCCAAGTATCCTGGATGAAGACCAAAATACACAGTTATTATAAATCACAATACCCATGAGTGTTCTTCCAGAAAAACCGTAGGGGAAGATTTGAAGACAGTTAATTGTGAAAAGTAGTGGGTCCAATAACTTCAACCAGTTTCTTCAGAGCTTATAATGAGAAATAATACCATTAATCTGCCAGTGGGAGGGTATAGTATGCAATGTTTCCCAATATTATTTAATTATAGGTCTGTTTCTTTGCAACACTTATTAATGTTTTGTGGAACTAGTATTCTTCTGAAACCTAGCTTGGAATTACAGTGTTCAGGGTTATATCTGTGTTGTATTTTACTGTTTGCTATTAAAGATGACTATGATCTCATCCACTTTGGGTTGATTAGAACTTTAGCTCATAGAGAGCAACTATATATATTTACTTTGAAAGTCTGCAGGAGTTCACATTAGTCCCATGGGCTACATATATGGTACAAGTAAAAAGTATTAGTGTTATCTTCATAAAAAGATAATATAAATTTGAATATATGGAAAAGATATATTCTAATAAGAAACTATTTTACCCCTGCTTTATATTATTTGGATCATGATAAGATTGTATTCACAGTGATGCTGCAACAAAAATAAATTGAAAACCATTGTTGGTGTTAGTAGAGGGGCAGTGGTGATTGTTAGATTGGAAAACATCAGTTGGAGCTGTATTATGGAGAGTGTGAATTTCTGTTTAATTGGGTAGGCACTTGGAACCACTGAACAGGCAGAAGTAAGATTAGTGTCATTCTTTTTTTGTCAATTCGTTGATTTTAGATAGAGTGGAAAGGAAAGAGAAGGAGAGAGAGAAACATCGATGTGAGAGAGACACATTGACTGGATGCCTACCAAATGACCTGGACTGGGGCTGGGGATCAAATCTGCAACCCAGGTACATGCCTTAGACCTGAAATTGAACCCATGGCCCTTTGGTTCATAGACCGATGCTCTAAGCACTGACTAAACTGACCAGGGCAAATTAGTGTCATTCTGTAAAAAGAAGATTCTGACATTGGTATGAACACTGGTTTGAGGCAGGAAAATACTGGAGGGAGTCTGGATTATCAGACAGGAGGTCACTGCAACCATCCAGCAGAGAGGGACAAAGAAAAGATGGTTTAGGGGTAATTTTCAGAATTTCTATGTTACACGATCCTACAGTTGGCATTATATTTTGTATAGAGTTGTCCTGTGGGCTTTTAGAAACATAAACCAATAATAAAAGGAGAAAAAAATGAAAGGCTCTGAAAATATAAAAGGATCTGTTTTCATGGTTGCCTTTTTTTTTTTTTTTTTTTTATCCTCACCCGAGGACATTTTTCCATTTTTTGTTCAGGTAGAGTGGGAGGGAGAGAGAGGAACAGAGAGAGAGAGAGAGAGAAACATCGATGTGAAAGGAACACATCGAGTGGCTGCCACCCGCACGACCGACCAGGGCCGGGGACAAACTGCAACTGAGGTACATGCCCTTAGCGGGAACCGAACCCGGGTCTCTCAGGACCGCAGGCCGACGCTCTGACCGCTGAGCCAAACCGGCCAGGGCTCATGGTTGCCTTTTGAAAGCTGCTGATGAAGTGCATCAAACGGTTCTTCACAGTCTTACCATGTCATGCGATTTTTGTCCCATAAATCTCCTTTCTTAGGCACACTTGTGGCAGAAGGGTTGAATTATAAAATTATGTTCTGTAACGTGGTATTTGTTCAGCACAAGTTATTTTCTCTTCAGTTGAATTTTCTGTGGTCCCAATGTGGTGGTTGAACTTCTGTTAGTGGACTTGCAAGCCTCCAGGCCACATGGATCCTAGGCAGTCTATGGAGAGCTAAAGTACTTTTAAGGAATATACAAGAAGTCCAGCTAGCTTTGGGTACCTAGAGCTGAGGTTTGTGAATTCCTAATTTAAATTCTGTATTCCTGTGTGGTACACTTTAATTTCTAGGTGTGTATGCTTGCTTTGTTCCACAAAAAATGTTTTGACTTGAGTTGTCTGGAATCTTAACACAGCCTCAAGGACATGTTAATTTGAAATAGTATCTTCTACATTCAAAGAAGATCTAACATTCATTCTCCTAAAACTATTCCAAAATATCCGAGAGGAAGAAAGACATCTAAACTCATTTTATGAAGTCAACAGAATTCTAATTCCAAAACCAGATAAAGACACTACAAAGAAAGAAAACTACAGACCAATATCCCTGATAAACACAGATGCCAAAATCATTAACAAAATATTAGCAAATCAGATCCAGCAATACATCAAAAAAATTATTCATCATGACCAAGTGGAATTCATTCCAGGGATGCAAGGATGGTACAATATCCACAAATCAATAAATGTGATACACCACATAAAAAAAAATAAAGATAAAAACCATATGATAATATAAATAAATGCTGAAAAAGCATTCGACAAAATCCAGCACCCATTTCTGATAAAAACACTCAACACTGTGGTAATAGAGGGATCATATCTTGACATAATAAAGGCAATATATGAAAAAGCTACAGCCAACATCATACTCAGTGGGCAAAAACTAAAAGCATTTCCCTTAACAGGAACAAGACAGGGATGCCCACTCTTGCCACTCTTATTTAACATAGCACTGGAACTTTTAGCCACAGCTATTAGACATGAAGAAAACAAAAAAGGAGTCTAAATTGGAAAATAGGAAGTAAAACTGTCATCATTTGCAGATGACATCATATTGTATATAGGAAACCCTAAAGACTCCATCAAAAATCTACTAGACTTAATATAGGAATTGGGCAAAGTAGCAGGATACAAAATTAATGTCAAGAAATCGATGGTATTCTTGTACACCAACAATGAACTTACTGATAGAGAAACTAAAAAAGAAAAACAATCCCATTTACCATCGCAGCAAAAAAAAAAAATGAAAATACCTAAGCATAAACTTAACCAAAGAAATAAAGGACCTATTTGCAGAAAACTACAGGTCATTGAAAAAATAAGTAGAGGAAGATATAAAAAAGTGGAAGCACATACATTGTTCATGGATTGGAAGAATTAACATATTAAAATGTCTGTACAATCCAAAGTAGTCTATAGATTCATTTCAATCCCCATTAAAATACCAATGACATATTTCACAGAACTAGAACAAACACTCCAAAAGTTTATATGGAACCAGAAATACTCCGGATAGCCACAGATAACTGAAAAAGAAGAACAACGTAGAAAGGATTACAATACCAGATATCAGGTTATACTACAAAGCCATTTTATTCAAAACAGCCTGGTACTGGCACAAGAGCAGGCATATAGATCAATGGAATAGAATAGAGAACCCAGAAATTGACCCAAGTCATTATGCTGAATTAATATTTGACAAAGGTGGCAAGAGCATACAGTGGAGTCAAAACAGCCTCTTCCATAAATGGTGATGGGAAAATTGGACAGCTACATACAAAAAAAATGAAACGAGACCACCAACTTATACCATATACAAGAATAAACTCAAAATGGATAAAAGACTTAAATGTGACTCATGAAGACATAAAAATCCTAGAAGAAAATGCAGGCAACAAAATTTCAGACATCACACACAGCAGAATTTTCACTGATGCAATGCCTAAGGCAATAGAAACAAAAGAAAAAATGAACACATGGGGCACATAAAACTAAAAAGCTTCTGCACAGCAAAAGAAGCAAGCATCAAAATGGAAAGGGAACCCACTGTATAGGAGAACATAATTGCCAACGATACGTCAGATAAGGGGCTAATTTTCAAGATATATAGAGTACTCATACAACTCAACAAAAGGAAGACAAAGAACCCAATTTTAAAAATGGGCAGAGGACCTAACGAGACACCTCTCCAAATAGGACATACAAATGGCCAAGAAACATATGAAAAATGTGCAACGCCCCTAATCATCAGAGAGATGCAAATTAAAATTATGAGGTATCACCTCACACCTACCAGAATGGCTGCCACCAGCAAATCATCAAACAACAAGTGCTGGTGAGGGTGTGGAGAAAAGGGTATTCTAGTACACTCTTGGTGGGAATGCAGACTGCTGCAGACATTATAGAAAACAATATGGTGTTACCTCAAAAAATTAAAAATTGAACTGCCATTTGATCCAGTAATTCCACATCTAGGAATATACCCTAAGAAGCCTGAAACACCAGTCAAAAAGAATGTATGTTCCCCTATGTTCATAGCAGCACTATTTACAATAGGTACAATCTGGAAACAACCCAAGTATCCATCAGTAGATGAGTGGATAAAAAAGCTGTGGTACATGTACACAATACAGTACTATGTAGCTGTAAGAAAGAAAGATCTTTTATCCTTTGAGATGACATGGAGGGACCTGGAGAGTATTATCCTGAGCCAAACAAGCCAGTCAGAGAAAGACAAATATTACATGATCTCACTTATTTGTGGAATATAATGAACAAAACAAACTGAGGAAAAAAATAGACTCAGAGAGATGGAAGTTGGGTACAGACTGACAAACCTCAGAAGAGGTGGACGTGGGGAGAGGGAAGAGATAAACCACAGAACTTATAGGCATTGGGGGGAAAGTAGAAACACCTCTAACAAAAATAAATAAACATTATGAAAAAAATAATAAAACATGAAAAAAATTAATAAAATAATATCTTCCATTTTCTGTAGGTGTGGTCTAATTTTTCTTTATTTTAAAAATTTTATATATCCAAAGAGGAACAAAATGCAAGTACTACAGCTGTGTATACAGAGATAGTGATGTTCATTCTAATAGTCTGTCACTAGGGTATGGTTAATGTCTTGATCGTTTTTAGTACTTGCTCTTAAGTTATGACAATAAACTGCCTTCATATAGATCACTGGAAAAAAGCTAGACAAATACCCTATGATCTATATGTGGAATTTAATGAACAAAATAAACTGATGAACAAAAGGGAAACAGACACATGTATACATGGAACAGATTGACAGCTGTCAGAGGGTGTTGGGTTGGGGAGATTGGATGAAAGAAGGTGAAAGGATTAGCCAAAAAAAACATATATGCTTAATCCATAGATAACAGACAACAGTGTGGTGATGATGGCTAGAGAGAAGAGAGGTTGGGGGCTGGGTGGAGGTGGCCAAATGAGGAGAAAATGGGAACATCTGTAATAGTGTCAACTATAAAAATGAAGAAAAAAGAAATATCTGTAGTTTGCTCATTAGCTGTAATACATAATTCTGGCATGAGTTTAACTTGCAAATCATCACTCTATGAAAGCCTGAGGCACTTAAACGTATATTGCTTGTGATACTGACCTGTTGATAGCCAACAAGAAGCAGTGTTTGTCAGGAATTTCTGCTTGAATCTCTAACCAGTGCTGTAGTTTTGACAGCGCAGGTTTTTAAGGAGACTTCTTTTTCTCTTGTGGAATGTAGTTTGGAGTTTGGACTCTCACTGCAAACTGTACGCTTTTTCTCATATATGCTTCCCTAGGTTCAATTACAGGTGTACAGTATATTCATTTGCCCAGCTCTGAATGTGGGGAGACACTGTTCACATAAGATGTAAAGTGCATGGTGCCCTTTGGATTTGTTGGATGTGATGACACTGATCTGATTACCCACATTGGAAACTTTCTAGTGGGATTAAGTTCAAGTTCTTAAACACTGGTAAGTACTATGCTCCACAATGCCCCTCCTCACCCCTGCTGGCCTTTCTCTTCCTACAAATCCCCCTGCCCACCTACAGTTCCAGAGGGAAGCTTGGCTTTTTGGAAGTCTTTATGCCATTGCATACTCTCTTCTTTAGTAATGATTTTCTCACTTCTTGTTCAGCTAAAGAAATCCCACTCGTTCATTAATTCATCAGTTATTTATTAAGCACCTACTATGCACCATGCATTATGTTAAGGTCATAGAATGTACTCAGTTATAGCCTTAAATTGATAAATCAATATTTGGAAAAACCTCAGCATAAAATTATCTATGTTATAAAACTTTCTTCTTGCCCTGGCCGGTTTGGCTCAGCGGTTAGAGCGTCGGCCTGCGGTCCGGAGAGACCCGGGTTCAGTTCCCGCTAAGGGCACGTACTTCTTCGGTTGCAGTGTGTCCCCGGCCCTGGTTGGCCACTCGATGTGTCCCTTCACGTCGATGTCTCTCTCTCTCTCTCTCCCTCTCTCTCCCTCCCACTCTGCCTGTACAAAAAATGGAAAAATATCCTCGGGTGAGGATAAAAACAAAAAAAACCCCAACTTTCTTCTTCTTGGCACTTTGTGGAAAACTTAAAAATTTTTTCACTTTGTTTTCATTTATATTGTGTTGTGGTTGCTTGTTTTATCTGTGTGTTTTCTTCCTTTGGACCATAAGTCTTTTGAGTGCTTTGAGTACAATATTTTATTTTTTATTTGTTTCCTAACAAATAACTCAGTAAATTGGAAAGAGCAAAAGTTAGAGTAAAATAGACTGTTTGAATACCAACTCCATCTCTTATCAGCTTGGCAAGTTAATTACCTTTCTAAATGCTGGATTCTTATTTGTGTATTGGAGATAAGAACATAAAATTAAATCAATTCAACAAGGTTTATTTGTTTTTACTGTGGTTAGACTTCCAAGGGGAACATATCTGTACATTTTCAGTGTGGTGCCTTCCACACAGAGTGTGAACGTTCTGATGTGTTCTTGTTAGTAGTTTTCTTCTTCCTCCTTTCTTGTGACTTTGTGTATATTAAGAACTAACAAATGCCTATTGAATAAGTGCACAAAGCACACAGGGTTTATATCATGAAATATGTTTAGATAGAAATGAGGGAATTGGCATGAATTTTATATATTATTTTTGGCAGTGGTATCTCTGCTGATCGGGTACTGGATGGCAGTGGCTAGGTCCTCCAGCTGCCTTAAGCAGAAGCAAATGGGTGCTGCCTTAGGCCGACTTTCTTTCCTTTGGTGAAAAAAAGTAATTATTTGAAAATCTAGTTATATATGTTTTTTTTTCTTTCTAAAGAATCTAAGTAACACTATAAATAAATTTATTATTCATTTTGTATAAATTCTTCTTGCTAAACGTGAAAAATGTTTTTAGAGGAAATTCCTGGAAAAATATCTGGGGACCTAAAAATAATAATAATGGTTTTATTTTAAGCTTCTCCACAAGGGTGTCAAGGGAAAGAATTATAGCCCAGATGTACAGGGAGTAGCTTGTAAATTCTATTTCTCACTGTGTTTTATCTTCCCTAAAATAGAAATAATTTTTAATATCATGGACAGAAATGGGAAAATTCCACTATGATTTATAAAGGTAAAACTATGGTGACTGAACATTCACAGGGACATCTCAGGGGCCACCTGCTGCGAAAGTGGGATACTCTATAGCCCAGCACTCAGGAGCTACTGGATGCCACTGGGCCATCATTACCATTCTTCTTTGGAGTCTACAAGCTGCTGGTAGAGGCACTAGGAGTTGATCATCGGACCTGATTAAAAGTCCTTTACTTTCCCTTTCTAAATCAACCTCTGAAATATCTACAGGCCTAGTTCTTTTTAATCAGAGGGCAGAGGAAGGATTTGTAATTTGAGGGGTGAGTGAAAAGCATCTCCATTGAGAAGCAGATTCAGCCTAGTTGGAGGCGCAGGACAGCACTGGAGCACAACAGTGAGTGGAGAGCTGGCCTGGACTCTGAGGTCCAACGTGGAGAATGTGCTCAACGGTCCTTCTGTCTGAGTTCTGGCTTAATTCACAATGTAGACCACTAGATACTTTTTCTTACCCTCAACAAAAGCCAAATGGTGAGTTCTATCTCAAGAAGAAAGAGATGAGATTCTATATAATTTAGAACTAGACTATGAGCTACCAAATCTGTACAAAATAGGAAATGGCTCAGATACTAAACTTATTTTCTGCCTTAAAGTTTTATGACTGCAAGTCTTATTTCTAACGGAAGTAACTGGCGGTTCTTAAATCTGTAATTCTGACAACCTGATTGAACTCCTGCTATGTGCAGGGAAGTTTCTGGTATGTAAATAAAGAGAAGCGCAAGAGTATGTCCCTGTTCTACTGCTTTTATAACTTGTTTGGGAAGGCTAAAAGCAACTGTTAAGTCACAAAAGCACAGGAAAATCAACTATATAACTGGAAGCAGCACTCAGTTTGATATTGATACCTGTAAGTTCTTAGATTTAGAGCAAAACTTTAAACCTGACATTAAATGGTTTCTGCTCCTGGAAGCAGTGTCATCCTGTGAAACTGACCTCAACTAGGCAGGTCCAAATCTAGCAGCACAAATCTGTCACAGGGAAGGAAGAACTGACCATCATCAGCTGCTCAAGGTGTGTTGTCTAGTTAACAAGATTATTTGTAGTTTCTGTCTGTTTAGTGATATGATAACACATGTATTTATTCTGAACCAACACGAAGATAATATGAAACTATCTTAGCAGAGGAAGGTTGAGACTTCATTGTAAGTGGCAGGACTTGGTCTATTTAGGATGCTGCATTTATTAAGGATTAGTGCCGATCAGATAGCAGTTTCTCTGGTCAGAAATATTTCCTTTGACCTTCTTATATCCACTGAGTTTTAAGTAAAATGAGAACTTGTTACTACATATTAGTAACCTTGAAACTTTTAATGAGGATTATGCTTTTGCAGTGTTGATAATAAATGCCTTTTGTGTGAATGGTACACTGGTTTCTATCATACAATTATGAGCGTTTTCTAACAGATGAGCTTAAGGACAGGTAAAACTTTCTGAATACATGATGTGACTTTTGGGAACATGTCTGGCCTGACCATTCTTATTTTTATTGTCATTGGGCATATAGCAGATATAAGGTTACTTAGGCACTTAAGTAACTTACCAGTCACTCTCTTTCCAGTGGCTGAATACTCTAAATTAACCCTTGAGTGGTTCATCTGGAATTAGTGAATAACATTAAATTTACTACAGCTGCACATAAAGGCTTAAGATAATATTAAATGCAGGAATACAGTACTATGATCAAGATGTTCTTAGGAAATTATTTTATTATATCCTTTAAATCAGAACTATGCCACAATGCTTTTCACTTTTGAAACATAAGTGTTAAAAAGATAATACCCTTTCAGTGTCATGGGAGCTCCATTGTAGGTAACTATCTGCTTTTATTTTGCTGCTTTTAAGATTTTCTCTTTGTCTTTAACCTTTTGCATTTTAATTATGATGTGCACGCCTTTGAGGGGTCATCTTGTTTGGGATTCTCTGTGCTTCCTGGATTTATATGTTTATTTCCTTGATCAAGTTAGGGAAGTTTTCTGTCACTATTTCTTCAAATATGTTTTTAATTTCTTGCTCTCTCTCTTTTCCTTCTGGCACACCTATGATGTGAATGTTGATACACTGAAGTTGTACCAGACAGTCCTTACACTAT
Organism: Molossus molossus; assembly: GCF_014108415.1. Taxonomy (NCBI): domain Eukaryota; kingdom Metazoa; phylum Chordata; class Mammalia; order Chiroptera; family Molossidae; genus Molossus; species Molossus molossus. The sequence goes on from NW_023425403.1 coordinate 99,839,269, forward strand.
CTTAATTTCTTTGGATTCTTTTTTCTTTTTGCTGTTTTGATTGGGTGATTTTTGCTTCCCTATATTCCAAATCACTGATCTTATTCTTGGCTTCATCTAACCTACCATTGTTTCCCTATAAATTATTTTTCATTTCAGTTAGTGCATCCTTCATTTCTGAATGGTTCTTTCTAATGGTTTCTAGGTCTTTCTTCATGCTGTTAAAGTTCTCATTACGTTTCTTAAGCATCCTTATAACCATTGTGTTGAACTTTGTATCTGAGTGTGTTGCTCATGGATGTGGTAGGGTTATAATCTGACATGGTCTGAAGCTGTCCACTGTGTGCCCTGGCTCTGGGACCTCCCAGGAGGTACAAGGTCAGCCACCCCCTGTGCCCTGGCAATCTGCAGATGGCTACTACTTGTGCCGACCTTGGAGGTGTCCAGAAGAAGCCAAACTGTGAACCAAGGCTGGCTGCCACTAGTGCTAGGTTTGAGGCCACTTAGAGATACAGGGTATGAAGAGGCCAGATGCTGCTTGCTTGAGAGATTTTGGGAAAGTCTGAAGCATGAGGCAAGAGACGCTAGTTGTATGGAAAAGCCATTGGAGATTGTTTAGGTGGGCCTGAAAGTTGGATGGGGCAGGGTCTCAGGGAATCACCAGGGTGGGGCAGACAGTGTGAGCCAGGTTGATAGAGCCTCAGATATGATGCCTTCCTGCCAGCTCTGTGGGGTTTGTCTTAGAAAAGAACAGTAGAATTTCCATCTGGCAGAAAACTATATCCCCAGCTCTTATCCTGATGCCAGATAATTTGGTTCTTCCCCATGTAAGCCCTAGTTCCTTTCAAGCTGATGCTCCAGTGCTGGAACACAGAGAGTGAGTCTGAGTAAGTCTGTGCATGGGCCCTTTAAAAGGAATTGCCTAGGATTCCAGGAGCCTCAGCCAACCTCAGCCTTAATCCATGCTGGTTTTTATAGACATTATGGGACTTCTCTTCCTGTCTCTGGAACCCTGGGCTGGGTGGCCTGATGTAGGGCTGGAACCCCTAGCTTCTCAGCCAGGACCTCTGCAGCTGACATATACCCCCTGATTTTAAACTGCCACAAATGAGTGTGGGAGCAGCCTGTACCATGCCTTTGCCCCTCCTCCCAGTCTTGATGTGGCTGCTTCCTTAAGTCTCTAGTTTTAGGACTTCCATTCAGCCAGATTTCAGATGGTTCCGAATGATGGTGGTTCTGTAGTTTAGTTGTAATTTTGATGTGGTTGTAGAAGAATTCAAGTATCTCATTTACCTACACTGTCATCTTGACTGGAAGTTCCAGATTTTCTTCTTTTTTATGGTTTTGTAGTATTACATTGTATAAATGTACCACAGCATTTTTATCCATTCATCTACTGATGGGCACTTGGGCTGTTTCCAGATCTTAGTTATTGTAAATAATGTTGTTATAAACATAAGGGTGCATATATGCTTTCAAATTAATGTTTCAGGATTCTTAGGATATATTCCTGGAATTGGGATCACTGGGTCAAAATGCAGTTTCATTTTTAATTTTTTAAGGAAACATCATACTGTTTTACACAGTAGCTGTACCAGACTACATTCCCACCAGCAGTGCACTAGGGTTCCCTTTTCTCCACAACTTCACCAGTACTTGTTTGTTGATTTATTGATAGCCATTCTGGCAAGTGTGAGGCAATATCTCATTAGTTTTAAAAAAAATTGTTTTAATTTGTTGTCAACAGTATTACAGATATCCTCCATGTGGCCCCCTCCACCAATCCATCCCTCACCCCACCCCAGGCCTTCCCCACACTATTGTCTATGTCTGTGGGTTATGCATATATGCATATAGTTTCCTTGGTTAATATCTTCCCATCCCCTCCACATCCCTCCTCTCTGAGATCTATCATTGTGTCCCATGCCCCATGCCTCTGGACCTATTTGTCAATTTACTTTGTTCTTTAGATTCCACATATAAATGAGATCATGTGATATTTGTCTTTTTCTAACTGGCTTATTTCAACTAGCACAATACTCTCCAGGCCCATCTATGCTGTCGAAAAGGGTAATAACTCCTTCATTTTTATGGCTGTGTAGTGTTCCATTGTGTAAATGTGCTTTTTTTTTTAAACTTTTTTTTTTCTCTTTATTGATTTTAGAGAGAAAGGAAAGGAGAGGGAGAGAGAGGTAGAAACATCAATGAGAGAGAACATCAATTGGCCACCTCCTGAATGGCCCCCATTGGGGGTTTGGCCCACAACTTAGGCATGTGCCCTGACCAGGCATTGAACCAGCAACTTCTTGGTGCATGAGTTGACGCTCAACCATTGAGCCACACTGGCCGGGCTGCCTCAGCTTTTTTATTCACTCAACTGATGGGTACTTGGGCTGTTTCCAGATCTTAGCTATTGTAAATAACACTGCTATGAACATAGGGGTACATATATTCTTTCTGATTGGTGTTTCAGGATTTTTAGGATATATTATCAGAAGTGGGATTGCTAAGTCAAAAGGGTTTAATATTTTGAGGAAACCCCATACTGTTTTCTACAGTGGCTGTACCTGTCTGCATTCTCACCAGCAGTATACTAGAGTTCCCTTTTCTCTGCATACTAACCAGCTCTTGTTTGTTGGTTTTATTGATGTTGGCCCTTCTGGCAGGTGTAACACCTCATTGTAGTTTTAATTTGCATCTCTCTGATGACTAGTGATATTGAACATTTTTCATAAGTCTATCTGTATGTCCCCTTTCATAAGTGTCTATTCAGGTCTTTTGCACATTTTCTAATTGGATTGTTTATTTTCCTGGTTTTAAGTTGTATGAGTTCTTTGTATATTTTGTAAATTAACCCCTTATCAGATGTATAATGGGCAAATATGTTCTCTCATACAGTAGGTCCTCTTTTTATTTTGTTGGCGGTTTGTTTTGCTATGAAGAAACTTTTTAGTTTAATGTCATTCCATTTGTTTATTTTTTTCCTTTGTTTCTCTTGCCCTAAGCAATGTAGCAGTAAAAAATTCTACTATGTGAAATGTCTGAGATTTTACATTCTGTGCTTTCATCTAGGATTTTTATGATTTTGTGATTTACATTTAAGTCTTTTATCCATTTTGATTTTATTCCTATGTGTGGTGTAATTTGGTGGTGTAGTTTCATTTCTTTTGCTTGTACCTGTCCAATTTTCCCAACAACCTTTATTGAAGAGATTATCTTCATTTCATTGTGTGCTTTTGCCTCCTCTCTCAAATATCAATTGACTATAAAACTTTTGGGTTTATTTCTGGGCTCTCTGTTCTGTTCCATTGATCTATATTCCTGTTATTATGTCAGTACCAGGATGTTTTGATTACAGTCCTACAGCCAACATCATTCTCAATGGGCAAAAACTAAAAGTGTTTTCCTTAAGATCAGGAACAACATAGATCAGGATGTCTGCTTTCACCACTTTTATTTAGTAAAATACTGGAAGTCCTTGCCACAACAATCAGACAAGCATAAGAAATAAAGGGCATCTAAAATGGAAAGGAAGAAACCCTAGATTCCATTGAAAAGCTACTAGATTTAATAAATGAATTTGGCAAAGTAGCAGGATATAAAATTAATATTCAGAAATTGGTGGCATTTTTATACACTAATAATGGACCATCAGAAAGAGAAACTAAGAAAACAACCTCATTTACTATTGCAACAAAAAAATATGAGGTACCTAGGAATAAGGAAGTGAAAAACGTGTACTCAGAAAACTACAGGACATTGAGGAAGTGAAAAACGTGTACTCAGAAAACTACAGGACATTGAGGAAAGCAACCGAGGAAGATTCAAATAAGTGAAAGTATATACCATGTTCATGAATTGGAAGAATTAACATAATTAAAATGCCTATACTATCCAAAGCAATCTATAGGTTCAACACAATTCTGTTAAAATACCGATAGCATATTTCACAGATCTAGAACAAATAGTCCAAAAATTTATATAGAACTAAAAAGACCCCGAATAACCTTAGCAATCTTGAGAAAGAAGAACAAAGTTGGAGGGATCACAATACCAGATATTAAACTATACTACAAGTCCATTGTAATCAAAACACCCTGGTAGTAGCATTAGGACACACTCTTGAATACTGTTAGGTGTCTCTGACATGAGGGCTGGTCAGAACAACCACTGGGCACCGCGTTCTCAGGTAAGTTTGCACTTGGTTGATTTGATGTGATGCACTTGAGGCCAGGTTTTGTCCTGTTTTCCCAAGTGTTGTTTCAGTTGAGAAGTTGGGTATAGTTCTTGATTCAGGCTCTTTCAAATCTGCTTCTCTCTGCTGTGGCTGTAGCCCTTTACATGATGAAAGGTGTTAATTGAAATGGCCTTATTTTAAAGACCAGGCTGCTGGGTGTTAATCTCCTGGACAGGATATGCAGATGTGATCCTTCAGGGGATTCTGATACAGCCTCCTTTCCACTGATATCACTGATTTACAAGGCTAGGGATCCTTTCTAGCATGGCTCATTCCTATGAATCTGTCTGTCTGGTGGTCCAATGGCTAGTGCATGAGCTAGGAGCATCATAGGTCTGCAGGCAGTGAATGTTAGTGACGTGCTTTGGATAGATCCACTTCATTTAATTTTTTTCTTTGTTAATAATACCCAGAAATCTAGGTTTTGTTATTTGTAGATGCTCACTCTTTTATTGATATAGAAGGAGAAAGTATGGGGCTCAACACAGGAAGAGTAAGAATGGATTAGAACTTCCATTCCTAACCTTGATGACATATTTGTCATATATCATACTTAGCTTCAAAATTTTAGCTGGTGTAAAATTTAGCTTAGGAAAAACTATCTATTAGTGTTAAGTAAGGAAAGGTTTTATTTATTTATTTATTTATTTATTTATTTATTTATTTATTTATTTATAATTGAGGTATAATTGACATACAGAGTTATATTAGTTTTATGAGTACAACATGATTCAATATTTGTATACATTGCAAATGATCTCCACAGTAAGTCTAGTTAACATCTGTCAACATACATAGTTACAAAACTGAGTTTTCTTGTCATGCAGATTTTGTTTGTTGTTAAAGCCAGGAAATCTGAAGGTCCCCCTGGTATAATTTATCTGACATCAGTTGCATATGGAAAGGAAGATGTAGAGAGGGAAAGCTTTTAATTCAGAGTGTTAGGGGAATTTGATGCTGAACCCAATCAGTAGTTTGAGGAAAAAGTCCCTGCTACCTCCACTGAAAAATGCATGTGTTCAACAGCCAAACCTAAGGCAAAAAAATCAGCGACTCTTCAGAAGTGGATTTATTGTTGAATTTCTATCATTAGATATTCTTGAAGTGTATTTATATTTGAATTGGACTTGCAATATTTATAATTTTACATATGTAACATTTCCATATATTTATAATCTGTTGCTTTGAGGCAACATAGTAGAAGAATTTTATTTATTTATTTATTTATTTATTTATTTATTTATTTGCTAATCCTCCCCTGAGTTATTTTTCCACTGATCTTTAGAGAAAATAGAAGGGAGGGAGGAAGAGAGATAGAAAGAGGGAGAGAAAAACATCAATGTGAGAGAGACATATTGATTTGTTGCCTCCTGCACAATCCAACCAGGCTAGAGATAAAACCTGCAGCCCAGGTACATGCCCTTGACCTGATTTGAACCTGTGACCCTTTGGTCTGCAGACTAACACTGTAACCACAAACAAAATTGGCCACGGTGAAAAACTTATTTTAATTCACCATGCTGTTGTTCATGTCCATGAGTTCTTTGTCTCTTTTTTTCCCTTCCCTCTGCCCCTCCCCCCTCAACACTCCTTTCCTACCTCCACCAGAGTTGTCTGCCTGCTCTCTATCTGTCTGTCTTGCTTACTAGTTCAGTTTGTTCATTAAATTCCACATATAAGTGAAATCATATGGTACTTGTCTTTCTTTGACTGGCTTATTTCACTTAGTACTATAATGTTCTCTAGCTCCATTTATGCTGTTGCAAAAGGTAAAATTTTCTTCCCTTTTACAGCAGAGAAGTATTTCATTGTGTAAATGTACCACAACTTTTTTTTTTTATTCTTTGCCAGAGGATATTTTTCTATTTATTATCAGATGGAGTGGGAAAGAGGGAGAGAGAGAGAGACAGAGAGGAACATTGATGTGACAGAGCCACATCAACTGGCTGCCTCCTGCACAACCTGACCAGGACCAGGGACAAACCACAATCGAGGTACATGCCCTTGACCAGAATTGAACCCGCCACTCATTGGTCCGTGAGCTGATGCTGTAACTGTTGAGCCAAACTGGCCAGGGTGTACCACAGTTTTTTTGTGCACTTACATACTGGTGGACACTTGGGCTGCTTCCAAATCTTGGCTATTGTAAATAATTCTGCAATGAACATAGAAGTACATATATGCTTTTGAGTTAAGTTTTTATTTTCTTCAGATAAATTCCCAGAAGCGAAATTGTTGGGTCATAAGGCAGTTCCATTTTTAATTTTTTGAGGTAACTCCATACCGCTTTCCACAGTTGCTGCACCAGTCTGCATTCCCACCAACAGTGCACAAGGAATCCCTTTTCTCCACATCCTTGCCAACACTTGGTGTTTGCTGATTTATTGATAATAGCCATTAGGACAGGTGTGAGGTGATATTTCACTGTGATTTTAATTTGCACTTCACTGATGATTAGTGACACTGAGCATCTTTTCATATGTCTATTGGCCATCTGTATGTCTTCTTTGGAGAAGTGTCTGTTCAGGTTTTTTGCCCATTTTTTATTGGATTGTTTGCTTTTTTGGTGTTGAGTTTTATAAGTTCTTTAAAATGCTAGATATTAACCTCTTATCAGATGTATCATTGGCGAATATGTTCTCCTATTCAGTGGGTTTTTTCTTTTTATTTTTGTTGATGGTTTCCTTTGCTGTGCAAAAACTCTTGTTTGATGTTGTCCCATTTGTTTATTTTTTCTTTTGTTTCCCTTGCTCAAGGAGATATGTTTATATATATTATATATATATTGCTATGAGAAATGTCCTAGATTTTACTGCTTATGTTTTCTTCTAGATTTTTATGGTTTCCAGGCTAACAGCTAAGTCTTTGATCCATTTTGTGTTTATTCTTATGTGCAGTGTAAGGTAGTCTAGTTTCATTTTTTTGCACATATCATTCTAACCCACGCCTTTATAATCAATTAATATTTAACAAAAGCAAAAACATACCATGGACTAAAGATAGTCTATTCAATAAATGGTGTTGGGAGAATTAGAAAGATTTGATTACTTTAAAGTAAGTGGATTTTATGAATGTGTTGCTTTTTGTTGTGTGTTTGAAGGGAATTTGTTAGGACCTGGTTATGTTATTAGAGTATTAAAAAAAGTCACTATCCTAAGTGAAACAAGCCAAGTAGAAAAAGACAAATACCACATGATCTCACTTATATATGGAATATAATGAATATAACAGTCTGAGGAATAGGGTAGACCCAGAAACATGGAAGTAGGGTACAGACTGAAAACCCCCAGAAGAGGGGGTAATGGGGGGTGGGAGGAGATAAACCACAGAACTTATATGCAGGTATGCATAACCGATGGACATGGACAACAAAGCCGGGGATGGGGCAGGGGAGGATGGGGAGGAGGGTGTCAATGGGGTAAAAAAGGAGAAACATCTATAACAAAAATAAAGTTAAATAAAAATAAATAAATAAAGCCCTGGCCGGTTTGGCTCAGCGGTTAGAGCGTCGGTCCTGAGAGACCCGGGTTCGGTTCCCGCTAAGGGCGCATACCTCAGTTGCAGTTTGTCCCCGGTCCTGGTCGGTTGTACAGGTGGCAGCCACTCGATGTGTTCCTTGCATGTCGATGTTTCTCTCTCTCTCTCTCTCTCTCTCTCTCTCTCTCTGTTCCTCTCTCTCCCTCCCACTCTACCTGAACAAAAAATGGAAAAATGTCCTCGGGTGAGGATAAAAAAAGTAAAATAAAATAAAATAAATAAATAAATAAATAAAGCCACTAAATAGCTTTGTGTTCCATTTATCTGTCATTTGAAACTTTCTGAGTGAACGCCTCAGTTTATAGTGATAGGAAGTTATTTAGCATATCTTTTGACAAACAGGTTGAACTGTGACCCTGAGGTGAGAAACCCAGTTGAATCAGGTTGTGGAAGTCATCAGTTGAGGGTGGGGTGGTTGTGGGGAATTTGGATTCACTAAAAGCAAGGGAACACTTTTGGCTTCCTGATTACCTTTCTTAGTTATGTACATTAGCTCATAGTTAACATTGGTAGTGTATATGAATGTGTCTTTAAAACCACTGGGATCAGTTGTATCACAATCAAGAAAATAAACAAAACTATGTGCATCTTGTAAAACTTATATGATCAAGATAGAACTCCATTTTGAACTCCACATCCAGTTTTCTCTTAACACCTTTTCATGTACACAAATTGATAACAGACTTTGCTCTACTATGCTCTTAGCATGTGTAGACATTATTTTGGGATTATGTAAAATTTGACTAGTGTTGATAACATGAAGCAAGATAATTTGAAATAAAGCAACATTTTAAAACATTTACTAATTTTAAATAAATTTTTCATACCATGGGTCTCATTTGCCAATCAGCATCGTTGCTTACTTAACACCTGGCATATTCATTTTCATGTTGAGATAAAATAATCTTTGATTTTGCTGGTCTGTTGGTTCTCTGGATGTTATGTCATGGTCTGGATGGTGCTCATCATTGTGCACCTTTAGGGAACATCAGCAAACACACCTGTTTGAGCTTCATATATGAAGATTCTGATTCATTAAATTACATGTGTGGTGCCCAAGCCTCTGCATTTCTAAAAAGCTCTTTAGGTGATTCTAATGTATCTCAAAGCTGGGGGAAAAACAAAACAAAACAAAAACTACTGTAGAAAGATTCGACTAAATACCAGACAGGCATGACCTTTAGAATTTTTCCATCCATGAGATTCCTTATAGGTTGGTCCATTGTGAAGTATCATAAAGTTTTAGAAAGATTTGGAAAACACATGAAAACGAGAAGTTAATAAACAGAAAATATACATTATAAGAGAATCCTTGTCATTCAAAAGGATTTTCTATAGGGTATTTCAAGTAGAAAGCTTTCCTGGTACATTTGGAATGTAAGTTGCTTAAAAATACAAAAACATTGCCCAGCCGGTGTGGCTCAGTGGATTGAGCATCATCCCATGGACTAAGAAGTCCCAGTTCAATTCCTGGTCATGTCATGTGCCTGGGTTTGGGGCTCAGTCCCCAGTAGCAGGTGTATAGGAGGCAGTCGATTGATGTTTCTCTCTCACACTGATGTTTCTATCTCTCTCTCCCTTCTTCTCTCTCTCTAAAAAAATAAAAAATCAATAAAAACATATTAAAAAAAACCCCAAAAAACAAAACACTGACCCAATTTTTTGAAACAACCACTGGAGACTGTAGCCAGAGTGTCCCAGAACTCCTCTCTTTTACCAGAAAATAAGTTGATCAGGACCTACAATATTGGCTCTTTAATGCTTAAGGATCTGGGAAAACTAACTCAAAGTTTGCATTGTTATTATTAACAAAGAAGTTCTAATATAGTTTAATTCAACAAAGGTGTAATGGGAGATTGACTGAATGAAGTCAAGTCATGGAGTACTCTGAATTCCAGTACTCTAAACTTTATTCTGAAAGTAGGCAAACCCAATGAAGCAGGGGAATGACCTTATTCAGTTTTTACTTTACAAAAATCACCTGGAAGGAATGGTGTGCTGAGTGAATTGGAGGAAGGAAAGTCACCATGGAGATTGGCAGTCCATTTACTAGATTATTTTAGCAGTCAGAGCTAGGGACAATGATGCAGGCTCACCTGAAGCAGAGGTGGGTGGAGTGGAGTAGGTAGGGAATGGATACAGCAACCATGTAATTTATCCTTCCCATTTGGACACTGAATATGGAAGGGTGCAACCAACTGTTAATGACTGCTTCAGGACAACAGGCACCAATTGGAACTATCCCATACAAACCGGGACTTACAATGGTATTAGGTGTAGGAAGAATAGAAACAATTTCCAAGGATCTCAAAAATTTGGGAAAGGTTGGTCAGAATGTATCTGGAAAGTGTCTGGAGTGGAGACATATATTTGGGATCTTTAATATAGGTAGTGACAAAGGTTGATGCCTGGTTCACTTATGGTTATTTCATATTTTGAATAAAGAAAAGGGAGTCAAGGACCCTATTGATTTGTAAAATCAGCAAAATAATAATAATAATAATAATAATAATCCATTTTTTTCACCTGATCCTTAAAATCTTGAATGCTTGAAGCATGAACAGGTAATGCTTATATTTTCTCTTATTCCATTAATGTTCAGTGGGTTAATAAATGGTATTTTCATTTTTGTTCTTTGTACATTTCCCCGTTCCAATCTGCAAATTGCATTTTAAATATTCTTTTTTTTTTTTTTTTTTTTAATCCTCATCCGAGGACATTTTTCCATTTTTTGTACAGACAGTGTGGGAGGGAGAGAGAGGAAGAGAGAAAGAGGGAAACATCGATGTGAAAGGGACACATTGAGTGGCTGCCACCCGCACCACCAACCAGGGCCGGGGACAAACTGCAACCGAGGTACATGCCCTTAGCGGGAACCGAACCCAGGTCTCTCTGGACCGCAGGCGGACGCTCTAACCGCTGAGCCAAACCGACCAGGGCCATTTTAAATATTCTTGAGTACTCAGGAACTAATTATGTAATTTAGAGATGTGAAAGTTCTCATTACCCTGTAAAGTTTACATTATTGTTCTTTGGACACCACAGAGCACTTGGTAAGCCTTTCCTTGTCACCTGATCATAGCATGTTTGCTTGAAAGCAATTTATAGGAAAAGTATTATTTTTCGATCATGTAGGGAGATAAAAATTGTTTTAAACCTTCTTCTCTCCTTAAACCTACATAGCACGCTATATTTCCAATATAAAATATTGAAATTGCTCTTATGTAGTGTGTTTTATGTGAATAGAATGCCAAGCAGGCTGATTTAAAAGTCTTGGTGTAATATGTTTGACAGCTAGAGGGACACAACTTTTGCCAGCACTTTGGATGTTTGCTTTGGGTTTAACTGTTGCCTTTGGAATTGTAAATTACTCTGGAAAGCTCATCACAGTTTAAATCCAATGTTTAATTTTTATCAAGGTTTTTGTTTTATTCAATTTTACTGTTTGTCTAATTAAGGCTTACAGAGGTCAGGTGCCTTGGCCAAAATCTCTAGCATGTCAATGTCTTAGCTCAGATGAGTTTTCCTTTAGAACCTGAGATTCTGATATTATATATTCATTAGTCTGCTCATTAACCTCCAAGTCATCCTACTTGCTTTCTTTATGAACTGGCTGGCTGTGCTTAAAGGGTCCTCAACACCAGTGAGACTTTATGGGAAGTCTACATGTTCATTGATTATCTTTTATCTGCAAATGATGAACATTTAGAGATCAATTCTGATAATCCCCAGCATGGTAGTTGTGGCTCTCTAGGGATTGTTACCCAGCAAAATCCGACTGTGTGCTGCTCAGGCTCACCAGTAGAATGCCTTTGTAGGGTTGAATGATAAGTTATGAGCTGTCTGGTATTTGAAGCTGGCACGGCAGCAGGCAGGATGGCCTGCAAATAAATTACTTCATTTCATGGACGTGGAGCCTTTGCCAGGAGACAAATATTTTGCATGCATTTCCTAGAGGCGGTTGGAAGTATGGCATAGTTGTTAGATTTTTGTTGCTGCTGCTGAAGGGCTTGGTCTGCCCAGATACCAAATAGGAATCCAGTTAGGAGACTGTTTCAGAAGGATTCAACAATAGAAACTCATAATTAATCTCCACAATCTTGTGCCTTTAAGGATATACTAGGTTGCAAAGCATTTGGTTGAAATTTAATTTAAACATATTATTATGAGTAAAGAGAAGGATATACTCTAATTATATATAACTTTTGAGATATGAATTTATATAAAACTTTACTCAAGCTACAGTTGTTTTCTCCCATAGTAATTGTGGGGTTTTGTTTGTTTGTTTTTATGAAAGCAAATGTTTTGTATTATTGGTCACCCCTCTCAGTTAATATTGCTTTTTACTTACCCAGTTCCTTCAATTTTCATCAATCCCTCACCATGACCCACATGCGATGTGGCTAAGAAGACAGTGCTGATGCTAACATAGGGGCAGTCTGTGCACCAGTCACTCACTTGCCTCAGCACAGAGAGCTCTGAGCTGCTATTCTGTCCTGCAGGACAGAGATAAAGTAGAAAGGGAGAAAGATGATTTTAAAGCAGTCCCTTCAAAAGATCATCACACTAAGGAAAGTATTTAGGAAGCTATTAGGCTGGAAGGGAATTCCCAGGAAGGAGAAGGCAATAAGGCCAAATGGTAAAAAATAAAGTGTCAGCCCAGGTACATATTATGTCAGTTCAAGTGACTAACTGCCAATTTGGCACAGCATACTTTTGGATCATGTGCTGTTAAATGCATGATCTTGTTTCCTGATGCTGATTTATAGCTTTGTGTGCTTCAAGCATTATTTTACTTTCTGATAAAGTCCTGGACCCTTGATGGAAAAGTAACAAAGCCTGAAGTAGCTGCAGAAGTTAAGGTGCATCACTTCTTGAAGGCAACTGGCTCATTCCTAGTTTGGATGGTTTTGTAAGTAGAACAGACAAACAGGCAGGGACAGTACTGTGTCAGAAAAACCATCAGGTGTAAAAAGTTATTTGCAGGAGAAGTGGGAAGAGCTGCCAGAAGTGTAACCACTCCATTTAAAGGGGATTCAGGTCTCATCAGGATCAAATGAATAAAGTTCAAAAGCAGTGGCAGAGATGGCCCTAAAAGGAATGCATAGGACTGATTTGGTCTATTCCTGAAAGTGCTCAGGAAACTCACATGTTCATATTACACGTTCTTTGAGTTTGTTTCTAGTATGTGGCAATATATGGGGCATAGGAGTCCCTGTCTTTTAGCACTTCAAAGTTTTGCTTCTGGTTTTGGGCTGGCTGGAATTGAAACCATTTACATCAATCAGTTGTGTCCTTGGTTGGCTCCTTTAGCTTTGGGAATATTCAACTCTTTTCTGAGTAAGCACAGAAATACACTTACATTTTAGTTGGTGCTTTGCTGCTGGTTTTGAAGCTCTGCTGAGTTGGCAAGCCTTACACCTTTCCCTCTCCCATCCCTTGGCATTCAGATAACCTTGGTTGAAGAATAATGAGCTACTCAGGTGGGTTTTGTGGCTTGCATTTCTTTGGTAAATGTTGTTTTCACGTGTAGAATGGTGTTGCCACCTAAATTATTGTGGTTCCTATTTGCAACTGGATCACAACAATGACCTGCTTTTTAGAGAAAGTATAAATGTGCTGCCAGGGGACCAGACCATTTTTCCTTTATTAGTGTAAACAGTGAGCAAACTGATCAACTTCAAGAGAACATACTTCCAGTGATTGCGCTGCTGGGCTGCAGGTGCAGCTGTGAGATGATGAGGCTCTCTCTCAGTCTGTGTTTTCAGGAGAGAACCTGGCACTTAGACCTTTGTCACTTGTGACCCCCCCCCCATTCTTTTAATCCATTTTTTAGTTCATTCATAACCAGGGAAATGAGAGAAATGCAAAATGCTGGAGCTTGATGAGATTTTAGAAGTCATCTTTCAATCATTCAGTTCACAGTTGAAGGAGGTGAACCCAATTACTTTAATTCAGCCAGTTAAAAAACTCAGTGTCTAAGACTGGACCAGGATGTGGGTCTCCTAAACCTCAGTCTAAATCATTCTTTACTAATCACTCAGCTTCTCATCAAAATGAATGTAACCACTGGGAGTAGGGATGACTAAGATTAATTGTTGGATTTCAAGAATCATGTTGGAAAGTGTGGGTCCATCAGTTTTTATAACGGTTCTCAGACTGGGAAAGAGCGGAGCATGCCTTGAATGTTCCATAAGGACATTCAACACCTTTTTAGTTTTGCTTGGAGAAAACTGACATCTTGCATTCATAATCAGTCAGGAGACACATAGCTTTTCCTGGACAAGCCATTAATTTTTCCCTTGCTTCAGCTTCCTCATGTGTAAAATCAGAACACTAGGCCTCATCACCACCAGTAAGAAATGACATGAGCCTTCCACTCTGTCCTGAGTTTCATGTAAGTGACTGATCATTCTGGGTTGATCTAAACCAGTGGTTCTCAAACTGTGGTCCTCATATTAGCATCAGCATCATCAAGAAATTGTTAGAATTGCAAATCCTTGGGGCCCGTCCCTGACCTATTCTGTATCACAAACTTTGGGGTAGAGCCTAGCAATATGTCTTTTAATGAGTTTTCCAAATGATTCTAAAGTTTGAGAACCACTAAACAATTCTTTCTCACCTTCCTCTAGCATAGACAATAGTCATGGAATCAAAAGTTAAAAAGAAAATTTTGTACCTTTATTATTAACTCTATGGGAGATGGCCATGAGAATCTTTATGAAAAATATAAGTTCTACAAGGCAGGAATCATACCTAGCATGTTCCCTATTGTTTCCCCAGTATCTGTCTCAATCTCTAGAACACACTCGGGACTCAAATTTATTAAAGAGTGAACTAATGAATATTAAGAATGTTTTGGCACTACATATTATGGAAGAAGCATATAGTTGGACAAGGGACACGTCTAAAGTCCAAGTTTGATCCTCTTTAGCTGGGTAAACTTTATTGAGCTGCTTCCTGCTTGAGCTAGAGAGCCCTCATCTGTATAATGGTCAGATGGAGCTACAGTTGCTTTTGGAGGACTCTCCTACTCTAGCATTGAATCTTCTATGAAAGAAGGCAAAAGGGCAAGGTGAATGTAGATAAAATGATAAGATCCATTAAGGAGCTTACTTTAATTAGCCTCTATGAGGTTTCCCATGTCTCTAGTAGTTCATCAAGATCTTTTTGTAACATATTCATTGTATTTCTCTCTGTTCCTCCCCCTGTCCCCCCTCTCCAGTTTTTTATGGTTACTGGCTCTAACTTTAAAAAAATAGTATATATTCATACTAAAGCTATTGAGAACAGGGTCTAAATTGTATATATTATTTATTTCATAATATACTAGTACAGTCAGGATCATATAATACATACTCAATAAATACTTCCTGAGTGTGGTTGAAGAAAGGCATCACATGAACTAATAAGGCTCATATACATGTTGTGATCATTAAGGCCAGGATCATAAAGGCCTGGGTTTAGATCTTGACTTAAAAGGTGTATGACCTTGGACAATAAAATTTATTCTTTCTGAAATTCAGTTTCCTATCTGCAATGTAGATATAATACTTACTTTATAGAGTTATTGTGAAGAATAAATATGGTAACATGAAAGCTTCTATTCCAGTTCCTGGCAAAACAATAAAGTACAGTTTACTTTCTTTATTTTTACATTTCCCCATGAACTAATTTACAAGCATCCTTAGAACACATATTTATTTATTTATTTGTATCCTCATCCAAGGACATTTTTGCATTTATCTTCAGATAGAGCGGGAAGGAGAGAGGGAGACATTGATGTGAGAGAGACACATCAAGTGGTTGCCACCCACTCAACCCCAATTGGGGCTGGGGACAAACTGCAACTGAGGTACATGCCTTTATCGAGAACCGAACCTGGGACTCTCTGGTCCATGGGCCAATGCTCTAACCACTGATCCAAACTGGCCAGGGCGAGACGTATTTTTTCACTCTCAGATCTTTCCATTGTATGTAGTTCTAGCCCTTAAGACTTTCAAAGACAATATTGAGATATTCAAATACAGAAGGCCATGGAATATTTTGAATTGAAATATAACTAAGAAGCAAGCCTGAGTATGGAGATGATACACACTTGGGAATGTAAGAGCTAGGGGCTAAGAAAACTTTACCTTGACGATTAGAATAAAAGCATTGCTTTAGGTCAGAATTTCGTGAATGCCATAAGAAAAGTCATTACTTTCTACTACCAACTGGAAGTTATGTGTTTTGATCTAAAATGATTAAACTTACCCCAGTACAAACACTCTCACAACCAATATTTCCAGTTAGTAAAAATGTTAGCTTATTCACTATTATTTTTTTTAAATGCCCTTTGAGCTTCTTTTTTAAAAATTGAATTTATTGGTGTGACATTGGTTAATAAAATTATAAAGGTTTCAGGTATACAATGCTGCAATATGTCATCTGTATATTGTATTATGTGTTTACCACCTGAAGACAAGTTTCCTTCCATCACCATTTATTCCCCCTTTACCCATTTCTATGTCCCCACACTCCATCTTCCCTCTGTCAGTCACCATACTAATAATGTCTGTGCCCATGAATCTTTCCTTTTTACTTTGCTTAATCCCTTCACCCTTATCACCCATCCCCCAATCCCCTTCCCTCTGACAGCTGTCAGTATGTTCTCTCCATCCATGAGTCTGTTTCCAATTTGTTCATTTATTTTGTTCATTAGATTCCACATATAGTTGAAATAATATGATACTTGTCTTTCTGTGACTGACTTATTTTATTTAACATAATACTTTTCAGGTCTATCTATGGTGTCAAAAAAAGGTAAGATTTTCTTCCTTTTTATGGCACAGTAGAATTCCATTGTGTAAATGTACCACAGCTTTTTTATCCACTTATCCACTGATGGACACTTGTGCTGCTTCCATATCTTGGTTATTGTAAATAATGCTGCAGTGAATGTAGAGGTGCATATATTCTTTTCAAATACTGTTTCTTTGGATATATTCCCAGAAGTGGGATCACTGGGTCATAAGGCAGTTCTATTTTTAAATTTTTTGAGGTAACTCCATACTGCTTTTCACAGTGACTGCACCAATATGCATTCCCACCATAAGTGTTCCCCTTTTTCCACATCCTTGCCAACATTAGTTATTTGTTAAGTTATTGATGATAGCCATTCTGACTGGGCCCTTTGAACTTCTAAAGGAAGGAAATGGAGTTAGGGGAGGGCAAAGCCAGCAAATAGTGAAGATATTTCCTTTCTAACAACACCCAGCACATTTTGGCTATTAGTCTAGATGACTGCGGCCTTTTCAGTGGCCAATAGAAGAGGAATGAAAGACACAACAATGTAGCACATGACTGGGAGGGCCTTTCCAACTCCTGCCAAACATCCGCAACATCCAAGGGAAGGGACAGTCCCTAGAACAAAACTGGCCCGGAGACAGCCTGGATTCTTATCTTATCTCCTTCCAGATTCCATACATCCCAGGCCCAGTCAAACTGCTCTGTTTTTAGAATTGAAGAGCACTCTGAAGATATATTTTCCAAAACAGCTTCACATACTGAAATAAACAAGGGGATAGGATTGGCTCAATCATTTTGTAACAGAGATGACCAAGAGAAAAAAATGATTTTAAATCTTATATATTTTATATACTATGAAAGGAAGGAATGAAAATTATTACTTGATTTCTAGTCAAGAAAACAGATGCCACACAGACAGAGTTAGGATGAGATATGAGATAAAATAAAGAATGGATATTAAGCATGAAGAAGGTAAGGATTGGGAAGTTGTTGAAATCATGGATAATTCCCTGCAGGTGTGGCTCATTGGATTCAGTGTCATCCCATGGACTGAGAGAGAGGTCCTGGTTCAATTCCCTGTCAGGGCACATGCCCAGGTTTCAGGCTCAGTCCCCAGTAGGGGGTGTATAGGAGGCAGCTGATGGATGTTTCTCTCTCACATTGATGTTTCTATCTATCCCTCCCTTCTTCTCTCTCTAAAAAATCAATTTAAAAAATAAAAAAAGAAATTGTAGATAATATTTACATGTAGATATAAACATGGTATATTCCTTATAGTTATTATGGTTTCAAATAAAAAAGCAGTTTAACTACTCATCCCACTTTAGAACCAGAAAACAGAAGGTGTGAATAGGTCTCAACAGGTCTTGTGAACCACTTGTCTGGAGAAGGAAACTTTCAGAGAACCCACAGACATTGGCTGGGTTGGGTGTTGCAGAAAGTGTTGGAAAACACTGAGTGAATAATAGGGAATTACATTGGAGAGTGCAGGAAAGGACCCTATGTCATTGTTATTATCAAAGATCATTTCTCAAGGATAGCTCTTTCCCTGAGGGAGACACCTAACAGCAGGCAAAATTTTACACTATGGAGCACCAGAAAAATAGATAGCAAATGACTTTCCAGTAAAGTAGTCTGCTCTTATCCAAAGGGATACATTTCAAGACCCCGTGTGGATGCTTGAAATTATATATATATATATATATGCTGAAACTTTTATACATGCCTCCTATGATAAAGTTTAATTTATAAATAAGACATGGTAATAGATCAACAATAACTAGTCATAAAATAGAACAATTATAATGATATATAGTTATAAAAGTTATATGAATGTGGTCTCCCTCTCTCCCTCCCTCCGATAACTGATTTGATAACTAGGATGGCTACTAAGTGACTAATGATAAGGGAGTGTGTACAGAGTGGAGATGCCAGACAAAGAGATGATTCACATCCCAGGTGGGACAGTGTGATTTCAGCATACCACTCAGAACAGTGCACAATTTAAACCCATGAATTGTTTATTTCTAGAATTTTCTATTTAATATGTTTGAACTGTGGTTGACTGCAGGTAACTGAAACCACAGAAAGCAAAACCATAGATAAGGGAGAACTGCTATAAAACTCTTGATCCAGAGAAAACTAGACTTTAAATAGGTAGTTTATTCCAAGATATTACTAAAATTCAGAAAAAAATAGTTTTTATTTTCTTCCTAACCTTTGCCCTTTCTTTAAATGTCTCGAGTTTTTCACAGAAGGAAAATATGGCTTGAGGTTATTCATTTTTCATAAAGCAAAATTTCTGTAATTATTCATAAAGTCAGGCTAATTTGTCTAGAAAGTTTAGTTCCCCCCTCTTTTCAGGTTGATCCCTTTGTTTACTACTCTTGTGCATTTGTCTGGGACTATGATTTTCTTTTTCATTTTAACCAACTTGATTCAGTTGATAGAGATGAGGAACAAACAGTGCCATGATCAGTTACTAAAGCCTGTGGGAAGTGGGAGGAAGTATGTTAAGTATATTTTTCATGCCTTACAGTTCTTTCTTATTTGTAATTTTTAAATCAAGAGTGATGATATTATAACACTGTATTATTTTTTAAAATAAACAAAGTTGTCCCTGGCTGGTTTGGCTCAGTGGTTAGGGTCAGCTCAAGGGTTGAGGGGTCATGGGTTCAATTCCCAATCAAAGGCAAATACCTGGGTTTCAGTTTGGATCCCCAACCCCGAGGGGTTGTGAGGGAAGCAACCAGTCAATGTATCTCTTTCTCTCTCTCCCTTCTTCTTCCACTTTATCAAAAAAAAAGTCAATGGAAAAACAAAAACAAATTTGGAAAGATATTAAGATTTGATAATTTGGGAATTGGATACAGAAATTTTAAATATATAAATTCATGACTTTCTGTATATGTGAAATACTTAATTTTAACAGGGAATGAATACACTACACTCAATTAAAGCTATTCATATTAATCCTAGTAAATGTTAAACCCATCCTGTTACTCTAACCTGACACATTAAGCCCTCAATTTTGCAGACCTTGATTTGACAGACTTCAGATTTAATGTACAAAATTTCCAGTCCATATGTCATATGGGAAAATTAACACACTGTTAATTTAAAAATGCTTTATCCAAGATTTGTTTATAATTAAATTAATTGGTTATTTTTTGTTATTAATTCGCTGTTATTTTTAACAAAGTGTTGTGAATAGGCCATATGTTGGAAGAAACACTAGTAATTACGCTGACATAAATATTATATATCTACAATTACAGTCTACAATTGAATAGCTCTAGTAAATGCATGCATTCACCAGTCATTACGAGTCAATAAAGGCATATGCTGGGGCGTGGCTTAGCTCACAAAAACTGCTGCAGAAAGTCACGTGCCAGAGACAACAGAACAAATTACCTTGGGATTTGGTATGATCACATGCTAATCATTTGCAAAACGGTGAAGAGTGTGAGAGGCTTTCTAAAGGCAAGATCAGCTTGGACAGGAACTGGAGGAACTCACAGCCAGTGTATTTGAAGAAATTCATAAGATGGCAAAGAAGCAAATGTCAAGCCGGCAACCACAGAAAAATAGCTAAAAGAAGCACTAGAAAAAATTGATGTACTTCATGCTGAAGTACTACATTGAAGACACTTGTATTGTCCAGTTCTTTTGCATCACCTACACAAGAGCCTTTGCCAGGTGGAAAGACACCTTTTAAAGGAGCACACAAGAAATACAAGTACAGAGTGGCAGTCACTGGGACCTCAATTGTGAAAGACTGCAAGGAGACCAACTTATCGCTGTGTGATGAATTCAGATCTTGGAAGGATGAACCCACAATTGACAGAATGTATTCTTTTCATAGACAAAATCTGTCAGGAAGAAATTTTTTCATGTTTAACATTCACAAAAAGTGAGTTGGCTTCAGCTGTTATGGAGGATGTGGAAAACAATATTCAAAGCACTGAACAGTGGGAATACAACCTATTCTATTTATGAAAGCTTATTCAGTCGAATGTGGAAGACCTACCACCCTCAAAGAAATGTACTCTCACTGGCCAAAGTCCTGTAAACACAGAATTATATTAGGAGACTCAAGCACTTACCATTATATTTCTCCTTTTTGAAGATACAGAATCACTTTAGTATGTGACTTTTTTGCATACATTTGATATATTCAGCAGGGATTTATGAAGCAGCAGGGTGTTGATCACATGTTTTGGGAAGTTGCACAGTTGAGAAAAGAAATGTCACTGGCAAAGCTGGGATATTTGAAAGAGGAACTCTGATCCTCTGCCTGGGATCATGCATGAACCTTCCTAATACCTGGAAAGTGCCTGAATATTTTTATGATTACTTGATATATATTTCCAAAGTGTGAGCTCAAGACTTTCTCTCTCTTTTGCAAATTACACCAAGAAGTAATGGGATTTCTTTTAAATTGACCTATGCTGTGATTGCTTATTCTTTAATTGAACACAGTATAAAGAATTATAGGTGTACTAGTGATTGTAATTTATAGTTGCAAGAAAAGAGCTAAATAAATAAATATTATATTGAAAAAAATACAATTTCCCAGGCACCCACCATTCCTACCTATCAATGCTAAAAGTAAAATCCTGGAGCAGCAGGAGAAACATAGCATTCTGGATTTTCAGTGTCTAGGGAATTACCCCTGGAAAGAGACAAAGGCTTGCTCTTCCAGTTGATACAGACATCCCTACCCCAGTTTGACCCAGGGCAAAAGTAGTCCTTCTGAAAAACAGTGTCATGTTTTATAATTCAGAGAAAAAATATAAAGATAAAGGAAACTTGAGGAATGTTACTTATAAACCAACAGTGCTCAAAATGTTTAATTTGATAGATTTAACTGTGTTTAATGAATGATGCCATCTTTAGTTTTTCAGTCTCTGGTAAGATGCCTTGATGGTACAGAACAACAAACATTTTACTGTGTACCCTTCACTGTTACCGTCTTCAGAGGAACCCGCAACCACCAGCAGAGGGCAACTGAGTGGGCTTCAGCCTTCCACCAGGACTCTCTGTGAGCACAGTGAGTCCCTCTAACAGAGCCTATCTATTTCTTGTAACGTATTAGTTACTTCAATATTGTTTGGTTTATACAATTTACCATCATTATTTTAAAACCTCTAATTTATTGATTATCTTGGCATCCCTAAGAAAACACAACATTGATAATATTGGAATAGAGGGATGCTTTAAAGTAGTCAGAATTTTAAAAAATTAACAGTCAAATATAGAATAGTGAAATTAAAAAAACAATCAGAGGAGAGAAAAAATGGCGGCGGAGTGAATGGAAGCTACACAAACCATCTCCCAGGACCAAATTGGAATTACAACAAAAATAAAGACAAATCATCAGGAAGGGGCAACTGAAAGGCAGCTTGGAGGACCACATAACCAGGGACACTGACTCAATCTTGGTAGGCTTGCGAGGACATAAGCTGGGACCGGGAGCCCAAGGTCTGCAGTGTCCTGGGCTGGGACCAGCAGACTCGGCTGGGACCAGGGAACTCTGCTGGAAGCTGCACCCTTGGCTGGGTCCAGCTGTCTCGGCTGGAAACTGCTGCCGCCTCAGCTGGGTCCGGCGACCCTGGCTGAATCCTGTGACCTGGGCTGGGTGCTACGCCCTCCGCTGGTGCCCCAGCCTCGGCCGCCCTTAGCTGGGAAGAGCGCTCTCCGGTTAAAAGTCCCAGGCAGCTCCACGATGCACAGTCTGGACAGAGGCTAAATTGGCAGCATCCACTTACCTTGGGCTCCCGCAGAGGGTGGGAAGACTGCACTGGAATTGTGTAGGGACACTCGAGATTTAGAGGGTGTTCAGAGCTTTTGCTGAGTGAGCCACGGAGGACTGTGGTCATCTTACTTCTTCCCAGGGCCCTGTGGAGAGGCGGTGGCCCCTCCCTCAGAGATTCAACCCCACCTGGTGGCCATTGAAATGCTAATTGAGGTCCATTACCAACCAGCATCTTCCCCACCATCTGGAAATCCTCTTACACTGAGCACCTGAGAGAGTTTTTCAGTCAACTAAGAAACCAAGGTTCTTCAGGTGACCACTACTAATAACCTTGGGCAAAAAAGCTAGAGGATAACTACCATTCTCTGGGCTACCAACTGTAACCAAGAACCTTAAGACTTGACAGTGGTGTTTAAAGTGGGTACTCCCTCACTCATCCAAACCCAGGAGAGGGAGCCACAAACAGCAGAATACTAACAGCCACAGGGAAAACTTGGCAGGCTCCAAAGTGCACTGTGGTAGCCAAAATAGTGAAACACAGACACAAAAGCCAAATGAAAGAACAAGAGAACTCTACAGAAGATGAGATAAATGAGGTGCAGTTAAGCAAGTTAACAGAACTAGAATCCAGAGCCATGGTCTTGAAGAAGCTCAACAGCATGTGTAAGGACTTGAGCACCATGAGTAAAGACATAGAAATGTTGAAAATCAACCAGTTGGAAATTAAAAACGACCAAGAAGAAATGAAGAATACATATATCAGAAATGAAAAACACATTGGAAGGTCTAAAAAGCAGAGTAGAGGAAGCTGACAACCAGATCAATGAATTAGAAGACAGGGTAGAAAAAAATCAACCAATCAGAAAACCAAAAGAAAAAAACGATTAAAAAACAGGAAGACAGCTTAAGAGAACTGTGGGACAACTGGAAACATAATAATATTCACATAATATGAGTCCCAAAATAAGAAGAAAATGAGCAAGGGTTAGAGAATATATTCAAAGAAATAGTGACAGAAAAATCCCCTAATTTGGTGAAGGAAGAAGGCATTCAAGTTCAAGAAGCACAGAGAGTCCCAAGTAAGAAGAACCCAAACAGGCCCACACCAAGACACATAGTAATCATACTGCCAAAAATTAAACACGAAGAGAGAATCCTAAAAGCAGCGAGAGATAAACAACAGGTTACCTACAGAGGAAACTCCATAAGGCTCTCAGCTGACTTCTCACAAGAAACACTACAGGCCAGAAGGGAATGGCATGAAGTAATCAAGGTCATGAAAAACAAGGATCTGAATCCAAGACTACTCTACCCAGCAAGGCTATCATTCAAAACAGAAGGTCAAATAAAGAGCTTCCCAGACAAAAAAAGGCTAAGGGAATACATTAGCACCAAACCAGCACTGCAAGAAATGTTAAAAGGACTGCTGTAATTAGCGGGAGAAATCATATCAAGAAGCCTGAAACACCAGTCCGAAAGAATATATGTACCCCCATGTTTGTAGCAGCACTATTTACAATAGCTGAGATCTGGAAACAGCCCAAGTGTCTATCAGTAGACGAATGGATAAAAAAGCAGTGGTACATATACACAATGGAGTACTACGCAGCTGTAAGAAAGAAAGATCTCTTATTTTTTGAGACTACATGGAGGGACCTGGAAAGTATCGTCCTAAGCGAAACAAGCCAAACAGAGAAAGACAAGTATCGTATGATCTCACTTATTTGTGGAATATAATGAACATAACAGTCTGAGGAATGGGATAGTCCCAGAGATTTGCAAGTGGGGTACACACTGACAATCCACAGAAGAGGGAGTGGTGGGGGAGAGAAAAACCACAGAACTTATATGCATGTATGCATGAACAATGGACATGGACAAAAAAGCTGGGGACAGGTCAGGAGGGAGTGGGAGGGGTAATCAGTGGGGGGAAAAGGAGAAACATCTGTAACAAAAATTAATTAATAAAAAAATAAATAAAATAAAATAAAATAAACAATCAAATAAAAATATACAGCTCATAATTTACACTCTACTCATAGTTAACTGCTAACATATTATCTTCCAAGATGTAAACTCAAAACTATAAAATCTCTAGAAGAAATCACAGGAAGAAATATTTGTTACCCTATGTTAGAATAAGATTTATTAGATACAACATCAAAAGCATGTATGAAATGAATGAAAAAAATGAAAAAAGAAAAAGACTAAATCTGACTATGATCTTTGACGAACACTGGGAGATAATATTTTCAAATCAGATACCTACTAAAAGACTTTTATACAAAACATCTAAAAACACTCAAAACTCAACAATAAGAAAACAGTGCAATTAAAATGGGCAAGATATTTGAACAAAGAAGATATATGATGGCAAATAGCCACATGACAGGATGTTAAATATCCTTTGTCATTAGGGAAATGCAAATGGAAGCCACCATGAGATATCTTTTGGCACCTGTCAGAATGAACCAAGTTGGAAAGTCCAACCATACTGAGTGTTGGTGAGGATACGGATGAGCTGGAGCTTGCATACACTACTGGCAATGTGAAATGTTAGAACCACATTGGAAAACAACTTGACAGCTTCTTAAAAATGTTCCACATACACGTAACTTATTATGCAGGCATTCTACTCCTAAGTATTTACCAAAGAAAACTGAATGCATATATTCTATTTTTTTTAATTAAATGATATTTTATTTTTTTTAATTAATTAATTTATTTTTGTTACAGGTGTTTCTTCTTTTTCCCCCACTGATTGCCCCCTTCCCCTCCCTCCTGCCTTGTACCCAGGTTTGTTGTCCATGTCCATTGTTCATGCATACATGCATATAAGTTCTGTGGTTTATCTCTCCCCCACCAAACCCTCTTCTGTGGATTGTCAGTCTGTACCCCACTGCACATCTCTGGAACTATCCCATTCCTCAGACTGTTATGTTCATTATATTTCACAAATAAGTGAGATCATATGATACTTGTCTTTCTCTATTTGGATTGTTTCGCTTAGGATGATACTTTCCAGGTATATCCATGTCGTCTCAAATAATAAAAGATATTTCTTTCTTACACCTGCATAGCACTCCATTGTGTATATGTACCATGGCTTTTTTATCCATTCGTCTACTGATGGACATTTGGGCTGTTTCCAGATCTTAGCAATTGGAAATAGTGCTGCTACAAACATGGGGGTACATATATTCTTTCTGATTGGTGTTTCAGGCTTCTTCGGGTATATTCCTAGAAGCGGGATCACTGGGTCAAATGAGTGTTCAATTTTTAATTTTTTGAGGTAACACCATATTGTTTTCCATAGTGGCTGCACCAGTTTGTATTCCCACCAGCAGTGTACTGGAGTCCCTTTTTCTCTAACACTTTTTCTCGCCAACACTTATTGTTTGATGATTTGTTGATGGTGGCCATTCTGACAGGTGTGAGGTGATACCTCATTGTTGTTTTAATTTGCATCTCTCTCATGATTAGTGGTGATGAGCATTTCTTCATATGTCTCTTAGCCATTTTTATGTCATGTTTGGAGAGGTGTCTATTTAGGTCCTCTGCCCATTTTTTAAATGGGTTCTTTGTCTTCCTTTTGTGGAGTTGTATGAGCACTCTATATATTGGAAATTAACCCCTTATCTGATATATCATTGGCAAGTATGCTCTCCCATACAGTGGTTAGCCTTTTCGTTTTGATGATTGTATTGTTCGCTGTGCAGAAGCTTTAGGTTTGGTGTAGTCCCATGTGTTCATTTTTTCCTTTATTTCTATTGCCTTAGCTGATGTATCAGTGTAAATTCTGCCGTGTATGATGTCTGAAATGTTGTTGCCTACAGTTTCTTCTAGGATTTTTATGAGCTCATGAGTCACATTTAAGTCTTTTATCCATTTTGAGTTTATTCTTGTGTAAGGTGTAAGTTGATGGTCTAGGTTCATTTTTCTGCATGTAGCTGTCCAGTTTTCCCAGCACCATTTACTAAAGAGGCTGTCCTTACTCCACTGTATGCTCTTGCCACCTTTGTTAAATATTAATTGTGCATATTGCCTTGGGTCCATTTCTGGGTTCTTTGTTCTGTTCCACTGGTCTATATGCCTGTTCTTGTGCCAGTACCAGGCTGTTTTCATTACAGTGTCTTTGTAGTTTAACCTGAAGTCTGGTAATATGATCCCTACAACTTTGTTCTTTTTTTTTCAAGATTGCTATGGGTATTCGAGGTCTTTTTTTGTTCCATATGAACTTTTGAAGTATTTGTTCTAATTCTGCGAAGTATGTCGTTGGTATTTTGATGGGGACTGCATTGAATCTATCGATTGCTTTGGGTAATATGGACATTTTAATGATGTTAATTCTTACCATCCACGAAGACGTAAGTGCTTCCACTTTTTTATATCTTCCTTTATTTTTTTTTCAATGGCCTGTAGTTTTCTGTGAATAGATCCTTTATTTCTTTGGTTAAGTTTATTCCTTGGTATCTTAATTTTTTTGACTCAATGGTAAATGGGATTGTTTTCTTAGTTTGTCTTTTTGTGAGTTCACCATTGGTGTATAAGAATGCTATCAATTTCTTGACATTAATTCTTTATCCTGCTACTTTTCCAAATTTATTTAAGTCTAGTAAATTTTGGATGGAGTCTTTGGGGTTTTCTACGTATAGTATCATGTCATCTGCGCATAAGGACAGTTTCACTTCCTATTTTCCAATTTGGGTCTCTTTTATTTTTTCTTCCTGTCTGATTGCTGTGGCTAAGACTTCCAGTACTATGTTAAATAAGAGTAGCGAAAGTGGGCATCCTTGCGTTGTTCCTGTTCTTAAGGGAAATGCTTTTAGTTTTTGCCCATTGAGTATGATGTTGGCTGTAGGTCTTTCAAATAAGGCCTTTATTATGACAAGATATGATGCCTCTGTTCCCACGTTGCTGAGCGTTTTTATCAGAAATGGATGCTGGATTTTGTCGAAGGCTTTTTCCTCATCTATTGATATGATCATGTGGTTTTCATTCTTCATTTTATTTATGTGGTGTATCATGTTTATTGATTTGCGAATATTTTACCAGCCTTGTATCCCTGGGATGAATCCCACTTGGTCATGGTGAATAATTTTTTTGGTGTATTGCTGGATCCAATTTGCTGGTATTTTGTTCAGGATTTTGGCATCTATGTTCATCAGGAATATTGGCCTGTAGTTTTCTTTTTTTGTAATGTCTTTTTCTGGTTTTGGAATTAGAGTTATGCTGGCTTCATATAACGAGTTTGGAAGTCTTCCTTCCTCCTGAATATTTTGAAATAGTTTGAGGGGAATGGGTGTTATTTGTTCCTTGAATGTTCAGTAAAACTCCCTCGTGAAGCCATCTGGGTCTGGGCTTTTGTTTGCTGGGAGACTCTTGATTACATCCTCAATTTCCTTAGTTGTTATTGGTCTGTTCAAGTTTTCTATCTCTTCCCTGTAGAGTTTTGGGAGACTATGTGTTTCTAGTAATTTGTCCACTTTGCTTTGTCAAATTTTTTGCCATATAATTGTTCATAGTAGTTGTTAACAATCTTTTGTATTTCTGTGGTGTCAGTTGTTACTTCTCCTCTTTCATTTCTGATTTTGTGTATTTGGGTTCTTTCTCTGTTTCTTGGTGCGTCCAGCTATGGGCCCATCAATCTTGTTTATCTTTTCAAAAAACGAGCGTTTTGTTTCATTGATTCTTTGAATTGTTTTTTTGGACTCCATGTCATTTATTTCTGGTCTGATCTTTACTATTTCCTTCCTTTTACTTGCTCTGGGGGTTTCTTTTTGTTTGCTTTTTAGTTCTTTAGTTGTGAGGTTAGATAGTGTATTAGAGATTTTTCTTGTTTTTTGAGGTAGGCCTGTAGTGCTATGAACTTCCCTCTCAGAACTGCTTTCCCTGCATCCCATAGATTTTGTTTTGTTGTGTCTTCATTTTAATTGGTTTACAGGAGGTTTTTAATTTCTTCCTTGATCTCCTCGGTAACCCATTCATTGTTTAATAACATGGTATTTAGCTTCCATGTTTTCAAATATCTTTGTGTGTTCTTAATGCAATTGATTCCTAGTGTCTTGCCATTGTGATCTGAGAAGATGCTTGATATGATTTCAATCTTCTTGAACTTATAGAGACTTAGCTTGTGCTCTAACATGTGGTCTATCTTTGAGAATGTCCCATGTGCACTTGAAAAGAATGTGAATTCTATAGTTTTGGAGTGTAATTCTCTGTAGATATCTATTAAATCCATTTGGTCTAGTGCTTCATTTATAGTCTCTGTTTCCTTGCTATTTTTTTTGTCTTTACGATCTATACAGTGTTGTCTATGGAGTATTCAAGTTCCCTGCTATGATTGTTTTGCTACTGATTTCTCTTTTGAAGTCCTCCAGAAGATTTTTGATCTATTTTGGTGATGGCACATTGGGTGTGTATATGTTTATGAAGGTTATCTTCCTGTTGGATATATGCTTTCAATATTATGTAGTGGCCTTCTTTGTGTCTAGTTATGGCCTTTGTTTTGAAATCTATTGTATCAGATAGGAGTATTGATACTCCAGCTTTTTTTCCCTTTTGGTTTGCTTCGAAAAATTTTTTCCATCCCTTCACTTTCAACCTGTGTGAGTCTTTTGTTGTGAGGTGGGTTCTTATAAACAACATATAGATGAGTCATGCTTTCTTATCCAACCAGCTACTCTGTGTTTTTTTATGGGAGCATTCAAACCATTTACATTTAAGGTGATTATGGATATTTACTTATTTATTGCCATTTTTGTTTAATGTGGTTATATTTTTCTTCCTATTTCTCCTGCTAATTACAGCAGTCCTTTTAACATTTCTTGCAGTGCTGATTTGGTGCTAATGTATTCCCTTAGCCTTTTTTGTCTGGGAAGCTCTTTATTTGACCTTCTATTTTGAATGATAGCCTTGCTGGGTAGAGTAGTCTTGGATTCAGATTCTTGTTTTTCATGACCTTGATTACTTCATGCCATTCCCTTCTGGCCTGTAGTGTTTCTTGTGAGAAGTCAGCTGAGAGCCTTATGGGGTTTCCTTTGGAGGTATCCTGTAGCTTATCTCTTGCTGCTTTTAGGATTCTGTCTTTGTCTTTAATTTTTGGCAGTTTGATTACTATGTGTCTTGGTGTGGGCCTGTTTGGGTTCTTCTTACTTGGGGGTTTCTGTGCTTCTTGAACTTGAATGCCTTCTTCCTTCACCAAATTAGGGGAGTTTTCTGTCACTATTTCTTTGAATATATTCTCTAACCCTAGCTCATTTTCTTCTTATTTGGGGACTCATATTATGTGAATATTATTATGTTTCCAGTTGTCCCACAGTTCTCTTAAGGTGTTTTCCTGTTTTTTTTTTAACTTTTTTTTTGGTTTTCTTATTGGTTGATTTTTTTCTATCCTATCTTCTAATTGACAGATTCGGTCCTCAGCTTCCTCTATTCTGCTATTTAAACTTTCCAATGTTTTCTTTATTTCTGATATGTCATTCTTCATTTCTTCGTGATGGTTTTTAATTTCCAACTGGTTGATTTTCAACATTTCTATGTCTTTACTCATGGTGCTCATGTCCTTACACATGCTGTTGAGCTTCTTCAAGACCATGGCTCTGGATTCTAGTTCTGTTAACTTGCTTAACTGCACCTCATTTATCTCATCTTCTGTAGAGTTCTCTTGTTCTTTTATTTGGCTTTTGTGTCTGTGTTTCACTCTTTTGGCTATCACACTGTGCTTTGGAGCCTGCAAAGTTTTCCTTGTGGCTGTTGGTGTTCTGCTGTTTGTGGCTCCCTCTCCTGGGTTTGGATGAGTGAGGGAGTACCCACTTTAAACACCACTGTCAAGTCTTAATGTTCTTGGTTACAGTTGGTAGCCCAGAGAATGGTAGTTATCCTCTAGCTTTTTTGCCCAAGGCTATTAGTAGTGGTCACCTCAAAAACCTTGGTTTCTGAGTTGACTGAAAAGTCTCTCAGGTGCTCAGTGTTAGAGGATTTCCAGAGGGTAGGGCAGATGCTGGTAGTAAATGGGCCTCAATTATCATTTCAATAGCCACCGGGTGAGGTTGAATTTCCCAGGGAGGGGCCACCACCTCTCAGCAGGGCCTTTGGAAGGAGTAAGATGACCACAGTCCTGCGTGGCTGCAACTCAGCAAAAGCTCTGAGCACCCTCCAAATCCTGAGTGTCCCCACACAGTTCCAGTACAGTCTGCCCTCTCTCTGCCGGAGCCCAAGGTGAGTAGCTGCTGCTACTTTATCCTTTGTCCTGGCTCTGCGCTCTGGAGCCACTTGGGAGTGTAACCCGTGGGCGCTGCTCCCAGCTACAGCCATTGCTTCGGGCCGAGGGCACAGCTCCCAGTGGAGGGCTCAGCTCCCTGCTAAGGTTACAGGTCCTAGCCGAAGCTGCCACAGCTCCCTGCCAAGGGCGACACAGGTTTCAGCCAAAGCCTCTGCAACTCCCAGCCTAGGCTGCAGCTCCCAACCCAGTGCACTGAGGACCATGGGCTCCAGGTCCCTTCTGGTGTCTTCAGAAACCTACCAGGACTGAATCAGAGTCCCTGGTTATGTGGTCCTCCAAGCTGCTTTTTGGTTGCCTTTTCTTGACTATTTGTCTTTATTTTCATTTTAATTCCAGTTTGGTCCTGGGAGATGGTCTGTGTAGCTTCCATTCACTCCGCCGCCATTTTCCTGATTCTGAACGCATATATTCTTACAAAGATTTCTGTATGAATGTCCACAGCTACTGTTATTTGTATTAGCCCCTAACTGAAAACAATCTAAATGTTCACCAACAAATGAATGTAGAAACAAATAGCGGTATATCCATACACTGCAATATATTCAGCAATAATAACAGGAATGAATTCAAATTCAAACCAATCAATAATGAAGAAAGAAAAAAAATTGTGGTTTCCTGGGGTGGGAGAGTATGGAGTGAGGGTAGGGAGAAGTTACAGGGGATGAGGAGGAAATGATGGGATAATAGATATGTTTATTATCTAAATTATGGGGATGTTTTTACAGTTATATGCACATCAGAATTTATCAAATTGTACTAGTTAAGTAAGTTCATCTTATTATATGTCAATTAAACCTCAATAAAGCTGTTAAAAAGAAAGGAAAAGAAAAGGCAAGGGAAGGGAAAGGCAAAGGGAAAGAAGAAGAAAGAGAGGAAGGAGGGAGGGAAGGAGGGAAGGCCTGGATTTCATCAGAGACCTGGGTTGGGAACTTGAATCTGTCATTTACTTGCTGTGAGCAAATTATATTCTTTGAGCTTCAGTTTTTATTTCTACAAAATGAGATTAAAGATACCCATCTCATACACAGTTATATATATATATGCAATATGCAAAATGTTTAATAAATATTAGGCACTTTTATGAATATTGATTTTAATATTTATCAAACAGATAAAAACGGTAGCAATTTGGGAGGAAATGTCTAGAGTCCTTTAGGGCAAAAGGGATGTTAAAGTGGGTGTGGGGAGCAAAGAAGAAGCAAGGATGTTCATCTTTTTCTGTGAGATGGAAAATAATACCTGAAACTTGTTAAACTACTCATCACACAGGAAATGTGCTGCTGCTGCCCTCCTGTTTGGGGTCTACAGGTCCCAGCATGCAATGCTCTGTTTGAATGTGGGCCACAGGGCACTGCTAATAAGATGTGTCGTTTCTTTGGGCTAACCCAGTAGAGAGGAATTGAAGCAGAAAGAGGCAATACATTCTTAATGCAATGCACACATTATATTATACATCATGTTATTTTTAAACAAAAAGGCATACCATTAATTTTCTCTGTTAGCTAAAATACATTTATTTATACTTACTAAATGGTAGCCAAGTATTGCTTGGGTGACATAAACAGCTTTTATAAATATAAAACTGTTTATAAGTAAATTGTTTACAAACATACATATATTGTTAAAAAATGCAGTTTCTCTTTCCATTAAACATCATTCCTTGGGTAGTCCTGAGGATGGCTAAGCACTAAGCCATTTAAAATTTAAATGAGACTTTAATAAGGGAATGTCATGTTTCATTTAAAAGATTCTCTTTTCTTCTTTCTCTTATGCTGTCAAGTGAAAGAAAAGGCAGCTTTATAATTACATGGCTGCTTCGGCTTCAGGTTGTATGTGAGATCTCACATTATTTTCCCACACCTTTCTCTCTCTTTCTCAATCTCTGTCCCACTCCACCCTCCCACATCCCAGCTTTCTGCCTTACACTTCCTTCTTAAGGAGCTGACAGAATGATGGAGTTCTGTTGATTAAGTTACTGAAAGGTGGTGACCTTTATTAATTTAGGGGGTGACAAGCAAAAAATAAAATAAATGACAAGTGTGAAAAGTGTTTCTTAACTTGGATCATCATATTAGCCTGTCCAGGTAGAAAATTAGGTGATTTTGGTTGCCACTGCTCCGCAGAGTTTGAAATCAAATGGAACTTAACTTTGTCAGATGTATACTCTCTTACGTTCCGTACTCCTACTGCTGTTCTGGTAGCCTAGAGGGCTTTCTCACATTTGCCCATAGTGTTCCCCACCAAACATTAGGGATTCTCTCCCCTTGTTAAAAACATAGCAAAGGTATTAGCAGCAATAACAACAGGTCCTCTTTCACAACTATTTTATAGTAGCCTTTTTTTGGTTTTCTAATCACAATTATTAACTGCACTGTTGATCATAAAATAGAAATAAATCCAGCAAGCCAGGTCTGATGATTGGAAATTATTACATTGTTCCCTAGAAAATTGTGTTGTAATGAAGATAGTGTAGAATGAAACTATCTTTATTCTGTTTCCTGCAGTGATATGCTTGGTGCCGTTTGATTGTAAGAGATGGTTCTTGCTGAGTCACCTGCATGACGTGGTGGTTAGTTTTGATTGTAGGCTTGATCTGAGTTTAATGGCAGAGAATAGAGGGAGGGATATGCTTACAATGACTGGGGAGGTCTGAAGAAATTTTGGATAATTCTTTTGTGATAGTGTCACTGATTGGGGTTTCTGTCTGGGACCTCGGTTCTTCTCATTGGCACAGAAAATAATTTAATGCCAATGAAGACGAAAGTAAAGTAAAGTTGGATTTATTGAAAATACTCTTGAAGCGAGGAGTGGGGCCAGTCAGGAGGGACCATGGGCCCGAACTCCCTGGGTTACATGGATTAAATGAGTAATTTTCTGGGTGGAAACTTTCATTTGCATCTGGGGATGATTGACAGAAAAGGGTGATATAACTGTATTTCTTCTGCATATGCCTTTACTCATAATGTATATCAAAACACCCATGAGGCGGGGATCATCAAAACCTCAATGCAGATTTTATTATAATTAGTCTGGGGCTCTAGTAAGGTCGCATTAAGGCCATGTTGCTTTCCTCTGCTCTTGCCCCGAGAGCTGGCTGGTTCCGAACCTGCCCACTGGAGGAACTGCTGATGGCAGGGAGGCCCACAGAGAGGTGGTCTGAAGGCAATGTTGGTCTTGCCCCTTTCCTAACCCTGGAGCAGGCCCCACCCCAGAAGCTCAAGTCTAATTTTTTTTTTTTTTTTTTATCCTCACCCGAGGACATTTTTCCATTTTTTGTCCAGGTAGAGTGGGAGGGAGAGAGAGGAACAGAGAGAGAGAGAGAGAGAGAGAGAGAGAGAGAGAGAGAGAGAGAAACATTGAGTGAAAGGGACACATCGAGTGGCTGCCACCCACATAACCAACCAGGGCCGGGGACAAACTGCAACCAAGGCATGCGCCCTTAGCGGGAACCGAACCCGGGTCTCTCAGGACCGCAGGCCGACGCTCCAACCACTGAGCCAAACCGGCCAGGGCTCAAGTCTAATTTTTTACCTAAGAGTAATAAGGTAATGCATCATTGAATAGAAGGTAATATTTTACTTATACTGTAAAAAAAATATTACTTAGCCCTGGCCGGTTTGGCTCAGCGGTTGGAACGTCGGCCTGCGGTACAGAGAGACCCGGGTTCGGTTCCCGCTAAGGGCACATACCTCGGTTGCAGTTTGTCCCCGGCCCTGGTTGGTCGTGCGGGTGGCAGCCACTCGATGTGTCCCTTCACGTCGATGTTTCTCTCTCTCTCTCTTCCTCTCTCTCCCTCCTGCTCTATCTGAACAAAAAATGGAAAAATGTCCTCAGGTGAGGATAAAACAAAAAACAAACAAACAAACAAAATATTACTTAGACAATGCATAAAAATAGATATTGTCATTCACTCTATTATTGGAAATCTATAGAGAGAATGAACATGTTACTATACTTAGGCAAGTATTAATAAGAAGGAAGCACGCCTGGCCAGTGTGAGCTTCATCCCATGCAACAAGAGGTTGCCAGTTTGTTTCCTGGTCAGGGCACATGCCTGGGTTGCAGGCTCAATTCCAATAAAGGGCATGCAGGAGGTGGCCAATTGATATTTCTCTTTCTTGGATGTTTCTATCTTTCTCCCTCTCCTTTACTCTCTCTAAAAAAATAAATAAAATGTATTTTGTTTTTAAAAAGAAGGAAGCAAAGGGAATCAGTTATTGTTGAGCTTAATAAAACTGGGGAGCATGAGCCTGTTTGCTTCAGCAGGAAGCTACAGCTTAACAACCCTCCCTTTCCCCCATGTAGGGAGCAGCCTGCTCCCCCCATGCAGAATTGTTGAGGGAAGAGGA
Organism: Molossus molossus; assembly: GCF_014108415.1. Classification (NCBI taxonomy): domain Eukaryota; kingdom Metazoa; phylum Chordata; class Mammalia; order Chiroptera; family Molossidae; genus Molossus; species Molossus molossus. The sequence goes on from NW_023425403.1 coordinate 99,874,203, forward strand.
GCACGGGGAGGTCAACACATGCACATTAGAAGTCAAAGTGTCACAGGAAGATGTGCTTGACCATAGAGACTTGTCAGTCTAACTTGGGAAAGGGATCATTGTCTAGTGTTTGGACCTATCAGAAGCCTGTGAAAGCTTGGGAAATTGATTGTTTATTGGGGCAGATCACCCGGGTTTTAAAGGAGTAAGCTTTAATATGAAACAGAAATTTTGGACACTTGTCTTTGTTTTGGCCTTAACGAAGATAAGTTTGGACTTTTTCCATGGTGGGATGGATGAAGATGGGACAATGGGAACCTAGGAGAGGAACTTCTTTGATTCTGCATCACAAATAAATTACCTTAACACAACAATCTCCTGTGCGTAGGTCCATGAAATGCTTTTCTCATGATCTCATGGAAGAGCCTAATTTCCACCAACAGCAAACCTAATGGGAAGAGTTTCTTCTTCAGATTTGGAAGGAACCAATGAAGTTGTTATTCTCTACCTGACACGTGAATCCCTCCACAGCAGCCCCAAACCTTAATTAGAATATATTCAGTGAGAGGGAGCTCACTGCCTCAGTGTTACTGGATAATTCTGTTAGACAGTTGTTTTTTTCTTTTAGCTGAAATCAGCCTTTCTTCATTTGAACTAATTGATCAAATTCTACATTCTGGATCGTCTGAGAATAAATTGAGCCCTTCTTCTGCCTGAGAGCTTTCAAGTTTTGGGGCCAGCTCTCTTATTTCCACTAAGTGTTTCATTCACCAAGTAAATAATTCCTCACTTCTTTCAGTAGTTTCTCCCTCAGTCTCCCCAAGGGTCTAGCACAATTCCTTACACATGCATAGTAGGTCCTCAGGGAATGTTCGACTTGACACAGATGTGGCACCAATTTCCTTTAAATTCCACTGAAATTCTTATTGACAAGTGTATTGCACTCAGATTTAATTCTATATAGTGTGGAAATAGCAATGATTACTAGCATGTGTTGGTACTGATAACATCTATACATGGTTGGTCATAAACCATTCATTTAACTTTATGTTTCTTCCTAGATTGGTTGACTGATCCTCCCTCAGGGAGATGATGTTCCTTTCTCTTTTGTAATTTACACCAGCACCCAGAAAAGAATGTTTAGAGAAAAAAAGGAATGTCTGTGTAAACCTAAAAAAGGGCCTGTCTGTGTAAATCTAAAATGGAATAGCTAGGAAGAAAGCCTGAGCTTTTAGAAAAATATGTTATTCTATTCTTCCTGGTTGATGAGAAAAAATAAAAAATTCTAATGGTAGTTGAATTAATTTTAAAAATTTTTTTTATTCCTTACTTGAGGATATTTTTCTATTTATCATTAGATAGAGTATGAGGGAGGGAGAGAGAGAGAGAGACAGACAGAGAGAAACATTGATGTGATACAGACACATCGACTGGTTGTCTCCCACACAACCTGACCAGGACCAGGCATGAACGGCAACCGAGGTATGTGCCCTTACTCAGAATTGAACCCACGACTCATTGGTCCCCGGGTCGATGCTCTATCACTGAGCCAAACCTGCCAGGGCTTTAAATTAATTTTAATTAATTTGTTTATATTTTAGCCAGTTCATTGCTCTTTATTTTACGGTGGTGTGTACGTCGAATATGAAACTGTTTTTTTCTTTTAGCTTTTGGTTGCATATAGTAGATAAAGATGTAAAGTAACATATTTATTTGTGAGTATGTTTTAAATATTAGAATTAAGAATATGTTGTTATGGGGTGAAGTATGTCCCTTCAAATTCATATCTTGAAGCCCTAACCCCTGGTACCTTAGAATATGACCATATTTGCAGACAAGCTCTTTAAAGAGACCATCAAGTTAAAATGAGGATAGGAGAGTGGGCCTTACTCCAATATGACTGGTGTTCTCTTTTCTTTTTCCTTTCTTTTTAATCCTCACTGAGGATGTTTTTCTATTTATCTTCAGACAAAGCAGAAGAGAAGGAGAGAGAGGGAGAGAGAGAGAAACATTGATGTGAGAGGGACAGTGCCAGGGCCGGGGACAAACCGCAACTGAGGTACGTGCAGTTGACTGGAATTGAACTTGCAAGTCATTGGTCCACGGGTCAAAGCTCTAACCAGTGAGCAAAACCTGCCAGGGCTAGACTGGTGTTCTTATAAGGAATTAGGACACAGATATAAGCCGAGGGAAGACCATGTGAAGACCAAGGGAGAAGATGGCCATCTATAAGCCAAGGAGAGAGGCTTCTGCTGCGGGTTGGGTCCCAGTCTTTGGGTCGCACTCCCCTACCCTCCCAAAGCTGGAAGGGGCTGAGCACTTAGGCAGGATTATTTGGGCCACCACTGAGATGCAGTTCATCCTGGAGGGAACAGCAGGTACAGGTCTAGGTCCAGGTGGAGCCCCACCAAACTCAGCAGGATCTAAAATTTATAATGAATAACTGGTGATTCATTTTTAATCAGGAGTGTTTCTAAATCACTGACTTTTTGAAAGATCTGAGTTTAGTTTCTGCCACTACAGGGCAATAAGGCATCGTTCAGGTCATGTCACTTAGAGCGATAATACCTACCTTGTAGAGCTGTTTTGAGGTGTTTATGAACAATCCACAATACTCAGCAAACTCTCCTCCAAATTTTCTCAAGTATAGCACTTCCAATTGGAAATAACTGGTAAAGAGTTCACAAGGGAGTAATTTACAAGAAAACAAATTCTGCCTGTGAACAATTAGTCCTATGAAGGTCTCCAAGGCTGTTTGCTAACAGTTCTCAGAAAGTCATAGGGGCTTGGTAAAATCTGCAAGTCCAGATCCCCTTTGATCTGGCTAATTATAGTGAAGCATGAAAAAAAATGTTAATTGCTCAGTTCTTGGCTTTTGTTTTCCTTAGCATCATGCTTCCTTTCCCTGGCCCTCTTAAGCTTTTGAACACATGTAATGCCTCTTCAGAAACTCTATGACCACACTAAGAACAAGGTCCCACCCAGCCTGCAGTCTTCATGTGGGTAAATGAAAAAGAGCAGGAAACAACAAATGATGTTTTCCTCTTGTTTTTGTGAAATACCCAACTAATCATCCTCCATGGTGGTGATATGGTTGAGAATTTTATAGATAGAGCGAGCCTATGGGAAGTCTCAATATATTTTGTAGGAAAACTATTTATAATTGTCAGGGGAAAGGAAATGGGGCTATTTTAGCCCAGTGTCCAATTTGTTTTAATGCACAGACTTTCTAAAAATTGAGTTTTAATTGAATTAGACTGAAGGAAAAAATACATTTTCTGATAAGGAAAAATATCTGGGTTGTTGAAAGTAAGGCATTTTCAAACATAATAATAGAACAGAGTAATAGAATGAAATATTAGCAAGGATAATATTAGAGGCCAGTATTATAGTGAAAGGTATCTTCATATAAGAGATATTGTGGCTGTGTTGAAAGAATCCTAGACTGTGAATCAGAAGATTTTTGACTTTCTGTTGCTAACAGCAATAACACCACCAGGAATAACAGAATTTACTGAGCACTTATGTGCTGAGAACTGTAAGAAGCAACTCACTTTTAATTCTTATCTGTGAGGTATGTAAGTTCTGTTATTTCCTCATGCTATGTATTAAGGAATGGAAGCTTAGGGAGAGTAAGGAACTTGCCAGATCCAGACCATGTGACAACATGGAAGATCTGGAATGATAACCTATTCTCTGTGGCCACAGAGTTCATACATAGAGCCTTGAGCTCTGTTGCCTCATATTATAACTTCTCATGGTCATAGCAAAGCAGAGATGGAGTTCTGGATCTAGATTCCAAAGACCATGCTCTTCTGGGAAATAGGGTAGAGAGAAGAAGGGTCATGCCTCCAGGGCAATGGCTCTCAAACTGTGGTCCTCAAACCAGAGCATCAGCATCACTTGGGTAGTATACATTCTTACAACCTACCCCACACCTAGTGAAAAACAAGCTCTGGAGGTGAAGCCCAGAAATCTGAGTTTTCCTATGCTTTTTACATGATTCTGTTGTTCACTTGAGTTAAAAAAATACTGGTTTTGAGTATGCAATCCAAACTTGTTGTCCAACTTGAGTTTAAAAATGCATATTTAGTATACCAAATGTTGAGCTTGGTTTTGGTAACCATACTTACTTTTTTTGAAATTTCAGAGAATATTAAAACAGGTATAAATTTTTTTAGTTATCAAAAAGAGTATCATACCTTTTAAAAGGGTCAAGAACATTCATTATACAATTCATGTTCTTTTTTTTTTTTTTTAATCCTTACCTGAGGAGTTTTCTATTTTTATTTTTTCAGACAGAGTGTGAAGGAGAGAGAGAGAAACATTGATAGGAGAGAGACACATCAACTGGTTGCCTCCCACATGACCTAGACCAGGGACAGGGACTGAACCACAACTGTAGTACATATCCTTGACCAGAAATCAACCCACGACTCTCTGGTCCTTGGGCCGTTGCTCTAACCGCTGAGCCAAACAGACCAGGGCTCATGGTTCTTTTCTTAAGAAATGTATCATTTAATTGAGAAAACTAAATAATGAATTGAAGAAATCATATTGATCTGTTATCAAGTGTGTCAGGGAGGAGGCACTTCCCCCTCTATTCCTCCTGAGTTCTTATGTCTGGACTAAGAGTAAAACTGATACAAGATCAGATGAACAGAAAACCAATTCAATACATGTGCATGGGAGACATAAATGATGCTCAGGGAGAAATAATAAACCATCCTGTTTTTTATACTTCTTAGACAAAGAAACAATGGATTCGTGTGACAGGACAAAGAAGCTTAGGTTGGCTGCTCATACTGAGGAATCTAAGCAGAAAGAGAGCGTGTGGCAGGAAATTAATAAAAGAGCAGTGAGGCGTGTTCCTACAGGCCTTTTGGTCTTGGATTCCTTGACTCTAGCCATAAGGGTGACTCTCTCAGTCTCCTTGGTCCAAGGAGGGCACCTTTCACATGGGAGATTTATTTTCTGCATTTAAAGAGACAAGGGAGGGTCAGTGTGTCCTTCTTGCACTGGCTGCTTATCAAGTAATTTTAATTCAAAGTAATCAATATGCCATTGTGGAATATTTTGGGACAGCCTGCCCTGAGCCCTGACAGGTGCATACTAATGGGATACAGGAAATGAAAAAGTGCTTTTGAGAAGTAGAATGAAGAATTTGGATGAGTTTTAATAAATAGCATTAAAAGATGCAGAAGACTTTTATTTGCAAAGGGAGAGATGATAAAGGATTTTGAGGAAAGCAGTGTGCCAGGACCTGGAGGGTCAAGGCAGAGAGAAACTGGTACATCTGGAGATAAAGGGACTAAACTGTAAAGAGGGGATTTGGACAGGAAGAATAGACCAGTTTAGATTTTGAGGAAATGGTGAGAATCCTAAGCAAAACAGCACAATAGAAGATCTTGACTAAGAATGCTTAAGAAATGCACAAAATAGGAAATATATAAATACAGGAAGTGGGTCAGCAGTTACCTAGGACTGACAGAGGTGTAATGATATGTGATTACTAGTGGGTGGGGACTTTCTCTGAGAGATAATGAAAATGTTCTAAAATTAGAATATGGGATAGTTACACCCCTCTGTAAATATACTAAATGCTCTTGTATTGTACGCATTAAACTAGTGAAATGCATAGCTTGCAAATTATATCTCAATGAACTTATGATAAAACACACACACACACACACACACACACACATACACACACAAAAGAATGCAATGTCAGAAGTGTGCGTGATTTTTATCAGCCAGAATCATTTCAGCTGCAAGGAGCAAAAAAGGAGAATTTATTGGTTCATGTCACTGAAACCCAAGGCTTCAGGCCTGCTGTGGGTTCTCCCCTTCCTGCCATCTCTGTACCAGAGCTCCTTTCTCAGGGAAATATCCTTTTTGTGGCAAAAAGCTGGTAGCCAGAAGCTTCAGGCCTAAATGAGATTCTCAGAAACCCAGGCAATTGAGCTTTGGGTTCAGATAGGCTAGACCAGGCCACGCCCCTCCTGAAACCTCCAGGACTGAGAGTGGGAGGGGGGCAGTTCCATTCACTGTACTTTCCAATACCTAAAAGTGTAGGTATTGGAAAGGGGGTGCCTAAGTCTTGGACTGCAGGAAGACTGAAGTGAGGAAGGATAGAGAAAGGAAGATCAGCAAAGAGGCTTTTGCCCAGATTTGGGTAGACTGATGAGAGCCAGGCTTGGAATTATTTCTGCAAAATCAATGAGGACAAACTTGAACCACCATGTAAAGAAATAATTACCCTGGTTTTTAAACAAAGCATACCTCATTGTCGTACTTGGAGTATAAGAAAGATACTTTTGGTGCCTTTAGTAGTCATAGTCAAGTTCAGAAGTTAGGAGAATGGGAGAGCCTCACATCTTGCCGTGGGAGGTTCTCAGATTTGCTGGTGAAAGATCCAAGAGGCTCTGTCCAAGCTACAGCCCGAGATGTAAATTTCAAGTATTTCCTCCCTGTATCCTTCATCCTTGAATTCTCAGCACAGAGCTGACAGTGCTTCTGTGCCTTTCTGTTTCCTCTGTTACACTCGATCTTTTAGGGCTTATGCATTCCCTCCCAATGTAGCTAGCCATAAGCATTGAGCACCAGGCTCTGCTTCGGACTTCTTAATCATAGCTGCACACTCTCATTTCTCAGAATTTCAATCTGTACTGTGTTTCTCTCTCTGGTTTTAACCTTTGAAATAAATAATTCTCAGGAGGAAAAGAGGTTAATATGACTTTCTAGAATTAAAAATATCCCAATATCCCCTATTTTTCCATAGATGAAAAATGTGCAAAACTTTGGAACATGATTCACCCCTATTAAGCCAGGTTGAGCCCACAGTTTGGTCCTTGTAAATATTCTTTATCTTAATGAAGCGGTTGACTGAGAAATACCATTTTCAGCTAATTCTTAATTGAGCATTAGATAACTCTGATATTGGGAAAATCACTTGTCCCCTGCAGGTTTTAATTAAGAACCAGACCACTTCCCTGTTGTGGAATGGTTTGAGAAGAATCACCAAAAACAGAGTAAAACACTTGGAAAATAAGGTAATATAAAAATGTGAAATATGTCATAGGCTAATAAAGTTTCAGAGTAAAAAGGGAATGTTCTTTGGTTTATAACCAATAAAACGTTTAGGTGGGGTTAATTTATCCTGGTTCATTGAAGAAGCTTCCATTGTAGCTAAGAAGAGCAAAGCTTTACAAATGTGTACTAACACTAAATTCAGACAGTGTCTCCATTAAAGTATTAATTGTGGTAGAAGTGGGGATTAAACTTGACAGCATGACAGAGATACTGACATCCTAGTTATTAAATTGAAAAGATTGCCACTCAAATCAAATCAGTTGTTATTACTGTCATCTTTGGCACTCTCAACACTAAAATGAGAGGGGAGAAAATAAACCCTAAGTTAAACAGCTGTGTGCTTCTCTCCCATCTTTGGGATTGCTATCATAATACCAGAAGATTAAATATGAAATCAATAGTTTAGTCCTAAACTATTTTTCCCATGGTTGTTATAAGTAAAGAGACATCATATTGCACAAGAGAAATAATTTAAGCTAGTAAATTTGAGCCAAGAGTTCTGAAAAATGCACCCTTTGCTCTTCTGAGGGTTTGTTCTCATGCCACTGTCGCAAGAGAACATCTCTATCGGTGACATGAAATTCTCACTGGGAATTTGGTAGAGTTCTGTAAATAGAAGTGTTCCCTCTTCATTTATCTTCCTCAGTTGTGGTGAAGTTAGAAGAGCCCATGCATCAAGAATAAAATCAGATCTTTTAGACCTCTCTCACCTTAATCTTTTCCCCTCCTGGTGTTCTCAGTGCCAATAACTGAAACCCTTGTGGTGTAGTGATCACCCAATTTCCTACCTCACTTTGCTCAGCACTGCTATAAATCCTGACATTGTGACCCAGTCTGCCTCTTGCTGATACTTCAGTAAGTGGGAGTTTGGCTTAAAGCCCATGAGTAGAGTTGGAAAGTAGTTTACTTGATGATGAGTGAAACGATCTATCACTAAATTCATAATTCTTCCTGAAGTTTAGTTGTTCAATTTTTTTTTAGCTCTGCAATCTAGAGCCAGCAGTTAGATTTGAGATAGGCCTCTGAATTTTGGACTGGGGATTGTTTGGATTTCCATTAGTACAGAGTTTTTCTGTAGCCACCTGCATCCTGAACACCAGAGATGCTGGCTGTGCTATGACCCTTGCTTCTGTGGACTACACTACACCCAGGATCTCCTGGAAAGCAATAACCCTGTTTCACACCGGCCTGTCATTGTAAATGCCTGTGGAATGAGTGACCCCTGGATCTCTGGTGGCCAGCAAGGCAACCGTTTTCTAAACTTGAAAGCGATTAGCCTTTTTACTAGTAACAGATCACCTGCCTTCCTGTGGTGACTCTATTCTATCTAGATACTCAGGAAGATGCATGTCCTTTGCTGTGGCTCTCTACAGGCCAGTGACCACATCTGTTTCCTTCAGGAGGGGAGTTTTTATTTGTCATTCAGACACTTGGTCCTCCTCTGCATTTGGGAGGTGTGAATACCACTGCGTATGTGCATTTTGAAGTGCTGGGTTTTGAAGGAGCCTTCTTTAGGGTCTATTATATCACTGGTCTTATCAAAGTGTCAAAGGATTAAGCTGGCTGAGCTCTCCATCCATCTCTCTTTCCCTCCACTCTCTCCTTTTCATGGAGTTATGACTAATTAAATATGTATCATGTACCAGCCACTTTATAGCCATTACCATATTTTACCTATACTTTTGCCCTGAGAAGTTTTCTTTGTCGGCTCTAGATGAAGAAACTTAAGCTCAGAAAAGTAAAATGACTCTCAAGGTCACTGCACCAGTAAGCAATTGAGCCAGATTTTAAGTCCAGGTCCCTGGGTTCCTGAAGCCTGAACTTTTTCCATACCTCTACTGGTCTTAACATTGGCTATGCCATGATATAACCTGGAATGTTACCAAAAAATCCTTGAATTACATCCACAAGCTTCTCATATCTCCAGCCCCAAGCTTCATGCCTGGCACTTAGTAGACACATTATCAATATTAATTTGATGCACAGCTGTTTTTGAAAGGTAGTAAGCAATCTATAATATTTATGTCATGGAGTGACCATATAAACAAATCCCAGTATGGTGGTTGAAAGGAGATACATCTTAGCTTCTTATAGTACCACAACTCTTTATCTCTTCATGCCTAGCTTCTAAAATGAGCATAATTTCTTTTTATACCCATAAGTGAAATGCTATGATCATTCAACAAATGCTTTGAGAAGTATAATGTGCAATACAAATAAAACGTATTATCATAAAACAAATTATAAGACAAATTTCATACATGACTGACTAGATTCACTGAATCTTGTTAAATGAAATCACAAGTCAGAGTATAAGAGCTTGTAAGTTGAGAATACAGCTCTGTAAAGGAGTTCTGGGAGATTCACACCCTAAAATCTGAAGAGATCCATTAACTCGAGATACATTTTTATGTTAATAAAATATGTTACAAGGTCTTGAGGCAACAGTGAAAGTACTTGGAAAATGGACTTTTCCTTGTTTGATCCACAATGTCTGTTGCTGAAGGCCTATTTTATTTTTAAGTCTGAAAGCTGACTGAATTCAACTGCTTTCCATTGCTGTCTTTTACCAACAACTATGAATGTGGGATGGGAGAATGGAGTGCAGTCAGTTCTAACTACATGCCCAAGGATGATATATGGAATACAGTGGCATGAGAGGTCATAATCACATAGCTAACTTTCTTGCTTCCAGCCCACCCACACGTGACTCAGTGTTATTAAAAATAGAAAACTCTGAACCAATTAATTAGAAAAGGAATTCCCTTGATCATAGCCAGAGAAACATTTATTTTGGCACAGTGCCTTCCTTATGGGTAGCACTGAAAGACAGCTGATACTAATAATAGTCACATCACATAAATGGTAACAATAGCTTTTGAGGCCAAAGTGCTTTAGTTATACTTACTGCCTCTTCACATGGGTAGCTGTTCTAGTACTGTGGTCATGACTGTAACCAAATGCCACATGCCCAGCGTATTTGGATGCTGTTATGGGTACCCTTGTTGGAATTCCCCCCATGGGACCTGAGACTCTTTGATATGGTAACATAATAATTTTTCTTTTTAATGAAGTAAACATTCTGTCACTGTTGTTTAATGTTTTAAACAAAATCACCAAGTCCTTCTGCCCCTCTCAGAAGATCAGAGCGTGCACTGTGCTCAACCTCCCTGTTAAATCCGTTTGCTTAGAAATCACACTCACGTGCTTTTCTACATAAGAATATGGAAAAACTTGTCTCATGGTACCCTAAAGAACTTCAGGGAGCTGTTCTTGGATGTTACCACAGGCCGTGATGTCTTCCCTGAGGACATTAGTGACAGTACCAGAGCACCCGGTGGTCTTTACCACGTCACTCTGGCCTCCCTAACAGACTTGCGTCTATTGCAGAACTTTCAGTATGTGGAAATGTTGAAATGTAAGCAAATGTGATTATTTTCTCTCTCTCAGCTAAGGACAACCGCTGTTAATATTTTCCTTTTTTTTTTAATCCTCATCCAAGGATATTTTTCAATATTTTGTTCAGATAGAGTGGGAGGGAGAAAGAGAAAGAGAGAGAGAGAGAGAGAGAGAGAGAGAGAGAGAGAAACATCAACGTGAAAGGGACACATCGAGTGGTTGCCACCCATGTGACCCAACCAGGGCTGGGGACAAACCGCAACTGAGGTACGCGCCCTTAGTGGGAACTGAACCTGGGTCTCTCTGGACTGCAGGCTGATGCTCTATCTGCTGAGCCAAACCGGCCATAGCTGTTAATACTTTTTTGTATGCTTCCCAGAACCATACCCCCCCACCTCTATGCATAAGTTTTGGTTTTAGTTAAAACACTGGTGATTATACTACCTATGTAATGTGATGTGTTGTGTTTTTACTAACTTTTATAGGTATTTTCTATCTTATTTAAAATTTTGATAAACAACTTTTATATTTCATTTTATTTTATTTATTTATTTATTTTTATTCTCACCTGAGGATATTTTTCCATTTTTTGTTCAGATAGAGTGGGAGGGAGAGAGAGAAACATCGATGCGAAAGGAACACATTGAGTGGCTGCCACCCGCACGACCGACCAGGGCCAGGGACAAACTGCAACGGAGGTATGCGCCCTTAGCGGGAACCGAACCCGGGTCTCTCTGGACTGCAGGCTGACGCCCTAACCGCTGAGCCAAACCGGTCAGGACCAACTTTTATATTTTATAACATTCATGTAACATATTTACAATTCTTTCATCATTTGATATTAAAGACTTTTAGCAGTCTTACACAGTTATAACTAATTCTTTAATGCCCATTGAGAATTAATTCCTTAAGACATTTTCCTAGAAGTGGCATTACAAAGTCAAGACTATAAATAGTTCAAGTCTCTTGATACAAAATGTCAATATTTATATAAATTATGACATTTTCACATGATGGGCTATTATGCAGCTCTTAAAATTGTTTTTTAGAAGAATGCTGCCATTGTTTATGTTATAAAAATTTACTTTATTTGGGAAAAAGTTTATATATAATTTTTTTTTGGTATAGAAAAAAAGACAAAGGAAATATAATACTATCTCAACTGTAAACACCTTTGGTTATAGAATTGTAGATAACTTTTTTATTATCTTAGTACATTCTAAAGTTTCTATAAGACATTTGTATTGCTTGTATAATCAGAAAACTACTTTCTAAAAGCATTAAACTAAATGTATGATGGTGTTAAGGTCTTACCATCTTTTAGCTTTATTAAAGCTCTTGAGCAAAAATAACACTAACAATTTTACTAAGAAAGTGAAACTTCAATTCTTTCAGCTGTTCAGGTCATATACTTTAATATCTTGGTATTTAGAGCGATCAGGGAATGAAGTTATAGATTTAGATCACAGTTTTTATCTTCACCCATTAAGATATTTGCCTGAATTCAATTTCTCTTTAAATGGTGAGCTCTAAATTGCATACACATGATGTATTCGTTCATTAAGTCTCCTTCATTGATTCACTCGGAGTTGAATGCACTTGTGGCTCCTTAATTAAAACAAACAAACAAAAAATGTTATTTAACTTATCTCTTGATTTTCAAATAAAATCCAGACTGTTTAGGCGGGCCCTCTGTAACCCATCCCCCACCTCCCTTTCAGGCCTTATCTATGACTTCAACTAGTTCCTCATCTCCAAGCTTTCACTGTTCTTCCTTGCCTCTGAGTTACCCTTTACACTGACCCATCTGTCAGAAATGTCATTTTCCCTCATGGTCCTGACTAAGACATCACTTTAAGCACCCCTTCTGCCATGAGTCATTTTCCTTCCTTGCTCATGGCTCAAAATTGGTAGCACCTATGCGGCATTATGGCATAACATTACATTGTATTTCTTGCTCATTCTCTTTTTCCTCTCCCAGGATGTAAAGCCTTAGAGTAGTTTAAATATGCCACCCTTGGAATGCAGAAGATGGTGGTGGGCAGGACCGGAGCGAGGGAGTGTGAGAGTGTGAGTGAGTATGAGAGAAGAGTGTGAGTGGATGTGAGTGTGGACTGGTAACCTTTAGCAGTGCAGAAACGTGGGGCAGAGGGTTCCTGTGCTGTGGACAGAAAGCAGCTGGCTACCAGTAAGTAGCTCATCAGTGAGCTTGTCTCTGTATAGCCGGGAGGCCCTGTCATTTTGGAAGATCCTTGGTCTTCTCTGGGAGGAGGCAGCAGGGAGCTGCTAGGGCTGAGCAACCTGAGGCCATCAGGGCAACTTGTACTACCACACCAGTGGACCACACTGTGCCAATGCATACCAGTGTACAGTAGCAATGCTATCAAGGTGCCTGCTGCAGTAGTCACAACTGGCCAGGAGCCAAGCACCATCACCCACAGCAGCACCTTTCCCCTCAGGAGCAGTGACTGGATGGGAGTGGAGCCCCACCCTCAACAGCAGCTGAGGCTCCAGAGCCAAGACACACCCCCAGCAACAGAGGCTTGGGAGCAGACATCTATCCCCAGGCAACAGCAGCACAGATCGGCAGCTGAGACCCATCCCCAGCGACATCAGCAGAGGCTGATCAGGAATGGTGCCCCAGCCCAAGCAGCAGCAAGACTTGGACAGCCTAGACCTGCCCCTGAAAACTGCAGCAGAGGAGTTGGAGTGGAGTCCCTCCCCCAGCAGCAGCAAATGCCAGGAGCAGAGCATCCTCAGCCCCCAACAGCAGCAGAGGATTGGGAGCTGAGAGCACCCCCTGGCAAAAGCAGCAGCAGTAGCAGTGCAAACCAGGAGCTGACACTTGCCCCTAGCAGCAACTGATCAGGAGATGAGCCCCACGAGGCAGCAGAACACCCCAACAGCAGGACCAACACAACTCAAAGGAACACCAGTTGGATCCACATACCCCAGCAGCATACCAGCAGGACCCACGCACACCAGCAATACATCAGTGGGACCCATGCACCCTGTAGAACACCAGTAGGACCCATGCACCCCAGAAGTGTACCAGCTGGACCTATGCATGCAGGCAGCAGCAGCACAGATCAGCAAGTGAGACCCATCACCAGCGGCATCAGCAGAGACTGATCAGGAACAATGCCCTAGCCCAAGCAGCAGCAAGACATGGGCGAGCTAAGACATGCACGACAGACCAATACCAGCCGCCTACAGGACCCACAGAAGGCAAGAGGTGCCATACACCAAAATAGTCTGGGAGGCACAGCAGCCTTATTTGATACACACATTCCTACACATTCCAACATCCTTCACTGGGCCTTGAACTACTAGACTGATAGAATGGTGAGACAAAGAAACAACATCCAAATGAAAGAAAAAGAAGAATCACCAGAAAAGGAACTACAGAAAATGGAAGAAAGCAATTTGTCAGATAAATAATTAAAAGCAATGATTTTAAGAGTGCTCAAACAATTTAGTGAGAACTACAAGAAACTTAAGAATTATGAAAAGCTCAGTGGAGACTACATCAGCTTAAAGAAAGAGGAAGAAGCTATGCATAAAAATAAAAATGAAATAAAGAATGACATAACTATTATGAAAAATACCTTAGAAAGATTCAATAGTAGATTAGAAGAAGCTGAAAACTGAATCAGCAATTTAGAAGACAAGGTAGAAAAAAACACCCAAATAGAGTAGCAAATGGGGAAAAAATTAAAAAGCAGGGGAGTTTAAGAGACCTTTGGGGCAATACAAAATGTAACAATATTCGCATTATAGGGATACTGGAAGGAGAAGAATCAGAGAAAGGAATAGAGAACCTGTTTGAAGAAATAATGACAGAAAAGTTTTCTACACTGGTGAAGGAAAAAATCACACAAGTCCAGGAAACACAGAGAGTCCCAAGCAAGATGAACCCCAAAAGACCCACTGCTAGATACATCATAATGAAAATAGCAAACATTAAAGACAAAGAAAGAATCTTGAAGCAAGACAGAGACAGAAAGTTACTTACAAGGGAGCTCCCATTAGACTGTCAGATGATTTCTCAATAGAAACACTGTAGGCCAGAAGGGAAGTGGCATAAAGTATACAAAGTTATGAAAGGCAAGGGTCTGAATCCAAGACTACTCTATTCAGCAAGGCTATTATTCAAAATTGAAGGAGAAATAAAAAGCTTCACAGACAAAAAATAGCTAAAGGAATTTATCACCACCAAACCACACTGCAACAAATACTGGAGGGACTGTTGAAGAAGAAGAAGAAGAAGGAGGAGGAGGAGGAGGAGGAGGAGGAGGAAGAGGAGGAGGAAGAGGTAGAGAGAGAGGAGGAGAGAGAGAGAGAGGAACATAGGCATAAAATAAAAATGGCAACTAATAAGTGTCTATCACTTATATAATAATAACCTTAAATGTTAATAGCTTAAATGCTCCAATCAAAAGACATAGGGTAGCTGATTAGATAAGAAAACATGACCCATATATTTGCTGTCTACAAAAGTCCCACCTCACAACAAAAGGCTCACACAGGATGAAAGTGAAGTGATGGAAAGAAATTTTCCAAGCAAATAGAAATTAAAAAAAAGCTGGTGTAACAATACTCATATCTGATAAAAACAGACTTCAAAATGAGGGTCATAATGAGACAAAGAAGGTCACTATATAATATTAAAAGGATCAATCTAATAAGAGGATATAACCCTGGAATACATACATGCACCAAATACAGGAGCATCAAAATATATTTAAAAATTTATGGAGGTCCTGGCTGGTTTGGCTCAATGGTTGGAATGTTGGCCAGCAGACCAGAGAGTACCAGGTTCAGTTCTCACTAAGGGCATGTATTTCGGTTACAGTTTGTCCCTGGCCGTGGTTGGGGTCATGTGGGTGGCAACCACTCAATGTATCTCTCTCACATTGATGTTTCTCTCTCTCTCTTCCTTCCTCTTTTCTTCCTGCTCCGTCTGAAGATAAAAGCAAAAAATTAAAAAAAAAATGTCATTGGGTGAGAATAAATAAATAATAAATAAATAAAACTTATGGAGGACTTCAAGGGAGAAATCAATAGCAATACAATCATAGTGGGTGACTTCAACACCCCACTGACACCACTGGATATAATTTCTAGACAAAAAATTAACAAGGACACAAAGTCCTTAAATGACAAACTAGATCAGTTAGATTTAATTGATATTTACAGAACATTTTAGCTGAAAGCTGCAGAATTTACATTCTTCTCAAGTGCACATGGGACATTCTCAAAGACAGACCACACGTTAGGACACATAGTAAGTCTCTACAAATTCAAGAAGATTGAAATCATATGAAACATCTTCTCAGATCACAATGGCATGAAACTAGAACTCAATTACAACAAAAACACAAATATATTCAAACACTTGGAGGCTAAATAGCATGTTATTAAACAATGAATGGGTTACCAAGTAGATCAAGGAAGAAATTAAAAACTTTCTGGAAACCAATGAAAACAAACACACAACACAAAATTCTAGAAGAAAATCTAGGCAACAAAATTTCAGACATCACATGCAGCAGACCTTTCACTGATAAAATGCCTAAGGCAATAGAAACAAAGGAAAAGATGAACACATGGGACTATATCAAACTAAAAAGCTTCTGCACAACAAAAGAAACAACCATCAAAATGGAAAGGGTACCCTCTATATGGGAAAGCATAATTGCTAATGATATATCAGATAAGAGGTTAATTTTTAATAGATCCAGAGTCATAGAAGTCATAAACTGACAAACCTCAGAAGAGAGGGATGGGGGGAGGGAAGAGATAAACCACAGAACTTATATGCATGTATGCGTAACCATGGACATAGACAACAAAGCTGGGTACAGGTGGGGGGGGAATCTGGAGGAGGGTGTCAATGGGGGAGAAGGTAGAAACATCTGTAGCAAAAATAAATTAATAAAAACATTAAATTAAATTAAAATGTGCCATGGTAGGGCTCACAAATATTTGTTGACTAAATTTAGAGGCACATAAGTCACTGTCTTTATTTTAATCACACCATTTGAGTGCATTAAATACAAGAATGACCCTTATTGTAGTTAAGTTTGAGTTTAGTTTCCATTTTAGGGAGCTCTTATTTTGCTCACATGCCTGATATAACTGGAAAAACTGAGATTTTACACTGATCTTTTTTATAGGACTTCCAGGAAAACCAGGGATCATTAAATACTAAAAAGAATCATATGACCAAAATTTTCTAAAACCCAATAAGTAGAAATGAGTAGAGAAAAGTTGTAGCTTTAGCAGTTGTCCTCTCCAGCTTTGCTTTCCAAATTAAATGAATAATTAAAGCTTCCTCAAGGTTTCGAAGTGTTACTGTTTTAACTGTTGGTGTTATCAGTTCACATATCATAGTTGCAATGTTGTGGCAGGTATTTAGCTTCATAGCTAATTACATGACCACTAATATAACTGTAATTCCAGCATTAGTGACTACTTACAGTCTCTGTGTCATTTCCCGTAACACTTCTGCAGATTTGCACTCATTGTATCCAGCATCATTTTTCCAGAGAGGAAATGGAGTTAACACAGAGACTAGTACACCTAAGAAATACTGATCATTGGCCAAAGTAGGACTGTCTCTCCTTTGGGCCTCCTATAAGGCTTAATCATTCACGTACTCAGTTAGGGACTATGATTTTGTCTAACCTTCTTTGTTTCCCTATCAGGTAAACAGACTTAGTATTGCAGCTCTGTTCTCTCTATTCAGAGCATTAAAAAATATATGCCTATAAACAATTCTTGCCTCTTTTGGGAATCGGTTGACTAGAAAGGAAAAAGGTAAAAGGAGAGGCCAAATCCCCCATAGGATCCTCTGTATTCCATTGTTTTATCTATTTTTTTGTTTGCTATTATTTCTTTATTTTTTGTGTCTGGCTTTCAAACTTCTGGGACAGAAACAACAGTTTGGATTTTATTTAAATTGGTGCTTGTTTTTAATTTTGTTTTCTACTTATTAATGTGGAATGTTTCTTTGTTTTTGTTTTCATTTTCATTTTTGTGGACCTCTAAATAGAAGTGTATACTTTATTTCAGCTCTCCAAAGGTTGCATAAAAAATTAGAGTCAGCCTTAAAAAAAAAAAAAAGCCATAGCAGATTTCTTCATTCCTTTATATATCTTTTAAATAAACATGATTATGAAAATTCATGTAACCATATTATTATACATATATTTTAAGATCAATAGGGAGCCCTGGCTGGTTTTTCTCAGTGGTTAAGAATGTCAGCCTGTGGATCGGAGGGTTGCAGGTTTGATTCCCAGCCCCTGTCAGGGTCATGTGGGAAGCAACCAATTGATGTGTCTCTCACATCAATGTCTCCCTCTCCTTCTCCCTCTTCCTCTCTCCCTCCCTCCCACTCCTTTCCACTTTATCTAAAAACGTCAATGGAAAAATATCCTCAGGTAGGATTAACAATAACAACAAAAAGATCAATAGGGAGGTGAGAGATCATCACATTCAACCCTTTTGAAGAAACATTGGCTTAGGGAACTGAAGGTCCCATTGCTCTTGCTTTAGGGCAGCAATGGGACCAAAACCCAGATCCCCTGACTTCTAGGTCAGTGCTTCATCAAAGAGATTCTTTAGCTCATGAAATAGAAGAAACTATCAGCTTTGCAAAGCAATTACTCAAGGGTTGTTCAGTAGTTTCCTAGATCTTCCAATGGTTAGCATTTAGGTCCTAATGTCATTGTTTGATGATTTTTGCACACTAGTTTTGATGTGAACATCAACTACAACCACTTGATGAGATGCCACAAAACCCACTGCAGCAAAGAACATATCTGCACTGAACATTTTGTTGGTAGATATGTTTTTCTAAGAGAGGAGAGATAGAAGTATTTAAATGATTTTAGAAAGATCAGTATGAGAGTTGGGGCAAAAGGGATATACAGCCAACATATCAAGAAAGGCACAGGAGGTACATCAACTGAACAGGTTTCCATTATGGAAGTTTTGTCTACATCTTCCAAATTCATAATGAAGGATATGGAATCTGAAGCAATATCTACAAAATCCCAGGTGTTGAGTCTAAGTAGTGGGTATTGGTGACCATTTATTTTTGAAAATTTGCACCATTATAAATTACTGAGCTCTCATGTTACTCTTCAGGAAGTAGGACTGGCACCTAGACACGGACAGTCTTATGGGGTCAGGTGTCAGGATGAAGTTTATTGCAATGAACAGTATTATATGATGTAACATGCCATAATTATGGCTTCATTTGGTAGTGAAGAATTTCTTCATGTGGCTAGAATCAGAGAAACAGGCTTTATCTAACCTTAATCTGCCTTAGAAGTTTCATCTTTGATGGGAAAGAAAGATGTGATATGATAGAGAGGGAGAGAGGATGTTGTCATGATAGTGTAAAGGGCAGGAATGGGAAAAAAAGAACAAACTGCTGGGATAAAAGGGAGAATCACCTCACCTGCTCTCAGAGCTCTCATTAAAACTGGCAAAGGCTGCCCGGCCATTGTGGCTCAGTGGTTGAGTGTTGACCCATGCACCAAGAGGTCGCCGGTTTGATTCCCGGTCAGGACACATGCCCAGGTTATGGGCCCAATCCCCAATGGGGGCATGCAGGAGGTGGCCAATCGATGTTCTCTCTCATCGATGTTTCTATCTCTCTCTCCCTCTTCCTTTCTCTCCCTCTAAAATCAATAAAGAAAAAAATTGTTTTAAACTGGCAAAGGCTGATCTCTTACTTGGTTAGTTTTATAATTCTCACTAAACTGGGGTAAATAGCAAACACAGTTAAAGAATGTTTTTCTTTTTATGTTACCAGAAAGCCTTGCCCACAAAGTAACCTGCATGCATGTTACTGTGCAAAGCCTCTGATGCAATTCTTTGGACTCTATATATTAATTAATGTGGAAATTTGCTAACGGTGGTCAAATGCTTTTAAAGCATAAAAGTATTTTCAAAACCCAATATGGAGTACTACGCAGCGGTAAGAAAGAAAGATCTCTTATCCTTTGAGACAACATGGAGGGACCTGGAAAGTATCATCCTAAGTGAAACAAGCCAAACAGAGAAAGACAAATTTCATATGATCTCACTGATTTGTGGAATATAATGAACATAACAGTTTGAGGAATGGGGTAGTCCCAGAGACGCGGAAGTGGGGTACAGACTGACAATCCCCTAAGGAGTGGGGAGGTGGGGAAGGGATGAACCACAGAACTTATACGCATGTATGCATAAACAGTGGACATGGACAACAATCTGGGGAAGGGGCAGGGAGGGGTGGGGGAGGGGGGAATCAGTGGGGGAAAAAAGGAGAATCATCTGTAACAAAAATTAATCAATAAAAAATAAATTAAAAAAAAAACCCAATATGATTAATTCATAAAACTCTTCAATGAGGTATGTAGGTGTTGAGCCTTATTATTGCTGTTGTCATTATCTTTCTTATTTCACAGTTGGACACACTAAAATGCAACAAAGTTAAGTGCTTTGCCCAAGGTCACTTAGGAAACCAGTGATGCAGCTAGATCAGGACTGGAGAGTTCCAGGCTGAAGCTCTTTTGTCCACTAAAAATGGAGAGATCACTCTTTTATCTACTAAAAAATTAAACCAAAAAGGCACTATAAAGTTTTGAGAATTGAGGAATCTCTATTCCATACTCGATTTGTTTCTTGAATAATGTTGTAGGGGCATGTAGTATTTCCAAAACTGACTGATGGTCCATTTGTCATTTTTAATAATTTTCGGAAGAAAGCCTTTCCAGACTGGCCCTTTTTGTCAGTGTGAATAGTTTCCAAAAGCTTCTAGGATTATATGCTTGGTTCCTGACAAACAGCTGGCATGTCATTGATCAGTGGGCTAACTTTAGCTAAAAAGGCCAAATATGTGATTCATTGAGTTGAGCTTTGACCCTGTGTAAAATGTGGCTGCCCCGGAAGATTTTCTATGGAATTCTCTGTCATGTGCCATTTAAGTACCATCGAATGGATCATCAAGAACATTCAACCAACTTTTAGTTATCTTTTATAAGCAAAGACACATTTTCAATCTTTTTTAGGGCTACCAACTTGTTCCTAATTATTGAGGCAGAGGAATCCAGTGGGGACCTAACCCATTTTCTCTTTTGAAGTTAGACATCCTGACATGTTAGCATTTCTTTCTATTCTATAATAGAGATCAAAGTGACCCCTGCTTTTCCAGCTGGTGTGATTGCACTGCCACTTGTAGTGACAGACTGAATGTCTCTCTTCCTGGTAGATCTGTCTTTAGAGTGGAGCGAGCTACCCTGACTGCGGTCATCACACTGACAATAATACCCAGTGACTGCTTGGGATGCTACAGTTTACCCCACAGCAACTGCTCCCTGTGGGCAAATAGAATGGATTTGTATATATACTACCCATTTATAAGTGATCGCACAGAGTTGCAATACATTTTTAAAACTATTAGCTGGCACAGTCTATGCTATACCAACTTTTGTTGTTAGCAAAAGCACAACTGTCCATACACACAGCAACTGCATTGCTGCACCTGGCATCTCTGTAGAAACAACACTAAAGGAAACAAAAGTCAAGTGGAGACACAGCACAGAAGGCAATCAGTGATGGGACTACCAGGTCCTTGTCTACTCAGGATCCTTTCCCTGCCCTCCACTGGATTCTTAGTTTCATTAAGAAAGAGAACAGGGCCTATAAATGGCTACACTGGGAAAACTGTATGGGGAGGGTCTGGAGGTCATGGATTCAACCCTATGAGCCACTGACCCAACAGACTTTGTGGCATTGAGCAGGTTACTCACTCCTGAATCTGTTTCCTTATCAGTAAAATAAGAATGACAATACTTGGATGGTTGTTGTGAGGATTAGAAACATTGTGAGATACCTTATATTGCTTAGAACATAGTAAAACATAAATACAAACTGTTATTATTACTAACAACAATGATGCACAAGCTGGTGTGTGCTAAGCGCCAAATTGGTAATACAAGCATAAATGCTGGAGAAGGCCAACGCGAATTAAATTTCTTTTACTTCTGAATGTAGATTTTTAAACACTGTGCTCATTTATCATTTTTCTTTAGTTCTATCCCATTTCCTTTGTTCCCTGAAAATGTACTGATTTTCATAGCTTTTTTTTCATATTAGCTAGCTCCTGATATTCACAACAGTGGAAGCCAAGGAACATATAAATAATTGGAATCTTATTGTAGTCTGTTTTCTAGTCAAGTCTTGCCTTTACCAGAATTTTACCAGAAATCTTGTAAGCAACAAAGTGAACTTTTCTCTCTCTCTTCTTTTTCCTATTCCTTTCCCATTGTCCAATGGTGCTGCTAATAATGACTTGTGAAACAAATAAAAGATGACTGTCTTTTATTTTGAGAGAACAGATTTCTCTTGAATCACTTATAAATCAGATAACAAATTGTAGAATATTTGAAAAATAGCCAAACCTATGTCTCTGAATCTAATGTACAAATAAAATGATCAGAGTATTCAAATGCCTCTAAGGCATCACGCGTTCGGTTAGAAAGTGGTGGTGTTAATAATACAAACTATGAGATATACCAACAATATCCCTATTGTGTCTTGTATGCAGCATGATTTTTTTTTTTTCTTGATGATTTATCTTCCTTCAGAGTTTGTTTAATCTGATGTTAAATATAGTTGGTATTCCTGGAGCAGAACTGACTGATGAGGGGAAAGTGATGCTGAAGGATTGGAGAAGCTTTTCTGGAATTGAAGACTTGCCATGGAAAATCCATGAGAATGATTATAGACGACTATAGATGAGCACTGCTATGTTTGGTCATTTGTTTTCATCACTGTAAATATCAGTTAGGGTGCTCTTGCTGTACTCAGAAGGGGAGAAAAACCCATCAGTCATTTTGAAGGTTAGGCCAATGTTCTGCAACCACATACACAGATCTGTAGGGAGCTTGCTTGTCATACACAGGCCTGCACCCTCTCATGTTGATACTCCCTTCCCCTCCCTCAGGTGAGAACTTCGGTATATATTGAAGTATATTGCCTGCCAAGAGTAGTTTATTACAAATGTCAATGCAATAAAGACTGTTATTTAAAATGCTCATAACTGATTGAACCACCTATGATGCTTTGTTCTTTTGGAGGAAGTTTGACTTAGTGTAAAAATATCTACATGTTAAAATAAATCATGTGAGTATGCCCTGGCTGGTTTGGCTCAGTGTTTGGAGCTTCACCCCATGGACCAAAGAGTCCCAGGTTCAATTACACTCAAGGGCATGTCCCTCAGTTTCAGTTCATCCCTGGCCCCATTGGGGTCATGTGGGTGGCAACCAGTCGATATGTGTCTCTCACAACAATGTTTCCCTCTCTCTCTCTTCCTCCCACTCTGTCTGAAGGTACATTTTTACATATGTAAAAATATCCTCAGGTGAAGATTTAAAAAAAAAATCATACAAGTACATGCAGGGAGGGAAGAAAAGAATAAAAGAAGGAGAAGGAAGAAAAAAAGGAAAGAAGGTCTACTGATTTTCCATCAGTGGCTGATTTTCCCCAGGAGAATCCACACTGTTTATAATTCAGGATCATGTGTCTCATTTAAGAAATTCTGTTTCTGGCCAGTTTTATCCATTTCCTTTCATTAAATTTTCTTACAACTTCAGCAACTTAAAGTGAAATTCAGAGAACTGTCCTTGGAAAGTAGAACTAAAACGTACGTAGGTAATTGTATTCCTCCAAGTGAATTTTTTTAAATGAGAAAAGTAACTTATTATATAACTCAGAAGATTACTAATAATTCTTGTGGCTATGATCAATAATATCCTCCTTCCATATGGGAAGCAAGACTCTAAATTAACTTGAATATCTGAAGTCTCTTCTAAATGTTAAAAGGCAGACTGAGTTCAGCTGGTTTAATCCACAGTCACACAGCAGGGACAGGGTGACAGATTCTGGGAAGCAAGTGGTAGTGGATGAACTTCTTAAACACTTCCGGCTTCTCAGTCATAAAGTTACTTGCATTGGCATCTCTATCTAATTCCTCTCTGATTAAGTTTTGTGGTATTATAAAGTCCCAAATTCAGTGTACTTTGATACTGAAACCAATGAAGAAAACTAAATAATTCATCTAAAAATTTTGTTATTTTATTTTTTAAATTTTTTATTAATTAATTTATTTTTGATACAGATGTTTCTCCTTTTTACCCCACTGATTCCCCACACCTCCCCACACTGTCCCAGCTTTGTTGTGCATGTCCATTGATCACGCATACATGCATGTAAGTTCTGTGCTTTACCTCTCCCCCACCATCCCCCTCTACTGGGAATTGTCAGTTTGTACCCTACTTCCACATCTCTGGGACTACCCCATCCTCATTATGTTATATTCATTATATTCCACAAATAAGTGAGATCATATGATATTTGTCTTTCCCTGTTTGGCTTCTTTCACTTAGGATAATATTTTCCAGGTCCCTCCATATCGTCTCAAAGGATAAGAGATCTTTCTTTCTTACAGCTGCATAGTACTCCATTGTGTATATGTACCACAGCTTTTTTATCTATCCATTTGTCTACTGATGGACATTTGGGTTGTTTCCAGATCTTAGGTATTGTAAATACTGCTGCTACAAACATGGGGGTACATGTATCCTTTGTGATTGGTGTTTCAGGCTTCTTAGGGTATATTCCTAGAAATGGCATCAAATGGAAGTTCAATTTTTAATTTTTTGAGGTAACACTATATTGTTTTTCATAGTGGCTGCACCACTCTGCATTCCCACCAGCAGTGTACTAGAGTCCCCTTTTCTCCACACCCTCGCCAACACTTGTAGTTTGATGATTTGTTGATGGCGGCCATTATGACAGGTGTGAGGTGATACCTCATTGTTGTTTTAATTTGCGTCTCTCTGATGATTAGTGATGTTGAGCACTTCTTCATATGTCTCTTAGCCATTTGTATGTCCTGTTTGGAGAGGTGTCTATTTAGTTCCTCTGCCCATTTTTTATTTGGGTTTTTTGTCTTCCTTTTGTAGAGTTGTATGAGCACTCTATATATATTGGAAATTAACCCCTTATCTGATATATCATTCGCAATGATGCTCTCCCCTACAGTGGGTTGCTTTTCCATTTTAATGATTGTATCTTTTGTTGTGCAGTAGCCTTTGAGTTTGATGTAGTCCCATGTGTTCATTTTCTCCTTTGTTTCTGTTGCCTTAGGTGATGTATCAGTGAAAATTATGCTGCGTATGAGGTCTGAAATTTTATTGCCTACAGTTTATTCTAGGATTTTCATGGATATATGAGTCACATTAAAGTATTTTATACATTTTGAGTTTATTCTTGTGTATGGTGTAAGTTGATGGCTTAGTATCTTATTTTTTTTGCATGTAGCTGTCCAATTTTCACAATACCATTTATTAAAGAGGCTGTATTTACTCCACTGTATGCTCTTGCCACCTTTGTCAAATATTAATTGAGCATAATGTCTTGGGTCAATTTCTGGGTTCTCTTTTCTGTTCCATTGATCTATACGCCTATTCTTGTGCCAGTACCAGGCTGTTTTGAGTATAGTGGCTTTGTAGTATAACCTGAAATCTGGTAATGTGATCCCTCCAACTTTGTTCTTCTTTTTCATGATTGCTGTGGCTATTCGAGGTCTCTTTTGGTTCTATTTGAACTTTTGAAGTATTTGTTCTAGTTCTGTGAAGTATGTTGTTGGTATTTTGATGGGGATTGCACTGAATCTAGAAATTTCTTTGGGTAGTATGGACATTTTAATGATGTTAATTCTTCCAATCCATGAAGAGGGTATGTGCTTCCACTTTTTTATATCTTCTTCTCTTTTTTCAATTTTCATTTTTTTCTGCAAATAGGCCCTATATTTCTTTGATTAAGTTTACTCCTTGGTATCTTAATTTTTTTTCTGTGATGGTAAATGGGATTGTTTTTTTTAGTTTCTCTTTCTGTGAGTTCATCATCAGTGTATAAGAATGCTGTCGATTTCAAGTCATTTATTCTGTATCCTGCTACTTCCCCAAATTCATTTAATTAGTCTAGTAAATTTTTGATGGAGTCTTTGAAGTTTTCTATGTATAGTATCATGTCATCTGATAATAATGACAATTTCACTTCCTCCTTTCCAATTTGGATCCCTTTTGCTTTTTCTTTCTGTCTGATTGCTGTGGCTAAGACTTCCAGTACTATGTTAAATAAGAGGGGTGAAAGTGGGCATCCCTGTCTTGTTCCTGTTCTTAAGGGAAATGCTTTTAGTTTTTGCCCATTGAGTATGATGTTGGCTGTAGGTATCATACATGGCCTTTATTATGTCTAGATATGATCCCTTTATCCCCACATTATTGAGCATTTTTATCAGAAATGGGTGATGGATTTTGTCAAATGCTTTTTCAGCATCTATTGATATGATCATATGATTTTTATCTTTCATTTTGTTCATGTGGGTGTATCACATTTAATGATTTGCAAATATTGTACCATCCTTGCATTCCTGGGATGAATCCCACTTGGTCATGGTGAATAATTTTTTTGATGTATTGCTGGATTTGAATTGCTAATATTTTGTTCAGGATTTTGGCGTCTATGTTCATTAGGAATATTGGTCTGCAGTTCTCTTTTTTTGTAGTGTCTTTTTCTGGTTTTGGAATTAGAATTATGCTGGCTTCATAAAAAGAGTTTGGAAGTCTTTCTCTTGAATTTTTTGAAATAGTTTGAGGAGAATGGGTATTAGTTCTTTGAATGTTCAGTAAAATTCCCCTGTGAAGCCCTCTAGGCCTGGTCTTTTGTTTGCTGGGAGATCTTGATTTCATCTTTAATTTCTTTTGTTGTAATTGTTTTGTTCAAGATTTCTATCTCTTTCTGGTTCAGTTTTGGGAGACTATGTGTTTCTAAAAATTTGTCCATTTGGCTTAGCTTGTCGAATTTGTTGCCTTATAATTGTTCATAATATTTATTCACAGTCCTTTGTATTTCTGTCGTGTCAGTTATTATTTCTCCTCATTCATTTCTGATTTTTGTTGGTGTCCCTGCACCCTGCAGGTCCTGTGGGTAACTGGATCGCATAGTCCCTTTGGAGACCAGGCTCTATGCCTATTTTATGGGCTTCTGGGTCTCACAGTCCCCACAGGTCCCATGATTATCTAGATCGCATAATCCCTGCTGGGTCGCACAGTTCCCATGGTGGGCAGCTGGATTGCACCAGTCTCTCTCAGGCTCTGGCTTCCCACTGTTCTTGTGGGCAACTGGACAGCACAGGCCTCTGTGGAGCCCCAAGTCCCACCACTGGTGGCTGGGGAGTGCTGCTGCCCCATGGGGCTCAACTCCTGCTCAGCTTTTGCTGTAGTTTTGGGGGATTTGTCTCAGCTGCTGGTCTGTGCTTCTGTTGCCTGGGGATGGATGTCTGCTTCCCAGCCTCTGTTGCTGGGGATATATCTTGACTCTGTTTGGGATGCTACTGTGGGGGATAGTGCTGGGCTATGGGCTGTCTGAGGTTCAGAGATCAGCACCTTGGGAGCTCTACTACTGTTAACCAGTCTGTGTTGACACAGAATGTTCACTGGTTCGATGTTGCCAGGTGTGCTGGTGGGCTCAGGTTGCTTGACCCTAGCCTATCCTACTGCCTCCTCCCAGGGAAGACCCGAGATCTTCCATAATGTTGAGACCTCCCCTCGGCGCTGCGAGAAGTGCCCTGAAGGGCTGCTCACCGCAGTAGCCAGCTGCTCTGCCCACATCACAGGAACCTTCTGCTCCATGGCTCTGCACTAGTGGGTTTTGGTCGTTTACCTTCACGTCCACTCACATTCTCTCACACACTCACTCACTGTGTCACACACTCACCCTCCTTCTGGTCCTGCCTGCTGCCATCTTCCTTGGTCTTCATCTAAAAAATTTAAAGGAAATATAATCTATACCAATCAACTCTGTGCTTCATGACATCATAAAATGCCTTTGCCTGAGGCAGAATTGATAAAAAGCAGCAGGATGTAGTTTTGTTATAAAAAAAAAAAAAAATGTGACCAGATAGACAAGAATTTGGGATAATCTAGACCAGTTATTTGTGTGTATGTGACATTTCTGTGTTGAGTTGGGGCGAAGGAAAGTTTTGTTTTCTGGTTCAGTCCCAAAGTCATAGGTTGGTACAGTTTCTTTAGCCCTTTTCCCAACACAACCCCTAGAAAGTAAACGACTAGGAGGGAAGCATTTTTTACATCTGGAGAGCTGGAATGGGGCAGAGATTATGGCTAATGTTCCCTCTTTTTAATGCATGTTCAAAGAATCTCTTTTGTAACATTACTATTTTTATTTTTTAAATATGTTTTTATTGACTTTTATTGACTTTCTTTTTGTCACAGTGGATGAAGAGTGACCCACTCCACTTGAGCATTGTTACCTAATCCCTTCTCTTTGAACCATATTTTGTAACTGTCTCCTTTAATGAAACTCAACTTTTCTTTTCCAACAACTACTACTTCGCTAGCTTCCATACCATGGGGTTTTCTATATTTGCTCTCTTTGCTTCCTCCTCTCCTCCTATTCTTTTTATTTTTTATTTTATTTTTAATAATTTTTCTTTACTGAATTTAGAGAGAGAGGAAGAGAGAGGGAGAGAGAGAGAAAAACATTGATGAGATAGAACATAGATTGGCTGCCTCCTGCATGCCCCACACTGGGGATTGGGCCAACACCTGGGTATGTGCCCTGACCAGGAATTGAACCGGTGACCTCTTGGTGCATGGGTCGATGCTGAACCACTGAGCCATACCGGCCAGGCCTCCTCTCCTCATTTTTTTCTTCGTTTCCCAGTGAGCTTTCCTTATCTGTCACATTACTGAAACTGCCATTGTTCTCACTGTTGTAAATGCAGTGGATAATTCTCTGCCTCATTTTACTGAATCTCTGTTCAACATGTGACATATTGTTATTTCTTCTTAAATAGTCTTTCTGCTCATCTTCCAAGATATCATGTCCTCCTAGTCTTCTTGATAAATCATAAAGTATTCTCCTTATCTTTGTCTGCTTGACCTGTTAGTTTGGACAGGATTGATTCTTCTCAAATATTTTCTATTTGCACTTACTTTTCATGTGATTCCATCTAGAACAATGCTTTAAATGTCATTTATGTGCCAATAATTCCTAAGTTTTTCTCCTCTCCACAGAACTTCAGATAGTCAATTACCTACAGGCCCTTTATTTGGCATGTTCAACAAAACATGGCCAAATGAACTTTGGGTTCTATTGATCCATATTTCACCACTCTAAAATGTGTCCTTCAGTTAGTGGTCATCACAGTATGGCCCCATCTAGCCATAGCTCCAAACTTTGGAGTTATGTCTGATGTCGCTTCTTCTCCCAAACTTCACCTCCACTCCATTAGCAAGTATTCAATGGGGTCACACTCCTTTTAAAATCTTACAGTGAATTATTGTTAACTAAAGTAAGATGCAGACTCATTGCCCTGGCCTTTGCCTATTCCTCTGCGCCTCCTGTACCAATGTCCTCACCCCACTGCTCCCTATGCCCCAGCACTTGCAGGCTAGTTTAATCTAGGGGCCTTTGCCCTTGTTATTACCTTTTCCTCCATGTCCTTAGATCTTCACATGCTGGCTTATCCCTACTATTTAGGTTCCATCCTAGAAATCTCGCTTCAAAACAGCAGCACCTAACCACACAGTCTAAAGTATACGCATCCCCTCCCACTTACCTTCCATAACGTACAGTCTGTCTGTTATATTTTCTTCACAGCACATAGCATCTGAAAAGACCTTGCTTCTTAATTACTTGATCACTGTATTTTACTCATTTTAGAATATAAGATCCAGTAATGCGGCCACCTTGATATCTTATTTACTACTTTATATTCAGGGAATATAACAGTGCTTAATATGAAGTAAGTACTTAATAAATATGGGCTGCATGATTACTGAACACACATTTTGAAGTATTTCTCTTTAATCCTTTTTGCTATGAACTAGAACACTATATTTTAATCACATCCAGTTTTTCATTGCTTGGTGATTTTTTCAATAACTATTATAAAATTAGCATTTGCCTGTGTTGTTAAACACTTTTTAAAAATATTTTAAATTACAAAACTAATACTAGTTGGGCAAATTTAAAGGTATAGGCACATTAGGAATTAAAATACAAATAAGACTTACTACCCAAACTCAGGAAACTTGGGATCTAGAAGAAAGATAGGAATCGTAGGCACATAAAGACAGCAAAGAGTAATGGGTGCTATCGAGTGGGGATGGTGAAGAATAAACCCAGACTCCCTTTGTCTGATTTCATAAGAACTCACCTTTTGTTTTTTTAGTGTGGCAGACCTCATCAGTTTGTCGCTAAGTCACATAGGTCAGTTTATAGAAAGGAATGGAGGACTTATAAAATGAATAGGTGAATAAAGACAGTACAGAATTTCTATGCTTAGCCTTTATATATTTAATATATGGTTACCTAAAAGTTGGTCAGAAAAACCTACGTGAGAACAACAAAGTTAATTTATACTGCATTGTCATCATATGATAAATGCTTAAGAGGTTCGGTCAGAAAAAGTGCTGATAAACTGTGCAGTCTTTAATAATGTCATTAGTTATTTATTTTATACAGAGATGTGAGTGAAGAATAAGCACTTTAATTACCTTTGTAGATGCTATAAAATGAGAAGATATTACAAATTACCTAGGATCACATAATTTATCATTGACTGAGTCTTATTTCAGCCCAGGCCATCTTATTCCAAAGCCTGGGCTCCAAACTACTAATTAGACTACTTCCTTAAATCAGTACCATGCAAGGGAGGGTACTCTAATACTTTGATCTTATTTCTCTCTAACTCTGTGAGCTTTGTGAAATCAGACATTATGGATTAATCATACTCATAAAGTGCTTCAAATCTGTGCAAGACAATGAGGTGTAAATGCAGACAAATATTCATCCTTGCTTTTCTTAGAACAATTCTTTGCATGTGCCCAGTTTCTAATTAATATTCGTTGACTTAAATATTAAATTAAATATTTGTCAGTTGGAGGTGAATCTGAATATGGAGATCCTCTTCTCTTGTCTTCTGATTATGACTGAATATTCCATCTTTCTTAGTCTGGAGGGTCTAGAATTATGAGACAGTATTGAAAGAATCTTAGGAAAATCAATGAATCAATCAAACAAACAAGCTCAGATACAAATATTTTAGCTGAACATTTTAAGGATTCCTAAATAATTTTTGCAAATCTCTCTTCCAAGTGAAAAACATAGAGCTAAAGAATGGAGAGAAGTGGCCTTTCTCCATAAAAAAAGAGCCCACCCTGACTGAAACCCTGGCATTCAGGAGAGAAATAGTTTTTTTCAAAGAGCATAGAGGGCAGCACTCCAAAGAAAGGCATGAACATTGTACCCAGCAGCCCTCACATAAGACCACAGCCTAGGGGAAGCCACCACCGAGCTCCACTAGCCAAGTGTTCTGAGCAATGGGAGGCAGTCTTACAAACAAACATCCTAATAGGTCCTTACTGGCCTCTGCTAGACCATGTTTCAGTGAAAGGATCTCTTTCTACCCCTCTCTGAAGCTGACTCCTTTCTTTTTCATGTTGATTCAAAACTTGGGTTCTTATCGTGTGCTGCCTCTGCTCTCTGAGGCAGTCTTGAAATTCTACCCCTGGAAACCATGTAAGATAGGTTTGATCTCTTTTTTCTACTGATGAACATTTCACATATTTTCAGACAAAGATTATAAAATAATTTCTCAGTTTGTCTTTTCTAGACAAACATTCCTAGTAACACACTGTGCTTAGCTCCTAACCATTCCTCCTGGAATTGATTTCCAGGATGGAGAACAGCAATAATGAGATATGATCTGAGAACAGGGGGACTCTCATTTTCTTAAACCAAAGGTTGCATTAATTGGTTAATAGATGTTTGAAACCCTTGAATATGTTAGGAAGTATGTTGGGCCAGTTCCTAAGTTAAGGGAGTGGGTTTTTTAAGGGACACAGAGATAGGAAGATCCTAGAATTTTTGAGCTCTCATTCACGTAGCATCTAGGGATTTTCCTGGATGAATGTCTTGTTAATGATAGATTGAAATGCCACTACGTGTCTCAGGCCACTCTAAAAATTAGTATTGATAAAGCCATATAAATTCTTCAGTAGAGAAGTGATTGCAAAGTAATGTACTTTATGGTCACAGTCAATATAACCTGGCAGGTGTTTTTACCTTTGTGGTTTCTGATTTATTTGAAATCCCAAGAGAATAAGGAATCTCTCAGGTGATCAGATCTTTAATCCTTCCTTTATTGTCATAGCAACCAAATCTGTCTACTACTCAAGTTAGTTAATTAATCCTGGTCCTGATATATGTTGTTTGACAGCAGCCATCCCAGAATATTACTGGCTCTTTGTTTTTCTATGGCCAGTCAGTGCCACTATTAGGAGACAGTGTTCCCAGATAAAATACACAGTGAGTTATCTGAAGGACTCCCTTAGCGTGAGAGTCTGAAATCTCATTTCAGGATAATTAGCTTGAATAATAGTTAGAGCCATGTTTTTCCCCATTGAATGTTATTGATTAAGGAGAGAAACAAAGACATTATTTTCAATTCTCTGAAAATATGTCACATACTTTATTTCTGTAGTGACTAAGTGTAAAACCCAAATCAAGACATTAAGTTTGACTAGACTGTGTTTTTTCCTGATATTTGAATTTATTTGAAGTCAGTCTTTAAAATGTTACAAAAATAAAATCATAATTATGATTAGCTACATATTTACTTAATACAATTCATTGAATAGAATTAAAGAACTACAGAGTTGTTTTTTTTTTATATTTTTTGTAGTAGTTTGGTATTAAGACATTTTCTTACATGCAATATTTCATATGGAGTCAACTACTACAGTTCATCCAAAATTCAGTATTAATAGTCTTTAGCAAATTTGGCTTATGAGTTTATCTTCAATTTTATTTGACTTCCGTTTCTGTCTAGGTCATTTCTGTCACCTTGCTTTCCTTGGTCAAATGTGAATTGATGACTATCATTTGCTCTTTTACATAAGGTGTGTTTGCTAACCTAACTCCCTCAAATTCATTGATTTGTATAAAAATTACCACTGAAAAGGTTTAATTGGCCCCCAAATATCACTTCTAATTTGATATAATCCATTTATTCTTACTGGTGTTTATTTACTGTACTGGAGATTTGTTAATGAATCTCTCTTTTGAGTCCTAATTCATGAACTACTTCATCGCTGAGCTTATGAGAAAGAAATGTAAATCACTGACCTACTTAAAAACTGACCTCTTTTGAAAATTTTCCAAGTTCATTATTCCCGTTGGGTCTGGCATGTTTTTACTTCTGTAGAGTTTGTTACTATATAAACTATAACTCCAAATCCCAGTTCCCACCAGAGCCTTGTCAACAGCAGTCTGGGGGTTACCACATCACACCGAAGGTATCCATGTTTAATCAGCACCAACATATTAGGGTTGCTCAATTTGCATACCTAGAAAACCTATAGCCAGACTGTCAGAAGTAGCAGACTACCCACAGTGTGCACTTATCATATCTGGGAATGAATCAGAGTTTAATTTCCACATGGCCATGGGTTTTGTACAGCAGAACCCCTCAGGAAGCCAATTACTACAAGGAAATTCCCCTCTACAAAGAATAAGAGCTATGAGTTTTCATACCTTCCTGCTTTCCTTTTTCGTAACTTGCCTAATTGAAAGTCTCTGGCTGACATCTTCAAGGCTTTCTTACCCAACTGTAGAGTCTTCATATCTCCAAGGATGTGACCCTGTTGGGGCTTGAGCCCACAACTGAGGCATGTTTTCTGATTGGGAATAGGATGATGCTCAATCCACTGAGCCACACTGGATGGACATAAATTACTATTTTTATGCAGGTATGTGTTAATAGGAAAGTTTGGATAGGTTACATCATTACATATTGGATAGATTTTTGATGTGTTATATAGTTAATAATCAATTTAGGTACCCTGCCAAGGCTACCAGATTCCAACACCAATGGTATATTTCTCAGATCTAGAACAAATATTCCAACTATTTATATAAAACCAAAAAGACCATGAATAGCTGCAGCAATCCTGAGAAAGGAGAACAAAATAGGAGAGATCAGAATACCAGCTATCAGGTTATATATTATGCAGCTGTGAAAAATATGGGTCACTTGCCCTTTGAGACAGCATGGAGGGACCTGGAAAGTATTATGCTAAGTAAAATAGGCCAGTCAGAGAAAGAAAAATATCATATGATCTCACTTATATGTGAAATATCGTGAACAAAATAAATTGATGAGTAAAATAGAAATAGATACATGGAGACAGGGATCAGACTGAGGAATCTCAGAGGGAAGTGGGGAGGACACAGGAAGAGATTAACCAAAGAACTTGTGCATATATGCATAGCCCATAGACATAGACAGTAAGGTGGTGAAGGCCTGGGGTGGGGTGGGAAACAGCAGGTGGAGGGGGTTAGTGGGGGGAAATATGGGGGACATCAGTAACACTCACAACATAAAGATAAAAAAAAAATACTGCTTATTAAGTATCCACAAATGTCCTGGGTTCTATACCAAGTAACTTAAAAGAATGAGCTACTGGTCTTTGAGAAATCATAATTTAGAATGGCTGAAAGATACTGTGAATCTTGGGCTAGCTGCTTATTTGTGTTCTTTTCTTCCACAAGTTGAAATGGGCATGAATGCTGTCTGGCAAGCCCACACCTTCAATATTTGCACTACTGTTCTTGTTGAACAATCATTGGAATGTACTAGGAGGAAGTAGAAAGAGAGAAGCTCCAAGACAAGCAAGGATGTGATCTTTCTCCCAAAGGAAAAGATTGGAGTTTCTTACTCATTTGATCAGATAATTTTTCAGAATCTTACATTAGATAATTAACCATTGGGTTCCTGAGTATTGACTTGCATAAAGGCACATTTAAGCTTTGCTCTTTTTGGAGCCTGCCATGTCTTCCAGGGTTGTATAAAGTCCACTATCAAGCATCCTGTGTGACCTTTTGATTGAAATGCCTGCCAGTTTGAAGACATCAATTAGTCATAGAGTGAAAAGAAACATTTCAATAGGTACTCAAGGGATTTATTGAATAACATAAAGTAAGTTAAAAAGAGGAAGGATTAAGGTACAGTTGTCCCTCGCCACTCCGCGCTTTGACTTTCGTGGCTTTTTCAAATATATTCATTAAAAAGTTGATCGAGACAGTGAAAATGATACAGCATGCACTTGGTTGTCTGAGTGAATTATACAGCCCTGTATTACAATTACAATTAAAATAACTGTAGATATGGAATGTAGGCCTATGTATTCAAGCACCCCTACAAATCCTTCAATGCCAGGTGCAACCACCTAACCACTCCTTATGTGTGGGCAATAACTTTTTTCCAAAAAATTGGGTGTGGTAAAATCAAACCAATTAGAGTGTGCTGTTCCCTGATTTGCTCTCCTATCCTCTTCCTGTCTTGGCCACTGATTGGCTCAGCCTCATGCAAATTTGTTTCTTTCATACATACTTCTACATCACTACGCATCAGAAGCATCTTTGCTCTTGTAAGTGTTTGTGATTTCTGAGAATTTTTATTTAAGCTCCACGATGGCTCCTAAATGTGCTGCTTCTTCTAAGCCTTCTGACGATGAAACTAAGTGCCAGAGGAAGATGCTTACCATGCAGGAGAAGGTGAAACTCTTGGATATGATCAAAGATGGAAAAAAAATAGTGGAGGTTGCCCATCATTACTACTTGAATGAGTTTACTGTTTGCTCCATTGTAAAGATGAAAAGAACATCCATGCAATGGCTACTGTGTCTTTCAACAACGAAACAAAGTGCATTGTGACAAGTCATAATAAGTTCATCATGAAAACGGAGTCTGCCCTAGCCGTTTGGATCAGTGACAGCCACAAGAAAAACATTCCATTGGATTCGCTGGGTCATCCAGGAAAAGGCGAAGCAGCTCTATCAGTGCTTTACAGCGGACAAACCTCAATCAGGACCCTCTTCTACAACGTTCATGGATTTCATAGCAAGCAAGGGTTGGTTTGAGAAGTTCCAGAAAAGGTATCATCTGAAGAGTGTTCTTCTCCATGGAGAAGCTGCCTCTGTTGACCAGCCTGCAGCAGAGGACTACATGAACACCACATTCCAGAAGATCCTTGAGGAGGGCGTGTATCATCCAGAACAGGTGTTCAATATGGACAAAACAGGACTGTTCTGGAAAAGAATGCCTTCCTGGACATTCATGTTCAAGGATGAGACCAAGGCCTGTGGCTTCAAGGTATATAAGGATCACGTGACTATTGTTATGTGTGAAAATGCTGAGGGATTTTTGCTCAAGCATGCTCTTATCTACAAGGCCAAGAACCTTAGGGCCCTGAAGAATAAAAACAAGAACCTGCTGCCAGTGCATTGGATGCACAATGACAAGGGCTGGATCACGAAGCAGCTGTCATCAGGCTGGTCCATGAGTGCTTCATCCCCCAAGTCAAGCTATATCTCCTGGAGGAAGGACTCGAGTTTAATGTCCTTCTCATGTACAATGCTGGACGTCATGTGCAAGACTATCCTACAATGGTGTGTGGATCGAATTTCTTCCTCCCAACACCACATCGCTGATCCAGCCCATTGATCCAGGTGTTATTCACACATTCAAGGCCCTCTACACGCAAAACACCCTGCAGCACCTTGTTAAAAGCATAGACCTTGAGGAGAACTTCTTGCTGAAGGAGTACTTATGGCAGTATGCCATTGTGACCTGTCTGAAGAATATCCAGGCTGCATTGAAGGACATAAAGATGGAGACTGTGAAGGCCAGCTTGAAGATGTTGTGGCCTGAAATTGTCCACGACTACAGAGGATTCATCCCAGAAGATATAAGCAACTCAGCAGTGGATAAGGCAGTTAGGCTAGCTCAGATGCTGGGAAGAGAAGGTTTCACAGATATGACCCACGATGATGTGGATGAGCTGCTGGAGACACATCCGGGTCCCTTAACTTATGAGGATCTGGTGGAGATGACTAAGTCTGCGAGTGGGAAGGAGAAAGAGCAGCCAGAGGTTCCTGGGGGTCAGGAGGAGGAAGTTGGCCTTACACTTGAGCGATTCTTGCAAATCATGAGAACTATAAAGGTAGTATAGGACATGATTGGTGAATGGGACCCACAAATGATGCGTGCATTGCGGTTCCGGAGTGCACTTGATGGAGTGATTGAACCCTACAAAAGCCTCCTCACGCATATGAAAAGACAGCACCAGCAATTGCCTATCACGATGTTCTTCAACCTCGCACCCAGACACCAATTGCCTACTCCTAGTACTCCTTCAGCAGAGAAAGATAACGATGCAACTGCTGAAGATACTGCACCACCTGAAGACTCTCCTAATGATGTCGTGCCTTCAGAGGGGCAGTGATCTTGCTCTTCTTTTCTGTACAGTACATCTCTTCATCTTTATCGCTTCATCATTGAACAAGTTCCACTATTTTCATAGGTTAGTGGCTGTGTGTAAGAACTGAGTGTTTGTGTAAGTAAATGTACAATAATAATACAATATTTGTAATGTCTAGTATGTCTTATTTGTCTAATATATTGGGTAAAATGCATGTAATGGTGACTAAAGGGTGTTATTTCATGTCTAGAGGGCTCTAATATTAAAGAACGTATTTAGAAGGTCGTAAACAGGTTTTCTATGCTCTAACTGTGAAAATATTCAATTTATAAATAAAGAATCCTACTTCACGGAAATTCATTTATTGCGTTAGAGTCTGGAACTGATTAACTATGATAAACGAGGGTAGACTGTATATAAAGGTAGATTATCTTTTTTTTTTAAATGATCCTCTCATATTACATTATTTCTGGTAATTGTAAGAGTCTAAAAGAATTGAAAACTATGCTGATATGTCAACACCAGCTAGCATAGTTTCAGTGATTTCTTGAATATTAAAATCTTTGCTAAAACAAAGCACATTTTTCTAAAAGACTATATGTTTTAAGCTGTTGGAGCTTTTGTTGTTGCCATAAATGATTATACTTAAATTTACATGATTGTTTTTATAGCCTCAACTCTGAAGGACCCTCAGGCTGTCTTGTCAGGCTCAGTTTTGAAATTTCAAAATGAATTGTGAAGGCATTTGGGAAATGAGGAGAGAGAGAATTCTGTGTTACCAGAAAAAATGCTGTATCTAAAATAGCTTAAATTTCTATTGTACTTCTGGTGAATATGGTGGTGTAGGTAAATGTGGTATCACCCCCTCCCACAACCACATCAAAGTTACAACTAAACTACAAAACAGCCATCATTCAAAACCGCCTGAAATTGAGGTGAATGGAAGTCCTACAACTATGAAATTAAAGCAGCAGCCACATCGAGACTGGTAGGAGGAGCAGAGGTGCGGACGGGCTGGTCCCACACCCACGTGTGGTGGATAAATATCAGAAGGATACCTCAGCTGTGAAGGTCCTCCCTGAGGAGTGAGGGGACCCCTCCCACACCGGGCCACCAGCTCAGGGTTCCACTGCCAGAAAGAGAAATCCCCATAACTTCTGGCAGTAAAAGCAGTGGGAACTGAAGCTGAGGGAGGCTGAGGCTGCTGAAGCCTTGGACGTTACTCTTAAAGGACCCGCACACGGACTTACTTGGACTTGCACCCTCCACACTCCAGCGTGGGGGAGGCAGCTCAAAAGGTACCAAAGAAATATGGGGAAGAACTGAGATGTTTGGCATTGAAGTGAGGGCCGGAGAGGCAGCTTTCTCCTGGACAGACGTGCTGCCAGAGGCAATTGTTCTTTTGGTGAGCCCTTCCCCCAGAAAGCAGGCAGATGGCCATCATATCTGGGATTCCAGCAACCTGGCTCACAATATTTGCTCTGCCCTGGTGATTCCCTGAGGCCCTGCCCCACCCACCTTTCAGGCCCACCCAAGCTATTGCCAGTTGCTTTACCAAAGGAATGGCCTGTCTCGGAGTCTCAGATCCTGCTTCAAATTTTCCTAAATTATTTCAAACAAGCATCATCTGGTCTCAGCGAACCCCATACCTCTCGCTAAGTGGCCCCAGGCCTGGCTCTAGAAGCAGCCAGCCTTAGTTCACAACTTGGCTTTTCCTGGGCACCTCCAAGCCCAGCACAAGAAGCAGCCATCTGCAGATCACTTTGTAGCTAATGCCTGGTAGGCCCGGGTAGAGCATCAGGCTGTGGCTGACCTGGCGCCAGAGTCAGCACACCCAGTGGACAGCTTCAGAACACTGCAAAACACCACCACCCAACCACCTCACAAGTGACACACTCAAGGAATTGACTCAGTGGGTAGCAGAGTACTGCTGAAGTAAGTCTTGCTCTGTGTGGTGGGCCCCTGCACAGCTGATCACCCAAGGTTGTCAGAGGTTGGTGGATAGTGTGCAAAGGCAGTCCTTGCAGCTGATCAGCCTGAGTAAAACCTTCTCATTGATGTGCCAACAGCAATGAAGACTCGATTACAACAGAAGGGTGTAAAGTCTAAATGAGGGGTGCATCTTGAGGGCCCAACTGGGAGATCAGGAAGGCTGTGCCACTAGACCTACAGGACACTCACTACAATAGGCCACCCTGGGAAGCCCAGGAGACATAGCAACTATACCTAATACATAGAAACAAATACAGGGAGGCATCCAAAATGAGGAGACAAAGAAACAGGTCCCAAATGAAAGAACAGAACAAATCTCCACGAAAAGAACTAAGCGAAATGGAGATAAGCAACCTAACAGATGCACAGTTCAAAACACTACTTATCAGGATGCTCAAAGAACTTAGTGAGAACTTCAGTGAACTTAGTGAGGGCCTCAAGAGCATAAAAAAGGAACAGTCAGAAATGAAGGAGGCACTAACTGAAATAAAGAATAATTTACAGATATTCAATAGTAGAGTAGGTAAAGCCAAGAAGCAAACCATCGATTTGAAATATACGGAAGCAAAAACACCCAATCAGAATAGCAAAAAGAAAAAAGAATCCCCCCTCCCCCCCCAAAAAAAATGAGAATAGTGTAAGGAACCTCTGGGACAACTTCAGGCTTACCAACATTCACATCTTGGGGTGCCAGAAGGAGAAGAGAGAGAACAAGAAATTGAAAACTATTTAAAACAATAATGACAGAAAACTTCCCTAACTTGGTGAAGGAAACGGACATACAAGTCCAGGAAGCACAGAGAGTCCCAAACAACATGAACCCCAAGAGGTCCACACCAAGACACATCATAATCAAAATGCAAAAGTTTCAAGACAAAGAGAGAATCTTAAAAGCAGCAAGGGAAAAGCAGTTAGTTACATACAAGGGAGTTCCCATAAGACTGTCAACTGATTTCTC
Source organism: Molossus molossus (assembly GCF_014108415.1). Classification (NCBI taxonomy): domain Eukaryota; kingdom Metazoa; phylum Chordata; class Mammalia; order Chiroptera; family Molossidae; genus Molossus; species Molossus molossus. Next base: position 99,914,036 of record NW_023425403.1, read on the forward strand.
CAAAGAAACTTTGAAGGTCTGAAGGGAGTAGCAAGAAATATTCAGAGTGATCAAAAGCAAGAACCTACAACCAAGATTACTCTATCCTGCAAAGCTATTATTTAGAATCGATGGCCATATGAAGAGTTTCCCAGACAAGAAAAAGCTAAACCATTATTATATGAAATGTTGAAGGGTCTTCTTGAAGGAAATTAAGATAAAAAATAGGAACAAACAGCCCAGGCCGGTTTGGCGCAGCAATTAGAGCGTTGGCCTGCGGTCCAGAGAGACCTGGGTTCAGTTCCGCTAAGGGCATATGCCTTGGTTGCGGTTTGTCTCCGGCCCTGGTTGGGTCGTGCGGATGGCGGCCACTCGATTTGTTCCTTTCATGTCAGTGTTTCTCTCTCTCTCTTCCTCCCACTCTGTCTGAACAAAAAAATGAAAAAATGTCTTCAGGTGAGGATAAAAAAAATATATATATGAACAAAAAATATATGTATATGGCAATAAATACATATCTATTGACAATTAAATCTACAAACAAAATTAACAAGCAGAACAGAAACATTCTTAGATACAGAAAACATTTTGTTGGTTGCCAGATGGAAGGGGGGTTGAGGGAAGGGGTATAAAGGTAAAGGGATTAAGAAGTACAAATTGGTTGTTAGATGGACAAACCTCAAAGGAAAGGGGGTGGCAGGGTTGGGATAAATAAACCACAGAACTTTTATGTATATATGCGTAACCAATGGACACAGACAACAGTATGGGGAAAGGCAGGAGGGGATCAGGAGAGAGGAGGAGGGGATCAGTAAGGGAAAAAGGAAGAACATCTGTAATGTATTCAACAGTAAAGATAAGTTTAAAAAAATAAAATAAACTGGCTTAATTTATAAAAGCAAGAAAGAAAGTCTTGCTTTTGTACTAAAAAGGGTTAATATTGGAGGAAAAAACAGTCAATGGGTGCTTCTTTTTAATGTTAAAACATTGAAAGATACTGATAAATGGGCTATTTCCAAGCCAGTCCAAATCATGAATAGAATTGAACCCTTGTGGTTTTGTGTCCCAGTAGTTCACACAGTGCTTAGCATAGAGGATATTCTCAATATTTGTTTGAAGAGGGCAAAAGAAGGGAAGGAGAATGAAAAAGGAAAGAGCATGAGAAAAGGATTGAGGGAAGAAAGGGAAAAAGGTAGGAGTAAAGGAGAAAGAAGAGTAAAATAAATGGAAATAGAAGGGAATTTGTTTTGTTAACACACACACACACACATGCACGTGCATGCGCGCGTGCACACACACACGGAAATTAAGGGAATTGGCCCAACAATTGCTGACAGACCTGGAACCAGAACTCAGGTATGTCTTTGTAATATATCTCCCTCCTGTCTCTCTGCTTCACAGTGGCAAATCATTTCATAAGTATTTTAAAAGAATTATAAAACACAATACATAAATTTAACTGCCTTTGGAAATGAAGCCATGCCTTTAAATTGACTTATTGAAGTTTAAGGGAGCCAAATAAGATTTTAACAGGCTCCGGGAAGGTTATATTTCATAGAAGGGGGGGGGGGGGAATGTTGAGAACTACTGGGAAAAAATTATTCAAACTATTTCTCTGGTATTTTCTTAAAATATTTTCATTTTACAACAAAATAATATACTATGGCAGGCTCATCTCTCACATTTCCATCCAAATTTGGACTTCTTTACCCTCCTTCTTTTCTTTCCTCATTTGTGTTTTCCATAATTTTCTTTTCTCCTCCTACTTGTTCTACTGGATTTCCGACTCTGCTTGCTTTCATATATCTTGATATTTACATCACATGTATTTTTCTTTGTGCTTTTCCTTTGACATTATTTAGCTCTTCCTTCTTCTGCTTTTACTTTTTTTTTAAATTTTAAAATATTTTCTATTGATTTTTTTAGAGAGAGAGAAAGGGAAAGAGAAATAGAAACATTGATGTAAGAGAGAAACATCTATTGGCTGCCTCCTGCACTCCCCCTACGGGGGATTGAGCTGGAAACCCAAGCATGTGCCCTGACTGGGAATCAAACTGGAACCTCCTAGTCCATGGGACAACGTTCTATCCACTGAGCCATACCAGCCAGGCTCTGCTTTTGTTTTAACCTCTTCTTTTTAGCTGGTACTTTTTACTTGTGTGTTTGTCGCCTGTTCTTTTTCCGGTGGGCATTGATCTTTCCCCACACCCCTCAGCTCTCCTTTTTCCATTCTCTACCCTCCCACTCTTTCCTCTCCATTCCCCAAGGTTTGCTATTGGCAGACCGTCTTTGGAAATCTGTTATAGGACTTAACTATTTCTCCATTATGTAATTCAGTGTACCCAGAAACAGCTGTTGTTATTGCTATTTTGTTTTACCTGGTGAACATTTTCCCACAAAATAAAATGCTGCTGGATGACATTCATAGTGTTGGAAGGTACTTTGCTTGGGCCCTACATTACATTTTAGGATATGGATTTCTGATCCCTCCCCTCTCAAAATCTTCACTGTGTTACTCCATGGTCGTTTTCCCAGGGACTGTGTTATTTTCTTTACCAAAAGGTAGTGGGTAAAGAAAAATATTTATATAATTTTAAGTTTTATTTATTAAGGTATTTTATACAGTAAAATTCACCCATTTTAAGGGTATGGCTGGACAAATTTTGGTGATGTATACCATTGTTTCACCACCACCACTGTCAAGATACAGAATAAGTCCCTCATTCTGAAAAGTTTCCTTTGCCCCTTTACAGTCCTTCGTTCCCTCTACCACTGATCTGCTACTTATTGCTATGGTTTTGCCTTTGTCTGGCTTAAATTTTATTTCTCTTGGATAAATGTCTAGGAATAGAATTGCTCAGTTGTATGGCACTTGTATCTTTAACTTTGTAAGATATTTCCATACAGCTTTCAAAAATATTGGTACCATTTTTCATTCTCACAAGCAATGTATGAGACTTCCACTTCCACTACATTATTGTCAGCACTTGATAATTGTCAGTCTTTTAACTGTAGCCAGTCTAGTAAGTGTGTTGTCATATCACATGATGAGTGATGTTGAATATATTTTCATGTGCTTATTGCCCATTTGTATACCTTTTGTAAAAGTCCACTCAAATATTTTGCTCATTTAATTGGATTATCTTTCTTGAGTTCTTTGTGTATTCTAGATACAGATTATTTTTACACGAGTTTTGTTTATTAGATAGCAGTACTGACTGTGTGATTTTAATGCAGTTAGGAAAAACAACTTTTTCTCTACTCTCTCACATGGTAATCTTATTTACCACTGATAACTAGAGCAGATGAATTAAATGTTTTATAGTATCTGGTAAATACATTACATCTACTGTGAGCAGTAACAAGAAACTTGAAAGCCGTGCCCCTTAGTGCAATAAAATCGGGCTATTGTCCTCAAAAATTATTTCTCTTCCTTAGGCTTTTGAGTAGGAGTTATTGCTGCTGTGACTAGTATGATTCGGTCTCTGGAACTAATAAAACTCTTATAAATGTAGAATAATACTCATTATTTTTAACAAAATGAAAACTGGGCCTGTGTTATCCAAATGAGTTAATTTTACATTGATTGTCATGTACATACTGATGGTCTGTGACAGCTAAGGCACACCTTTTCTTTGATGAGAACAGAGTATAACTTTATATTCAGTTATTTCTGAGCATGCTGCTGGAATCTTGAACTTCTAGTTTTTTGTATTCAATGAAACCCAGATTGGGTGGGAGGCTGCTGCTGGTCACAGTTTGTAGCAGCTCAGCTGCAGCGTTCTGTATACCCTGGCTGCTTACTGAGTTTTTATTAAGTGATTTAGACATTAAAACCCTGAAAACGACTGGATTTATACTAACAGAATCTCTAAAGTGACAATAATAATAATAAATAATAAATAAATAAAAAGTGAAGGACATTCTACAATGATAACCTTTATCTTTTTCCAAATGAGTTAAAAAGCCAGCAATTATGTGCACATTGACAGTACCACTAGGAAATCAAAAGTGATAAATATGTGTAATAATGAATTCATTCTATCTATAAGAACTACTCTTACCCGGCCGGTGTGGCTCAGTTGATTGAGTGTCATCCCATAGACTGAGAGGTTCCGGTTCGATTCCCAGTCAGGGTACATGCTCAGGTTTCGGGCTAGATCCCCAGTGAGGGATGTGCATGATCAAATGTTTCTCCCTCACATCCATGTTTCTACCTTTCTCTCCCTTCCTCTCCTTCTAAAAAGTCAATAAAAACATATATTTTTAAAAAGTACTCTTTAAAGCATCCATTTTAATCAAGTGGTGCTGAGATGGAATTATAGAAAGAATTTTAATTTTATCCTTAAAGTGAACCCAACTCTTACCCAGATATCCCTTCATTACAACTCTTATGGACACATTTAGAAAGAAGAAATGAGTGTTATCAACCCAGAAGACCAGATAGTGTTGAAGTATATTTTAAAGTATAACTATAGGTTTCAATAATCTTCATTTTATTATTCTGGGCTTTTCACCTGCCATGCAGAGGTATAATAATTTACAACGGAGACAGATTAGAAATTTATACTGGTAGTTTGAGATCTAATGTTTCCTAAATTCTAAATTTTACATCAGTTATTACTTATCCTCAGGGATAGAGAGAAGCTGGATTGCACTATTCCAAGCAGCTGAGAAGTCTAAAATCAATTGCATTTGCCTGGGAGATGTGGTAAAAGAGCTCCATTAAAGCACATTCAGACAGTCACATGCAGACATGTGAAACCTCTGGACCTTGCCTTGACTTGGCCCTTTTCCCAGTTCTCTCTGGTGCTTGATGATCCAGTATATTGGATAGAAGTTTAGATTCTTCTTTTCTTTACATATGTCACACACATGACATGCTTGTTGAGCTTTTAAAACTCCAGTCAAGGGAGTCCTTTGCCTCCTTAGGGAAGGCACGGGGTTCACTTCATACCAGGTAGCTACCGAGAATGCAGAAATAAAACTATTACATTATCAACTCTGTGTCTTGATTTTCATTTCTTTTTATACTTAATACTTCTGTGCACCACGTTATACTTCTTAACAGGGGACTATAATATTGCCTTGCTAATGCCACATGTTTTAAGGAACATCAAATAAAGTTGTTAACATACTTTTAAAAGAATTTTAGCACTATATAAAACATGATATTATTAAGTTTTTATTTGCTTTTCAAGATAAAAGGTTTTTTTTTAAATTAATTTTTGTTACAGATGTTTCTCCTTTTCTGACCACTGATTTCCCCTTCCCCCTTCCTCCCCGCCCTTTCCCCAGTTTGTTGTCCATGTCCACTGTTCATGCATACATGCATATAAGTTCTGTGGTTTATCTCTCCACCAACACCCCGTCTTCTGGGGATTGTCAGTCTGTACCCCACTTCCACGTATCTGGGACTACCGCATTCCTCAGACTGTTATGTTTATTATATTCCACAAATAAGTGAGATCATATGAAACTTGTCTTTCTATGTTTGGCTTGTTTCACTTAGGATGATACTTTCCAGGTCCCTCCATGTAGTCTCAAAGGATAAGAGATCTTTCTTTCTTACAGCTGCATAGTACTCCATTGTGTATATGTACCACACCTTTTTAATCCATTCGTCAAATGATGGACACTTGGGCTGTTTCCAGATCTTAGCTATTGTAAATAGTGCTGCTTTAAACATGGGGGTACATATATTCTTTTTTTTTTTTTTTTTTAATCCTCATCAGAGGACATTTTTCCGTTTTTTGTACAGACAGAGTGGGAGGGAGAGAGAGAAAGAGAGGGAGAGGGAAACATCGATGTGAAAGGGACACATCGAGTGGCTGCCACCCGCACGACCAACCAACCAGGGCCAGGGACAATCTGCAACCGAGGTACATGCCCTTAGCGGGAACCGAACCCGGGTCTCTCTAGACCGCAGGCGGACGCTCTAACCGCTGTGCCAAACCGGCCAGGGCAATTCTTTCAGGCTTCTTAGGGTATATTCCTAGAAGTGAGAACACTGGGTCAAATGGAAGATCAATTTTTAATTTTTTGAGGTAACACCATATTGTTTTCCATAGTGGCTGCACCAGTCTGCATTCCCACCAGCAGTGCATTAGAGTCCCCTTTTTCTCCACACCCTCACCAACACTTGTTGTTTGATGATTTGTTGATGGTGGCCATTCTGACAGGTGTGAGGTGATACCTCATTATTGTTTAAATTTGCATCTCTCTGATGATTAGTGATGATGAGCATTTCTTCATATGTTTCTTAGTCATTGGTATATCCTGTTTGGAGAGGTGTCTATTTAGTTCCTCTGCCCATTTTTTAATTGGGTTCTTTGTATTCCTTTTGTTGAGTTGTATGAGCACTCTATATGTATTGGAAATTAACCCCTTACCTGATATATCATTGGCAATTATGCTCTCCCATACAGTGGGTAGCCTTTCCGTTTTGATGATTGTATCTTTCACTGTGCAGAAGCTTTTGAGTTTGATGTAGTCCCAGGTGTTCATTTTCTCCTTTGTTTTTATTGCCTTAGGTGATGTGTCAGTGAAAATTCTTCTGAGTATGATGTCTGAAATTTTGTTGCCTACAGTTTCTTCTAGGATTTTTATGGATTCATGAGTCACATTTAAGTCTTTTATCCATTTTGAGTTTATTCTTGTGTAGGGTGTAAGTTGATGGTCTAGTTTCATTTTCCTACAAGTAGCTGTCCAATTTTCCCAAAACCATTTATTAAAGAGGCTGTCCTTACTCCACTGTATGCTCCTGCCACCTTTGTCAAATATTAATTGAGCATATTGCCTTGGGTCCATTTTTGGGTTTTTGTTCTATTCCACTGGACTATATGCCTGTTTTTGTGCCAGTATTAGGCTGTTTTGGTTACAGTGGCTTTGTAGTATAACCTGAAATCTGGTAATGTGATCCCTCCAACTTTGTTCTTCCTTTTCAAGATTGCTGTGGTTATTTGGGGCCTTTTTTGGTTCCATATGAACTTTTGAAGTAATTGTTCTAATTCTGTGACGTATGCCGTTGGTATTTTGATGGGGATT